>NC_081191.1:467500-782916 GCF_902713425.1 Acipenser ruthenus
GAAATAAAAACAAAAAATAAGTGACTGTGGCATGCGTGTGCGTTTTAAATGAATGAATGTAGGAATGAGACACGAACGTTATATGAGCTTGGAATAAATAATAATTATTATTATTATTATTATTATTATTATTATTATTATTATTATTATTATTATTATTATTCTAAGCACAGCGTAGACCAGATTGAAGCAACACTCGATTGCAATCCCCAGAACAGACTTGCAGCCTAATTTAAATTAAAATATGGTATCTATCTATCGATCGATCTATCTATAAAATATACGAATAATACCGTTTTTAAAGATTTGCTTTCCACGGTAAAATAGTGCGTGGTCTGTTCTTAATTACTTTTTTGTTGTTAATAATTATTTCGAGTAATTGATCAGTCAATATACCCTGGTATCCAGATTCGTATTACTTCTGACTGCAGTGCAGTCCCCTATCAAAGCACAGCACTATCGTCTCTGCTTCACAGAGCAGGTTTTGTTTTGTAGATAGTTTCGTTTTTTTTTGTTTTTTTTTGTAAGACAATAGTAACAAAATGTATGCATGTAACCTTTAGCATACCAAAGTAAGCATTACTGGAAACAAATCAAACGGACGCCTTGTTTGTTAAGCGTCCTTCGGATGAAACGCAACACCGAGATCCTATTGGGAGTGACTCTGCAGCAGCAGTTGTGAGGCATAGTTCACCCCTAGTCTCTGTAAGTCGCTTTGAATAAAAGCGTCTGCTAAATGACTCATTAATTCATTAAAATGATGCTGTTTTTTTATGGGACATTAATTGGGCTTGGTGGAGCTCAATTCACGCTGGGTTTACTTTTATTTTCTATAACACTGTGGGAGAGGGAAATGACTTCATTAATAAAAAAAACTGATAATTACAGCAGTTGAATAATTTAATGGAAAGGTGGATAAAATCTTATAATGCACACACAACATATATTTAAATTGCTGTGTTTTGCCGTCATACTTTAGTAATAACTGCAACAACAACAATTCTACTACTACTACTACTACTACTACTACTACTACTACTACTACTAATAATAATAATAATAATAGCAATAATAATAATAGCAATAATAATAATAACATTGGGTACTTATTGTGCAAGCAATTACGCAATACACACAAAATAATATATTATTTATTTTGATTGTTTAATGCAAAGAAAGAAATTCATACCATATTTTTCCAGTTGTCGTATGTTTTGCTTTAATTCTTCATAACATTCTTGGATATTTTTTGGCACAGGCTGGGGTCTCGAGTCCAAAATGATTTTGAGAAACGACATTAATATTTTTTTATTTACTTTCACTGCCATTTCCCCATGCGCCGCATAGAACTGCATCTCATTGGAACCGGGCTCTTCCGGGCCATAGATATATTCACTCCCGCAAAACTCCACACCGAACCCGTCTTCAAACGAAAACGTCCTGCCAGAGATTAGATTCCCGACGTACTGGGGGGTAACACTGTTGTCCAGGCGTCTCAAAAACGCCCGGATAGGGAATGGAATTCTCATCCAAACATCTTCCAAGATAACTTTGCCTCCTTCCAGCCAGGTACAATTTAATTCGGATGAACTGAATCCCATTTTGCGTTTGTAACTTCCACCTTGTTGGTTCTGCCTTCTTTTAGATTTAGGATACTGGTGTGCTTCTGCTTTATGTCAAACGTGGATATCTGCATTGCAGAGGTGAAGTGGACTCCTTCTAAGAACGCACCTTTACCACGTCACGATATAACCGATTGCATGATAGCACGCGCTCACAATAATACATTAAAAAAGGTTTTGATATACCCTTGATGTTGTTCAGAGATCTAAAATGTGCCATTGTTCAAAAAATGAATTCCACTAATAAAACTTTGTTAATAATGACTGGGTTTTTTTTTGGAGTGCGCAGCTGTATAGCAGTATTGTACACTTCAGATGAATACATGGGTAATAGTTTGATGACATCAGAGTACACACTGCAGCAAAAAAAAAGCAGACGGGTATTTTTTTCTTCCTTTGGGGAACATTCCATTTATTTGTGTGTGGAGTTATCAAGGCTGGGAAGAATATATTATATATATTTTTTTTTTTGGTAAGATTTGTGTTTAATTTTCGGCTTTTGTTTTTCACTAATTCTACCTGTGCCTTTAGTTAAACTAACATATATATTTTTAAATTTAGACCAAATGTCCAGACGCTGGAAGCTTTCAGTTTTGGAGAGCGCCTTCCAGCACTATGATGGATATCTGTTCTGTGGTCGCCTGGTCAAAGGCTGTCATAATATTTATAAATTTATTGAACTGGTCCATAAAGGGGACGTGGCCCTTGGTGACATCTCCAGTGACCGGAGGCACTTGCCAGTCGGCGTCATCCATGTCCAGTACAAAGTGAGTCGTCCTCAAACTAGAAGCGCCGGAGCGAGGTGCGGGTATCAGTCAAGATTTGCAGGCACCCCTACCGTGACCGGAGCAGCGGAGAACTACGAACCCAAGACTCTTACGGAAGCCAATATATGGACAAGGGAAGCTTTATACGCTGCTCTAAAAGAAGCATTCGAGGAGGCTTTTAACAAGGGTCCAAGTGCCCCGCGGGTGAGCCAGCCACTCCCGTCCCAGGGATCCATGGATGCGTATTTTGAAGGGAAGGTGTGTATCGGAAGAAAGCCCGTTTCGTACGATCTCCAGCACAACAGGAAAGCCTTTTCTTACATGCCGTTTATCGGCCCCTCTGAGGATGAGTACTGGATGGCAGCGATTTGCAATGTTAATGTGGACAGCAGAGAAGTCACTGTCAAAGTGTTCTATTTTCTACATACAGAACACAGATTGATTTAGAATACAATATAGTATGTGTGTCTGTTGCGTATTTACATCATGTCTGTACCTATTGAACGGTTTTTAAAAGGTACGTTTTTGTTCTCTTCAGTACAGTATACGTCTTAGAACAATTTGGGTTTTGTTGTAACATCATGTAAAAAGCCATACGAAAACACACGTATCGGATCAGCAAACGAGAGAGGTCAATCGAATGCACTGTCCCGCTTTAATCATCCAATTACGCAAACAAATGGTACAGAAAGGCAGGGCGTAGGTCTAAATAAAAAGCGCAGGGGCACGTGGAAACCGACGTGGCAAGATTTTGCTGCAGTAACATTAGTACATGTAATACAATTCAATGACATATATTTATAAACATTCGTTAACCGTTTTGACAAAATTGGAGTCGGAAATCAAAAAGGAATTGTGCTTAAACAAACGCGCATATAGAAACAAGTGCTATTTTTACATAATATATAAACAGCACCAGAACTGATTTTCCTTTCGTTTTTCATACGACATAATTCATGTCACCATTTTATAATATTTTACATTTTACATTTGTAAACAGGGTATGGCTACACTGGTAAAGTCTGACTTTCATAATAATATTAAGACATCAAAAAGAAGAGTTTTTGATAAAAAGAAACATTTTGAAAACAACAGTGTATGTATGCATCTATTTACATTAGTTCCCCCTGCAGGTACCCAATAATAGTAATTTGAAAATTCTACCTTTCCAAAAATATCGTTGATATGTCAATTTATGAAAACAAGATTACAGTCAGTGAAGAGGGTGGGTGTTAGCCGAAAGATCACCCCCCACACCAGGGTTTATTAACTTTGTGTTTAGATCTGTTTGTTTTTTAAGTCGTGTCAAGTTTGTATTGAATTTGATATTGGATTTTAACAAAGGAAAGATCTCGCTAAGAATGTGGGAAAGTCATCTTGGTATTAATTGCACGTGTGCTGCGTTGTATTGAAGTCATCCCATTCGTATTGACGCAATGCTTTGAAACTTGTATGATTTTGAATGTGCTGGTAAGAAGTGCATTGTATCGTGATTGAGCCACTGTAACGAGCCACAGGAGAGGTATTGCGCGTGTAAAGAAGGGAGGTCCATTTCATATAAACACACATTGCCATTTATATTGTTCTTTGCATCTTTGCACCGTGAGAACTGGGAAGGGCTATTTAGGCTATTTAGGCTATCGTTTAAATATAACATCAGTGTGTTAAAATATGTCCTACAAAAACAACAGGGACACTTAGAACACCCAGCGGTCCAGATAAGCTGAGTACCTGCCGTTTTTACGCATTAAAAAATCCTAAATACGCACTAAATTTACATTTAATGCGAAAAATACTCATAGCAATTTTTCTGCACAGCTTCGCTGTCTCCCCTCCCGCCTCCCCTAAAACTTCCATTAGCAACTACATCTCCCAGATTACAATGTCTTCAGTCACTAGGGAACTGTACACAAGAAAAAACAACCCAGTAAACATTATCCAATCTCTGGCTAGCCCTATTGTCTGCAGGCAATCAAAGTAAGAATAAGACAATTTCAAAGCTGCACAGGTTGAAGCGTAAACACCCGAGTCCAGCTAAAAATCCAGCTGGAACCATCGTCATAGGCAACCACAAAAACAAACAAAAACGTTGCCTGTAACATTAAACGAATTGTTATATAATCAGTTAATGCATTTCCTTATTTTATTTATCATTATGCGTTTATGTTGACGTTTGAACATGTCCACTGAGTTTAAGAATGTAATGTTAAGATATAAGTAACGTAATGAATTTACTCTGAACCTTGCAGAACACTCGCGTGGTTGTACATTACAGCTGTGGAGTGGGTATGCATACCGGAAAGAAAAAAAAAAAGGACTGTATGGCATATCGGCAAAAGAAGAAAAAAAAAACATCTGGGTGGGAAAAAAAGTATAGAAGTGTTATACCTCTTCAAAATACCGTACTCAGACCTCTAGTTTCGAAAAAAAACAAAAACAAACAACATTTGACTCTACATAGCGCATGTTTCACCTCAGGTCACTGCTCTTATTTTCCGAAAGCATTTCCCCTGTAGGTCACTGTACCCGCGCATTGTATGCATTACGTATGTGTGTTGGAAATCGTATCAGTGAAGTCATACTACATTTTCGTGTTGAATTTCGTGTGTGTTTTATTGTTGTGTAGGCCTACTAGTTTATGACGTCAGAATGAAAAGAGCATCACAAAGTAGTTCATTTTTCTGCCGCCAAAGCAATCTAACACTGAGGAAGCACAGAGAGACGATTAGCCAGATTGCTGAAGTAAACAACAATATCTGGAATACACAGAAGTATAAATAGCTGTTTTCGAAAGGTTCTGTCGTGATGCAAATAAATTAAATACTGTCTATTCAAGGTGTTACATGAGCCCCTCAGTGGGTAGCATGTATTTTTATTTATTTATTTATTTATTTATTAGCAGACGCCCTTATCCAGGGCGACCTACATTCGTAAACAAAAATACATTTCAAGAATCACATTACAAGTAATAATACAATTAAGAGCAAGATAAATACAATGACTTTGGTTCTAGCAAGTACAAGTATGATAAAATACGATTCAATAACGGAGCAGATAACAGTGTCAGTGATAGTTACATCTGGATATAATTAAATACAAAATACTACAGATTAAATAACACTTGACAGATTACAGTACTCTAAAGTACAGGATTAAATGCAGTAAAATAGGGGCAGATAAGAGCAAGTAAAGCTCATTTAAGGAAGAGTGATAAGTGACCAGAGGGGGGAAAAAAGTATTATATTACCGTTTGACTATGTTACTATGTTAAATTAATTGCATGTGTGTGCCCTATTAAAGTAATCAATTATGGGCCCGGATTATATATATATATATATATATATATATATATATATATACACACACACACACACAGTGCCGTGAAAAAGTACTTGCCCCGTCTGATTTTCTGCATTTTTGCATATTTTTGACACTGAATGTTATCAGATCTTCAGCCAAAACCTAATATTAGATAAAAGGGACCCTGAGTGAACAAATAACACAAAAAGTTGATACGTATTTCATTTATTTATTAAAGATTATTTATAAAGTTATGCAACACCCAATGCCCCTGTGTGAAAAAGTAATCGCCCCCTTAGACTCAATAACTGGTTACGCCACCTTTAGCAGCAATAACTGCAACCAAACGCTTCCTGTAGTTATTGATTAGTCTCTCACAGCGCCGTGGAGGAATTTTGGCCCACTCCTCCATGCAGAACTGCTTCAACTCAGTGACATTTGTAGGTTTTCGAGCATGAACTGCTCGTTTCAGGTCCTGCCACAACATCTCAATGGGGTTTAGGTCTGGACTTTGACTAGGCCAGAACTTTAAATTTCTTGTTCTTCAACCATTCTGATGTAGCCTTGCTTGTGTGTTTTGGATCATTGTCTTGCTGCATGACCCAGCTGCACTTCAGCTTCAGATCACGGACGGATGGCCTGACATTCTCCTGTAGAATTCTCTGATACAGAGCAGAATTCATGGTTCCTTCAATGATGGCAAGGCGTCCAGGTCCTGATGCAGCAAAGCATCCCCAAACCATGACACTACCACCACCATGCTTGACCGTTGGTATGAGGTTCTTACTGTGGAATGCAGTGTTTGGTTTTCACCAGACATAACGGGGCCCATGTCGGCCAAAAAGTTCCACTTTTGACTCATCTGTCCATAGAACATTGTTCCAGAACTCTTGATGATCATCCAGTTGCTTTTTGGCAAACTTGAGATGAGCATTCATGTTCTTCTTATTGAGCAATGGTTTCTGCCTTGCTACTCTGCCATGAATCCCATTTTTGCCCAGTGTCTTTCTGATGGTGGATTCATGAACACTGACCTTAGCTGAGGTGAGAGAGGTCTGCAGATCCCAGGATGTTGTTCTCCGGTTCTTTGTGACTTCCTGGACGATTTTACGCCTTACTCTTGGAGAGATTTTGGCAGGATGGTCACTCCTGGGAAGATTCACTATTGTCCCAAACTCTCCATTTGGACAATATGGCTCTGACTGTGGTTCAGTGGAGTCCAAGAGCCTTAGAAAAAGCATTATAATCCTTTCCAGACTGATAGGCATCAACAACTTTTTTCCGGAGGTCTTCAGGAATTTCTTTTGTTCGTGGCATGATGTGCCTCTAGAACCTGTGTGCTGACAACTTCACTCTGATGGTAAGGGCCAAAGTTAGTCAGATTTATATTGGGCAGGGCTGGGGGGGGGAGGGGGGGGGGGCAATAACATTTTCACACCTGAAGATTGCATGTTTGATTACCTTGCACACCAAACAAATGAAAGAAGCACCAAACTTTGGTGTCATTTTTTCTCTCAGACTCCCTCTATATACTACTACAACCCACAAAAAAATCTGACCAAATACAATGTGCAAAATGTGCAAAAATGTAGAAAATCAGACAGGGAGCAAATACTTTTTTCACGGCACTGTATATATATCCTGCAAAATAAAGGCGTACACCTTTTGATTCTTATCTTGGATTGACAGTCTGACATTTTTGAGGTTAAACTGAGCTGGGACATGACTCAAACTTGGATATGCTACATCGACAAGCTTATTTGCACGTATGTGAATTGTTAAAACTGGCAATAATAATTGATAGCAACTGTACATGAATGAAAATACTGCAAAACGTTGCTTGTTCTTGTCCTGAATGAAAATGTGTTTTGCTGTGTGGTTTAGTTTTTTATGGGTGTGCATGTACATTACAGTACTGTGTTGACTGTACAAAGTCTGTCCATTTCCATTATGGTAGAGCATTAACAGCAACAATGTTAGTTAGCTAAAGTGTAAAAAGCAAATATGACAGTGACTAATGAATATGCAATAATACAGCACAAGGACAAAACCGGTCCTTGAAAGAAAGCATGCAAATACTTGGTAAAATACTTGCTAATACACTGGCCTTTTCCGTGCTACTCATTTGTTCCAGGGCCATGGAGAAAGTCAGTGTTTTAGCAATGCACTCTACAAGCTGGAATCGCCTGGGCACTATGGTGTGCTTCTATATGTGTGCTTCTATATGTAAGTTTGTATATGTGTGTTTCTATATGTAAGTTTGTATTTGTGTGTTTCTATATGTAAGTTTGTATTTGTGTGTTTCTATATGTAAGTTTGTATTTGTGTTTGTATATGTAAGTTTGTATTTGTGTGCTTCTATATGTAAGTTTGTATTTGTGTGTTTGTATATGTGTGCTTCTATATGTAAGTTTGTATATGTGTGCTTCTATATGTAAGTTTGTATTTGTGTGTTTGTATATGTGTGCTTCTATATGTAAGTTTGTATATGTGTGTTTCTATATGTAAGTTTGTATTTGTGTGTTTGTATATGTAAGTTTGTATTTGTGTGTTTGTATATGTAAGTTTGTATTTGTGTGTTTGTATACGTGTGCTTCTATATGTAAGTTTGTATATGTGTGTTTGTATTTGTGTGTTTCTATTATTTATTTAGTAAAATGTCAAACTACCGGAATTATTTAAAATAAATGATTATTTTTTTAACAGTAGGTTTGTCACAAAATGGATTGTTAATAATTGAAGGGATGTTTTTTCTTTTAATTTGTCAAGTATACTGTTTGTCGCTTTGGGTACTGTAAGCAAACAACAAACAATACATTTGAATAAATAACCATGATCTATAATTTACAGTGACAAGCGAAGATGATTCTTATTCAAGTGTGCAGTTCCACCCGATTTGATTGTAATCATGCACTAAATGGACATAATGAAGACTTATCAGACTATTTGAATGTGTGTTTGTGTGAACCTGCAGGGCTCCTTATACTCTGTGCAAGTCAAGGACGCACAAACCCACTACTCAAACCTCCCTCTTCACCCAAAAGTATAATAAAACAACAAGGAGCTTCGGAAGGAATTTTCAAAGAACTCTTTGGCAAGATTTCACTGAAATGTAAAAGGCAGTAGTTTTTTTCATCAGAAGCATATCAAAGCCATGGGAGCAGTTGTTCTGTGAATTCTGTAGTTCTCCAATAAATGTTTATATGCAACTATGTATTGTGGCAAAGTGGGGTTGCTTTGCCATGTCTGGGTCTTCTAGTGTATAAAAGAAGTATTCTCACAGCAGCAAGTGAATTTAAAACAGGGCGGTGCCTGTATATTTGTTAATTTACAAACACAAATAAACAAAATAAATATCTAGTTCCACTTTGGAACCCTATACCCTGTAAAAGAGAAGGTACAGGCAACTTAAGATGCCACAGGTCTACACCCTGTAAAATAGAAGGTACAGGCAACTCAAGAGGATGCCACAGGCCTACACCCTGTAAAAGAGAAGGTACAGGCAACTCAAGAGGACGCCACAGGTCTAGACCCTGTAAAAGAGAAGGTACAGGGAACTCAAGAGGATGCCACAGGTCTACACCCTATAGAAAAGAAGGTACAGGCAACTCAAGAGGACGCCACAGGTCTACACCCTGTAAAAGAGAAGGTACAGGCAACTCAAGAGGACGCCACAGGTCTACACCCTATAGAAAAGAAGGTACAGGCAACTCAAGAGGACGCCACAGGTCTACACCCTGTAAAAGAGAAGGTACAGGTAACTTAAGGGGATGCCACAGGTCTACACCCTGTAACAGAGAAGGTACAGGCAACTCAAGAGGATGCCACAGGTCTACACCCTGTAAAAGAGAAGGTACAGGTAACTTAAGGGGATGCCACAGGTCTACACCCTGTAACAGAGAAGGTACAGGCAACTCAAGAGGATGCCACAGGTCTACACCCTGTAAAAGAGAAGGTACAGGCAACTCAAGAGGACGCCACAGGTCTACACCCTGTAAAAGAGAAGGTACAGGCAACTCAAGAGGATGCCACAGGTCTACACACTGTAAAAGAGAAGGGACAGGCAACTCAAGAGGATGCCACAGGTCTACACCCTGTAAAAGAGAAGGTTCAGGCAACTCAAGAGGATGCCACAGGTCTACACCCTGTAAAAGAGAAGGTACAGGCAACTCAAGAGGATGCCACAGGTCTACACCCTAGGTGGGCAGTAACACTCAGAGCGTATGAATATATCAGAGTGTATAAAGCAGGTAAAGACCACGGAAACGCTGGTGCTTTAAGTCATCTTTCCACTGCCTAAGGGAACAATAAAAGCTACTCAAGAGGACGAGTACTGCTGCTGGATCACATGGGCACCTTACCCATGACAGCAGCACAGATCAGATCCTGGACAGGAAAGGATCCAGTGTGGTCCAGTCTGTGAGTATGTCCCTAGGGTGGCCTAACTATTACAGAAACTGAATTCACACACCGTTCCTTTCAAGAGAACAGCAGGAGCTCAGTGTACTGGATGGATGTGTGTTGTGGGGAGCCGGTGTTGTTGTACAGAAGCAAGGTTGTCAATCTGTAATGGAACAAGAACACCAACCTCACCCTGGCACCACACGAATGAAAGGGCTGGCAAGAAGCTACAAATGGATGGGGAGATTGAAATAAAAGTAGTCTTGTATAACATGTCAAGAACACAGAAAATCTCCAGCTGCAGAGACCCATGGGAGGGGCCAGAACAACCTTGGAGGAGGTAACATATTGATTATGCTGGACCATTTGCTGGACTGATGGTGGAGTCACGAACACTGACCTTAGCCGAGGTGAGAGTCCTGCAGATTCCTGGATGTTGTTGTAGGGTTCTTTGTGACTTCCTGGACGATTTTACGCCTTGCTCTTGGAGAGATTTTGGCAGGACAGCCACTCCTGGGAAGATTCACTACTGTCCCAAACTTTCTCCATTTGGACAATATGGCTCTGACTGTGGTTTGGTGGAGCCCCAGGGCCTTAGAAATGGCTTTGTAACCCTTTCCAGACTGATAGGCATCAACAACTTTTTTCCGGAGGTCTTCAAGAATTTCTTTTGTTCGTGGCATGATGTGCCTCTAGAACCTGTGTGCTGACAACTTCACTCTGATGGTAAGGGCCAAAGTTAGTCAGATTTATATTGGGCAGGGCTGGCCCAAATCAGGCCTGGTTGTTAACCAAAGTACTCAAACAGCTGACCCTAATTATCCCTTTAATTGGGTTGAGTTAACTAGGGGGGGCAATAACTTTTTCACACCTGAAGATTGCATGTTTGATTACCTTGCACACCAAACAAATGAAAGAAGCACCAAACTTTGGGGTCATTTTTTCTCTCAGACTCCCTCTATATACTACTACAACCCACAAAAAAATCTGACCAAATACAATGTGAAAAATGTGCAAAAATGCAGAAAATCAGACAGGGGGCAAATACTTTTTCACTGCACTGTATATATACAAGGGTAATGCCATCAGTAAACATTGAAGTCTAACTAGCATGAAGGGTAAGGACATGAGTAAACATTGTAAACACTGAAGTCTAACCACTACTAGCATTTGATAACGTGTAGTCACAATAGGAAAGGAAACCCTCAGAGCAGCACACTTCTTATGGTTCAACCTCAGGAAATGTCTGTTCATGAAATACTTCAATTTAAGTTCCCTAGAAAAAAAAAAGACTTTATTTTTAATTTTATTTTGCTTACAAAATAATCTCTTCCATACAAAACATGACACTTTTTTTATGTAAAACACAAAACTACAAGATATTCACGTTGTATCCACAAAAAAAAAGAACCTTAACCTTTAACAAAAAATGCATTTGTATAAAACTTTATGAAAGGACTAAAAAGTAGTTTCTGAAGCCTTCTGAGATGATTCAACTGTGAACCAAGTGCTTGCAGATCTCAAAAGTGAGCCAGATCTCAGGAGACGTCCTCAAAAGTGAGCTGTTACTCTGTCAACTTCCAACAGATCCTCCAAAATCTAAAATAAAAACAGGTAAAACAGGTAACACAAAATCAATTAAAGATGAATTAACACTTTTATTTTAGAATGGAGTCCGAGCACTGTACAGCGCTCTGTCCTGCGGATGTGCTGGTGAGCACAAGGCAGCTGTCCACTGTCTGGTTCATCAGCGCACACCAGTGTTATTGAGCTGTCCACTGTCTGGTTCATCAGCGCACACCAGTGTTATTGAGCTGTCCACTGTCTGAGCTGTCCACTGTCTGGTTCATCAGCGCACACCAGTGTTATTGAGCTGTCCACTGTCTGAGCTGTCCACTGTCTGGTTCATCAGCACACACTAGTGTTATTGAGCTGTCCACTGTCTGGTTCATCAGCACACACTAGTGTTATTGAGCTGTCCACTGTCTGGTTCATCAGCGCACACTAGTGTTATTGAGCTGTCCACTGTCTGAGCTGTCCACTGTCTGGTTCATCAGCGCACACCAGTGTTATTGAGCTGTCCACTGTCTGAGCTGTCCACTGTCTGGTTCATCAGCGCACACCAGTGTTATTGAGCTGTCCACTGTCTGAGCTGTCCGCTGTCTGGTTCATCACCGCACACCAGTGTTATTGAGCTGTCCACTGTCTGAGCTGTCCACTGTCTGGTTCATCAGCGCACATCAGTGTTATTGAGCTGTCCACTGTCTGAGCTGTCCACTGTCTGGTTCATCAGCGCACACCAGTGTTATTGAGCTGTCCACTGTCTGAGCTGTCCACTGTCTGGTTCATCAGCGCACACCAGTGTTATTGAGCTGTCCACTGTCTGAGCTGTCCGCTGTCTGGTTCATCAGCGCACACCAGTGTTATTGAGCTGTCCACTGTCTGAGCTGTCCACTGTCTGGTTCATCAGCGCACACCAGTGTTATTGAGCTGTCCACTGTCTGAGCTGTTCACTGTCTGGTTCATCAGCGCACACCAGTGTTATTGAGCTGTCCACTGTCTGGTTCATCAGCGCACACCAGTGTTATTGAGCTGTCCACTGTCTGGTTCATCAGCACACACCAGTGTTATTGAGCTGTCCACTGTCTGGTTCATCAGCGCACACTAGTGTTATTGAGCTGTCCACTGTCTGAGCTGTCCACTGTCTGGTTCATCAGCGCACACTAGTGTTATTGAGCTGTCCACTGTCTGGTTCATCAGCACACACCAGTGTTATTGAGCTGTCCACTGTCTGGTTCATCAGCGCACACCAGTGTTATTGAGCTGTCCACTGTCTGAGCTGTCCACTGTCTGGTTCATCAGCACACACCAGTGTTATTGAGCTGTCCACTGTCTGGTTCATCAGCGCACACCAGTGTTATTGAGCTGTCCACTGTCTGAGCTGTCCACTGTCTGGTTCATCAGCACACACCAGTGTTATTGAGCTGTCCACTGTCTGGTTCATCAGCGCACACTAGTGTTATTGAGCTGTCCACTGTCTGGTTTATCAGCGCACACCAGTGTTATTGAGCTGTCCCTGTCCGATCCAAAACAATATAATCAATTCTCATCAAAACAAACTCTGATTAGACCAATGTTCTCATGCTAATTTTCTACATGGTTCCAGCCAAATTTAGCAGTGGCTTATTGTAAATGACTTCTTATAAAAGACAAATTCACCTAATTTTGGAGCCCTGCCCCCGGGACGAACAATCTGAATAAAACTAATCGTCTTGGTGTAAACGGTGTAAAGGATACTGGGAAATGTATTCACTTGCATCCAGATTAGTGCCACCGTTGTGTATTTTAGTGCTGTTTTGGGACTACTGATCCTATGATGCATTTCACGTTGACATAGTGCTCACGCATCAATGCTGCAGATTTCAACATTCAAGTGAACACTTTGTCAACCGTTCTGAAAAACCAGGATACAATAATACAGGCCTATGAACGGCAAACTGTGGGTGCAAGTCGCCAGTGTTTCCGATTTGTTCAATACCCTGGTGTTGGGCACACCTTGGTTTTGTGGTTTAAAAATGCCCATGATCAGAATGGGACATGCAGGTTTCAAGTGCAGTTCATTTCCAATGTATACTTTTTAAAGGTTCACTCACAACTGTATTTTCAATAAAATGCATAAAACTTTTAAATGTATAATATCTTGCATTGAACTGTAACTGAAATTTGATTTCAGTGCGACTGTCACGTCAATAAAAACTGACAGGATGCACTTGGCTTAGACGCATGACAATAAGAATTATTGATCAGACTTTTTTGCTGGTCCCTTGAAATTCGTCTTTAACAAGTTGACTGTATTCTCTTTATAAAAACATAAGGACAGATTTGTCAAGGTTTTTTCATGCACCGTTTTTTGGAACAGGAAAATAAAACATTGTCAATTTGAAGGCCTCATTTGCCCCTCCTTTCACTCACTATGTCTGGCGTGGTCCCGATTTTCTTGGCCAGTTCGCTGCGCTCCATGGTGCTCAGGTACAGGTATTTGTTCAGCAGCTCTCCGTCTAGGATGTTACGGACCGCATTCTGCAGGGAGCGCCTATCACAGCGATTCATTCTGCAGGAGAAACAAACAGCATTATCCCCTGTGAGTGAGGCTTTACATTCATTCACATTGAAATAATCAGACTGCCACCAGACCCATCTAAAATAAATACAATGAAGCGCTATCACTGATCACCCGTTATTAAAACTGACCTGAACGCCTTTGGGTTTAACCCAGCATGATGAGGAATCATTGTGTTCAGAGCATTCTGTAACATCAGCAGACGACGGTACGTCTTCTCCTGCATCGGCAGCAGGAGTCCAATCCCACCATCCAAGGTAGCTGAGGACAGCAAAACAGGAAACTCACAAGCCCATGTTAACTAGCCAGAACCTTCACCAAAACCAAACAGCACATCAATGATATCTAACAACATAGTAGTGAAACAAGTCTATTCTTTATGCATGATTGAGGAAGAGCTCCTACCAAACCAGGTGATGTGCTTGCCGTCCCAGCCCAGTGATTTCTTGCTGGCTCCCTCCGGAGTTCCTCGGCAGGGCATTCTCCAGAAGGCGTTGACGTTCGCACCCACGTTAAAGTCGGCTCTCCGCAGGAGACGCATTCCGCCAAAGCTTTCCTTCGCTGGGAGCGAGGGATACAACAACGGAAGTGTAACATGCAGACAACAAAAATGACTCCATATAGTGGGATATACTGAGAGACAGACACAGGTATAAGTTGTGCTGATGAATAGAGTTTCATCTCCACTGAATACGGTTTTTATTTACTGTATATAGTTAAAACTCTCAAGTGCGATACTTTTCGATTTTAAGCAGTAAAGCTCGTTAAAACGTCAAATTCCCCAAAAATATGAGTTTGACTGAAATAAATTTATATACGATAAACGTCGGTAAAACCACTCGCTATTTTTTATTTTCTTACCAAAAATAATCATTTAGAAATCATCTCTAGTTTTGTGCAGTTTTTATACCTGCTGTCTGTCCCGTCTCTGCTTCGCTCTGGGTTGCTGTCAGTCATCTCAGTGGTCGCTGTCAGTCATTTTATCCTGATCTGACAGATCTCGTTGAGTGAAGCAGCACTAGAATACTCTCATTTGCTTAAATGACTGTCAATCATCAAGACCTACACTGACTGTGCACTTTCATTTGCCAGCTACAGCGCCTGTCATTCAAAGCGCCTACTTTGATATTAGCGGGTTAAGGTGTAGGTAAGCTGTTGCTATAGGTATACGGTTACAGTTACTAGTTTGATTTGAAAATGCGGCGCAAGAGGAAAACATTTAGGAGTATCGTGCAGAGTACCCTGACCGACAGCTGCAGTTTCCGTGGCGGGACGAAGTGGGCCAGTCTGCCTTGCCTTCCAGTTGTGCTAAAGCAGGAGAGGGGCGGAGCTCAGACTCCGAATAATAACTTAGTTCTGTTCAACTATCTAAAGTTTTGTTCTGTGCATATTATTTTTACTCGTAAATTTATGCAATGAAGGTCTGTGAAATACACTTTTATATGCTGCGTTTTCTACGCTTTATTTGAGACAATGTTTAAATTTGTGCAGGACCTTTATCTTTCAAGGTATAGCACCGCTGTGACCAAACGTTATTTCAATTAGAATGTTGGTAACCATGGTTTTGTTACATGTATGATAAACGGGTTTCGCTAAATGAGACGTTTCTCAATGGCATAAAAAAGTTTTTTTTTTTTTTTAAAGGTCGATTTCACCCATTCTCTGCTTGAATTGAAAAATAAAGATTGAAAAAAACACTAAATTCTTTCTAAAATAAACGTCGATATTAATCATCAATTTGGCAAAAAAAAAAAAAAAATGGAATAGTAGCAAGTCCAGATATAAGTACATACGTGTGCTTCCACTATTATTTCAAGTGGTGGATGGTAAAAATGTACACTAGTTTTAACTTGTTCAAGCTGTCTGCTCTACCATGTGCCAAGTATTGCGTAACTGAGTGCCACGTGTATCTCAAAGAACAGCTGCCAATCTTATCTTAGCATTTTCCATGGAGTTCTGCTCATCTAGTGGATGCATATCTGTTTTTAAATGGACAGTGTGTGTCGTGCACATGGATTAGGAGAATACTTACCTTCTGGCAGGTACATATAAACCATGAGGTTTTTGTCTCGGTCCGACACTGAAAATAACGAATGAAAAAGGATTGCTTACTTTGGATATTAGTTTGCTACACAAAACTTCACATGAAATAACACTGGCCTCTTAATGGAATTTCACTCTTTTTGAAGGTGAAAACTCTGTACTGTATTGTTAGTTTATACTGTGTAACACACATGACTCTTTACTGTGTTAAATATTACATTGTGTAAAATATATCTGGCGAGATCAAAGCAGCACTGCAAGAGGCAGACATTGCGGTCGTCAGCTAATCAATAATCAAACATTCTCAAGCACAAATTATCATTTAGAAATAAACCCCAATTTATCAAAAGCATTGGCCCGAATTATCAGTGTAACGGTAAAAAAAATGAAACAGATTTGAATGACATTGTTTGAAGTTATGGACAAAATCAGTAAGTGTGTTTTGCAATTGAAATACAGTGTCTGCGTGCATAAACACATTGAGACATAGAGGTTGAAGCATGTTACCTAGAAAGCCCAGCTGATTATTATCCACCATGAATTCAATGCTGTAAACCTCCAGAGGCTTGGCATCCTGGCACAAACAAACAGCCGTTAGACGCTTCAGGTGAGACACTATTTAGGAAGAGCATTGTATGACTGAAGCGAAGCCAACAGTAGCACTGCAAGCCCTACCCGACTGACGAGGGACAGAGTCTTGCTCTCCTCCTGGTAACGCAGGATGGAAATGCTCTTCATCACATCAGCTGCTAGGATGAAGTTTTTAATGCTGAACATCTGGTGGATGTAAAGCTGGGTGTCGATGAAGGCCATCCCAGTGAGGTCATTGTCCTTCAGGCTCCACAGGAAGATCTAACCCAAAATAAAACACAGGAACACGTGCAGGCTCAGCATGGGCAATTTTTTTAAAGTCAGCGATTCTTCCAGTATGCAATGAAAGTGAGCGATTCTTCCAGTATACAATGAAAGTCAGCGATTCTTCCAGTATGCAATGGTATCGTGTGGTAATTAGCTTGGCTGATATGTGGTTACCTTTTGCCCGATGGCCGAGACCAGGTATCCGCTGCAGTGACACAGGGCAGTTACAGGCCCTTTCTGCTCTTTCTCATACAGAACCTTGAACTTGTTTTTGGTGAGAGGTTGGCCCGGCTCAGGGACTACCTCGATGATATCCATGATCAGGATCTGCAAATGCGAAGATGAAAAGTTTAAAACATGCAGCACATTTCTTCTAACTTTAGGAGAGCTAGGCTCGTTATGCATTTTTAATTTTGCATTCATTTATTACCAGGTGGTACTGCTAGTTAATCAGGGATCATCTTCCTGTGCTGGTTAAACCAGCTGCGCCACAAGTCAACATGACGTGAACCTGAGGTAGCCTAAAGAGCTGGGGCAAGAGGTGCAGCCAAACTTGACTTGGGTTCAATACATTGATGGGTCAGGCCACAGTATTTGTCTGTATTTTGTTTCCATCTACAATTCTTCCTCACAACAGTGAACTGCTTTACCATTTAAGCCAAATCATAGTCCAAAGTACTACTAGAAAAATGACCCCCGTCCCATTCTGTAGCACCCTGTCAGAATCCCATCTTACCCGACCCCTGCACGTCACCTCCTCCCCTTGCATTAGACATGTTCCTGCAGCCACGTATCCTTTCAACCCGGAAACCGTTTCCTCACTCTTCAGAGCGACAGTCTTCATGCAGGTCACATGTTCCCATTCCTCCAGGTCAATCCTAGGGATGGGAGGAGTCGTGTTTACTACATGAACAATCTTAACTGCATGGCAACATCCTGGTACAGATCTACCAGAACTGTCCTAGTAATACCAAACATGGTGTCCTTCTAATAAATGTGTTAGAATCTGATGTACAGCAGTGTGCAAATGTATTGGAACACCTCAAGATTTGTCCTTTACATCCTTACCTGCATGAAAACCTCTGAGCGTGAGAATTTCAATTTTCAGTCAGTCATCTCTGATATAAAAACAACAGGGACTTGTGTGTGAAAATGTTAGACCACTTTGTGCTTTAATTAGGCATCTTAAAACAACTTCTAAAAAGTCTCATGAATTTTGCCATTTGTGGCTCTGTGTTCCTTTTCTCTTACTATTTTAAATTCATCTTCAGCTCCAGTGGTTTGATTTCTTATCCACAACAAATCAAAACTACATAAGCAATGGGGTGTTCTAATACATGAGCACACTGCTGAACTACAGAAGCAATGGGGTGTTCTAATACATGAGCACACTGCTGAACTACAGAAGCAATGGGGTGTTCTAACACATGAGCACACTGCTGAACTACAGAAGCAATGGGGTGTTCTAATACATGTGCACACTGCTGAACTACAGAAGCAATGGGGTGTTCTAATACATGAGCACACTGCTGAACTACAGAAGCAATGGGGTGTTCTAACACATGAGCACACTGCTGAACTACAGAAGCAATGGGGTGTTCTAATACATGAGCACACTGCTGAACTACAGAAGCAATGGGGTGTTCTAATACATGAGCACAGTGCTGAACTACAGAAGCAATGGGGTGTTCTAATACATGAGCACACTGCTGAACTACAGAAGCAATGGGGTGTTCTAATACATGAGCACACTGCTGAACTACAGAAGCAATGGGGTGTTCTAATACATGAGCACACTGCTGAACTACAGAAGCAATGGGGTGTTCTAATACATTAGCACACTGCTGAACTACAGAAGCAATGGGGTGTTCTAATACATGAGCACACTGCTGAACTACAGAAGCAATGGGGTGTTCTAATACATGTGCACACACAAGCAATGGGGTGTTCTAATACATGTGCACGCTGTTGTACTTGGTAACCTGTGGTAAAGACCTGCCGTAACCACGTCTTATCACAACAGAGATTCTAGAGATAGAAGTGGAAATGAAACCTTTACACATGTATGCATACAAAAACAGACTTAAGAGGCACCAGCTACGGAATGTACTAACCCAGCTGTTGTCAGAACCAGACAAGTGGTTCTCTAAATGAGCGTGCCATACATACAGAGCAGACGTGCACAATCTAAAAACCCACTGAAAGTGATTGTGAGTGAAAGTCTTTTCCAAGCTGGTGGTGGTGATAATGAGACCAGTACACTGTGCAGGTTCCTCACGCTCCCTCCTCACCGTGTGTTAGGGATGGTCTCCCAGCTGACTGGAGAGATAAGCTGGATAGAGAACCTCTCCTGCAAGGGGCTGATGTACCTTTCATCTGAAAAGAGGGAACAGCAGATTACAATCAGGAGTGTCTTTAAAAAGGGGCAGGGCCATTTGGTCCATAAAATGCAGTTTGAGTATGTAGAAGCTTTATGGTGTCTACATACAGAAGAAAGCAATACCTTAATATATAGGGAAATAGCCTTCAAGTTTGTATAAAAAGCGTGCATTAAGTTAATGGCAGCCCTTTACCTTTGTCTATGATTTCAAACTCTTTCTCATCACCAGTCATCCGGGGAATGCGTGTACATGGCTCGTTCACACTCGTGCACACTGCATAGACCTGCCATAAAGAAACAGAACACAGAAACTCAGTCACTCAGATCTCTACCCTTCCTTATGATAAATAAATAAAAGAAATGACAGACACGTCTTACCTTGGATTCCACGTGATAGGAGACGTAGTGTGCTGTGCAGCGCAGTGGGATCTTCCTGACTGGCCAGGGAGCGTCATATGAGAGATAAGTGGGCAGAACACTGATCCTCAGCTCTCCCTGGGAAATTGCATTGCACATGTCTTACAGTAAACATGTGACAGCCAGGTTAACTGGTTAATCTAGCCACTTCACAGGCTCTGCAGAATGCTCTGCTTTAATAGGGCGAGTTTAACACTGCCACAAGAGCGGACATTAGGGGCACAATTCAGACAGGAAGGGCAAGCCTCTATTGCAGCTGTGTCAAACTCCAGTCCTCGAGGGCCGCTGGGTCTTCTGGTTTTCATTCCAACTTAAGCTCTCGATTAACATAACTGAGCTAATTATTTGTTCAATTGGACATATTTAATATTTTTACAGTTGATGATTTTAAACAGATGCTCTTGATTCAAGGTACACTACCTATAAAACAGTTTGAGGCCTGGAGAGAAGTGTTAAATGTGTCCAATTAATTAGATTAGACCAATTAAGCAATTGAGAACCCGGGAGGAACGAAAACCAGGAGACAATGTGGCGTTTGACACACCTGCTCTAATGCATCGTATAGTGTGTGTGTGAGAGAATAGCGCAGTGTGTGTGTGTGTGTATGAGAGAGAATAGCAGTGTGTGTGTGTGTGAGAGAGAATAGCGCAGTGTGTGTGTGTGTGTGAGAGAATAGCACAGTGTGTGTGTGTGTGTGAGAGAATAGCGCAGTGTGTGTGTGAGAGAATAGCGCAGTGTGTGTGTGTGTGTGTGTGTGTGTGAGAATAGCGCAGTGTGTGTGTGTGAGAGAATAGCGCAGTGTGTGTGTGTGTGAGAATAGCGCAGTGTGTGTGTGTGAGAGAATAGCGCAATGTGTGTGTGTGAGAGAATAGCGCAGTGTGTGTGTGTGTGAGAGAATAGCACAGTGTGTGTGTGTGTGTGAGAGAATAGCGTAGTGTGTGTGTGAGAGAATAGCGCAGTGTGTGTGTGTGTGTGTGTGTGTGTGAGAGAATAGCGCAGTGTGTGTGTGTGAGAGAATAGCGCAATGTGTGTGTGAGAATAGCGCAGTGTGTTTGTGTGTGTGTGAGAGAGAATAGCGCAGTGTGTGTGTGTGTGTGAGAGAATAGCACAGTGTGTGTGTGTGAGAGAATAGCGCAGTGTGTGTGTGTGTGAGAGAATAGCGCAGTGTGTGTGTGTGAGAGAATAGCGCAGTGTGTGTGTGTGTGTGAGAGAATAGCACAGTGTGTGTGTGTGTGTGTGTGTGAGAGAATAGCGCAGTGTGTGTGTGTGTGAGAGAATAGCGCAGTGTGTGTGTGTGTGAGAGAACAGCGCAGTGTGTGTGTGTGAGAGAACAGCGCAGTGTGTTTGTGTGAGAGAATAGCGCAGTGTGTTTGTGTGTGTGAGAGAATAGCGCAGTGTGTTTGTGTGAGAATAGCGCAGTGTGTGTGTGTGAGAGAATAGCACAGTGTGTGTGTGTGTGAGAGAATAGCGCAGTGTGTGTGTGTGTGTGAGAGAATAGCGCAGTGTGTGTGTGTGTGTGAGAGAATAGCGCAGTGTGTGTGTGTGTGAGAGAATAGCGCAGTGTGTGTGTGTGTGTGAGAGAATAGCGCAGTGTGTGTGTGTGTGTGTGTGAGAGAATAGCGCAGTGTGTGTGTGTGTGTGTGAGAGAATAGCGCAGTGTGTGTGTGTGTGTGAGAGAATAGCGCAGTGTGTGTGTGTGTGAGAGAATAGCGCAGTGTGTGTGTGTGTGTGAGAATAGCGCAGTGTGTGTGTGTATGAGAGAGAATAGCAGTGTGTGTGTGTGAGAGAATAGCGCAGTGTGTGTGTGTGTGAGAGAATAGCGCAGTGTGTGTGTGTGAGAGAACAGCGCAGTGTGTGTGTGTGAGAGAACAGCGCAGTGTGTTTGTGTGAGAGAATAGCGCAGTGTGTTTGTGTGTGAGAGAATAGCGCAGTGTGTGTGTGTGTGAGAGAATAGCGCAGTGTGTGTGTGTGTGAGAGAACAGCGCAGTGTGTGTGTGTGAGAGAACAGCGCAGTGTGTTTGTGTGAGAGAATAGCGCAGTGTGTGTGTGTGTGAGAGAATAGCGCAGTGTGTGTGTGTGTGTGAGAATAGCGCAGTGTGTGTGTGTATGAGAGAGAATAGCAGTGTGTGTGTGTGAGAGAATAGCGCAGTGTGTGTGTGTGTGAGAGAATAGCGCAGTGTGTGTGTGAGAGAACAGCGCAGTGTGTGTGTGTGAGAGAACAGCGCAGTGTGTTTGTGTGAGAGAATAGCGCAGTGTGTTTGTGTGTGTGAGAGAATAGCGCAGTGTGTTTGTGTGTGTGAGAATAGCGCAGTGTGTTTGTGTGTGTGAGAGAATAGCGCAGTGTGTGTGTGTGAGAGAACAGCGCAGTGTGTGTGTGTGAGAGAACAGCGCAGTGTGTTTGTGTGAGAGAACAGCGCAGTGTGTTTGTGTGAGAGAATAGCGCAGTGTGTTTGTGTGTGTGAGAGAATAGCGCAGTGTGTTTGTGTGTGTGAGAGAATAGCGCAGTGTGTGTGTGTGTGTGTGAGAGAATAGCGCAGTGTGTGTGTGTGTGAGAGAACAGCGCAGTGTGTGTGTGTGAGAGAACAGCGCAGTGTGTGTGTGTGAGAGAGAACAGCGCAGTGTGTGTGTGTGAGAGAACAGCGCAGTGTGTGTGTGTGAGAGAACAGCGCAGTGTGTTTGTGTGAGAGAATAGCGCGGTGTGTTTGTGTGAGAATAGCGCAGTGTGTTTGTGTGAGAATAGCGCAGTGTGTTTGTGTGAGAGAATAGCGCAGTGTGTTTGTGTGAGAATAGCGCAGTGTGTTTGTGTGAGAGAATAGCGCAGTGTGTGTGTGTGTGAGAGAATAGCGCAGTGTGTGTGTGTGTGTGTGTGTGTGTGTGTGTGTGAGAGAATAGCACAGTGTGTGTGTGTGTGAGAGAATAGCGCAGTGTGTGTATGTGAGAGAGAATAGCGCAGTGTGTGTATGTGAGAGAGAATAGCGCAGTGTGTGTGTGTGTGTGTGAGAGAGAATAGCGCAGTGTGTGTGTGTGTGTGAGAATAGCGCAGTGTGTGTGTGTATGAGAGAGAATAGCAGTGTGTGTGTGTGAGAGAGAATAGCGCAGTGTGTGTGTGTGAGAGAACAGCGCAGTGTGTTTGTGTGAGAGAATAGCGCAGTGTGTTTGTGTGTGTGAGAGAATAGCGCAGTGTGTTTGTGTGTGTGAGAGAATAGCGCAGTGTGTTTGTGTGTGTGAGAGAATAGCGCAGTGTGTGTGTGTGAGAGAACAGCGCAGTGTGTGTGTGTGAGAGAACAGCGCAGTGTGTTTGTGTGAGAGAACAGCGCAGTGTGTTTGTGTGAGAGAACAGCGCAGTGTGTTTGTGTGAGAGAATAGCGCAGTGTGTTTGTGTGTGTGAGAGAATAGCGCAGTGTGTTTGTGTGTGTGAGAGAATAGCGCAGTGTGTGTGTGTGTGTGTGAGAGAATAGCGCAGTGTGTGTGTGTGTGTGTGAGAGAATAGCGCAGTGTGTGTGTGTGAGAGAACAGCGCAGTGTGTGTGTGTGAGAGAACAGCGCAGTGTGTGTGTGTGAGAGAGAACAGCGCAGTGTGTGTGTGTGAGAGAACAGCGCAGTGTGTGTGTGTGAGAGAACAGCGCAGTGTGTTTGTGTGAGAGAATAGCGCAGTGTGTTTGTGTGAGAATAGCGCAGTGTGTTTGTGTGAGAATAGCGCAGTGTGTTTGTGTGAGAGAATAGCGCAGTGTGTTTGTGTGAGAATAGCGCAGTGTGTTTGTGTGAGAGAATAGCGCAGTGTGTGTGTGTGTGAGAGAATAGCGCAGTGTGTGTGTGTGTGTGTGTGTGTGTGTGTGAGAGAATAGCACAGTGTGTGTGTGTGTGAGAGAATAGCGCAGTGTGTGTATGTGAGAGAGAATAGCGCAGTGTGTGTGTGAGAGAATAGCGCAGTGTGTGTGTGTGTGAGAGAATAGCGCAGTGTGTGTGTGTGTGTGTGTGTGTGTGTGTGTGTGTGTGTGAGAGAATAGCACAGTGTGTGTGTGTGAGAGAATAGCGCAGTGTGTGTATGTGAGAGAGAATAGCGCAGTGTGTGTGTGAGAGAATAGCGCAGTGTGTGTGTGTGTGTGTGTGTGAGAGAGAATAGCGCAGTGTGTGTGTGTGTGTGTGAGAGAATAGCGCAGTGTGTGTGTGTGTGTGAGAGAATAGCGCAGTGTGTGTGTGTGTGTGTGTGTGTGTGTGTGTGAGAGAATAGCGCAGTATGTGTGTGAGACAACAGGGATACATACAGTCAAATGTATGTTGTAACACTCAGTGGTGGAGAGTAGAGCTGGCACTGGCTTTGAGTACTCGACTTCTTGACATTTCTTGATGCCCGAGCACTCAAGTACTTCACTGCCCTACTTCAATACCTGCTTGTTGAAATAGAGGAATCCTTTGGGGCAGTTGATGTTGTGGAAAGGGGAGAAGCATTCAATGGAGCCGTCGATAGTCATGGGGTGGAGCCGCAGAGCCCCCCGGGAGGTGACCAGGAGCCAGTGTGGGGACGGGCCACAGATAAATACCTGGGGGTAGAAGCAGGGCATGTAAGCGCTCACTTCATAAGAACCTGTCACCACCATCTCCAAGCACATTACAACATGAGAATGATATATCACAGCGCTATTTACTCCTAAACAAACAGACCAATGTGAACGAAAGAAGCCTCTTACTCCCGAGTATCCTGAGATATCTTCAAAGTATCGGAACCTGGCAGCCCTGCCCTTCACAGCAGCAGCATCCTCCCCGGACACGCCCTCCCACTTCTTATCCTTCTTCGACTGCTTCACCTTCTTCTCTCGAAAGTTAATGTTGTGGGGAACCTGAAGGAAGGGAAGACAGACATGTTCTTATAAATGACATCATTTCTGTGTTGGAGGTCTGCAGATACAGTCCTTGATGCTAAAATTAAGAAGCTTAAGAGACATGATTCCGGGTTGCTCTAAGACAGACACACAGATAGACAGGACAGGACAGACAGAGACACACAGATAGACAGGACAGACAGAGACAGACAGACACACACACACACAGACAGACAGACAGGACAGACACACAGACAGACAGAGACAGACACACAGAGACAGACAGGACAGACAGAGACACACAGACAGACAGGACAGACAGAGACACACAGACAGACAGGACAGACAGAGACACACAGACAGACAGGACAGACAGAGACACACAGACAGACAGAGACAGACAGACAGAGACAGAGACAGACACACAGACAGACAGGACAGACAGACAGAGACAGACAGAGAGACACACAGACAGACAGGGCAGACAGGAGACTCAGACAGACAGACAGACACAGACAGACAGACACAAACAGAGAGACACACAAGCAGACAGACATTGTTGGTTTAATCGCAGTTAACCTCTGCTCAAAAAGTCACATTGAAGCACAGAGAATCTGAAGATCACGGACGAGACCTATGCAAGGATTACTGAAATGTATAATTTCTGTGGAGCCAGCTCTGTGTCTGCAGAAGGGGCTGTTTCGATCTCTTACCTTTTTGAAGCGCACTTTCAGGTTGTTCTGACCCTGTTGCACGTCGCGTCGAAAGGCCTCATAGATCAGAAGCTCCTGATCCACATGAACCTGAGATGTGACACAGTGCACATTAAAAAAGTGAATACTACTACTACTACTACTACTACTACTACTAATAATAATAATAATAACAATAATAACAACAATAATAATAACAAATGACAGGTAATCAGAGATGTATAGATGTCTTTGATGATGCTCTCTGTATGTATTTAAAATACAAAATTTAAAAAAGAGTTCCTCACCAGCAAGTAGGGGCGTGACTGGCGGTTGCCTAGCGACACCAACAACACCTCTTTAACCAACGGTATCTCCCCCTGGCGTGTCACCTCCTCCTTCTTGCCCTCCCCTTGGGCAGCAGACTGTCCTGAAGAGCTGTCTACCAGAACACGCTGCCCCACGGGGAAATTCTTCACCAGGAACACCAAGCGCCAGTCAGGGAGCTGGTAAATCTGAGACGCACAATCACAGCAGCACGTGGTTATCTTAGCTGCGGAAATAAGACTAAAAGGCATGAATTATCATTTGAACATCCACTTTGAACATGCCCCTTTCACATCCTGGTTTCATGCTGATATCAAGATGCATCACAACTACTCAATAATTATTAAAGTCTATCATTTCCACCAACAGCCATTTCCAAACCGCTGGCAGTGTGAGTAGCACAAGCAGTCATCCTTACCTCCATGACCCCATTCTCCCGGACCACCATACACCAGTGTGTGGGCTCCACCATGTAATGGGGGCTGTCCTTGCTGTAGCTAAATGATGCAGAGGCACTGCGACTAGACTCTTCTTTAGAGGGACTGAAGAACTGACCAGAGTCTCCATATAGCATCTCCTCCTCGTCGTCCATGACATGACTGAAAGAAATCACAATGCAGGCTCTTAAATACAGCATCTCCTCCTCGTCCACGATGTGACAAAAAAATCACAATGTAGGATCTTAAATACAGCATCTCCTCCTCGTAGTCCATGACGTGACTGAAAGAAATCACAATGTAGGATCTTAAATACAGCATCTCCCCCTCCTCATCCACGACATGACTGTGAAATAAATCACAGGACAGTGTAGGATCTTAAAGGGAACCAACAACTACTGCAAAGAGAGCCTCTTGGAGTAATATCACAGGACAAGGTACGATCTTATAAAAAGGCACTGACAACTACTACAAAGAAAGAAATAAAACCGCAATAGAGAGCCTCACCGAGTCATTCCAGGTAAAATCAAAACCGGTTTTACCTCCAATTCGCCTGGAAGCTGCAATTCAGTTGGATCCTACAGAAGATCTTGTTTACGGACAGCCAAAATCGGGAGTCCGTCATGTAAAAAAGTGTGTTGATTTGGTGTGGAATAACTGTTTGTGTTTTTAATTTCTATCTCAGAGAACATCCCTGTTGGGAATGCATAAGGCCCACAGCAATCCCCTACCTGAGCTCCTGAATGACTGTCTCTGTCTCCGGCTGTGTCCCAGGTGCTGTATCCTCCTTGGCAGTGCTGGAAACCCGATTCTCCGTAGTGAACATACCGCTGACGTCTCGATAAGCACACAAGGTGATCACTCTGGATTGCTAGGGACAGAGAGCAGGCACCACATCAACCCAGCTCCTTGCTGAACCCCACTACAAAGCTGAAAATTACCTTTCATTTTTTATACGTTTCTAAGTTGTTTACATGTTTTTTTTTCTGCATTTAAGAATATTAGGCCATATTAAATTAAGGCACAAAAAACGTAGGTACATTTTCTGAGGCCGTAAACTACTTCAGAGATGCTCGTTACTTGTTTTAAAAGATTAACTTTTAAGATCTTCATGTTAACATCCTCACAAATATGGCCTGTTTAATTTGTTGTAGATCTTTTCACATTCAAATGCAAATAAAATGCTTCAACAGTGGGGTTTAATCCTCTAAATTCTTGACTTACAAAACGTGTGAACCCTGAAAAGTCCCCAGACTTACCGTGTGAATCTGTGGTTTCTGCAGGGCGAGTCGGTGTGTCTTCCCCACGTAGGAGTCGCTCTTCAGGACGAACATTGTGATCTGCCCCTCGGCGGTCATGATCACCACGTAGGGATCAGCCACAGCACAATGCACGATGGGGGAGCCCAGGTCCACGGGGATGAAGTGCAGCTGGTTCACTATGGGGGGAACAGAACCACGTGAGAAGAGAACATCACAAACAGAGCACGGGCCACATCAAGAATAGTTGCACTAGGACTGGGGTACTTTGTATGATACCATACCTCGGTGGTATCTTACCTGGACAATGCATTTGTTTTCATTAATGTTTCGTTAAGCACTGTTTGATTAATTAAATCAAGTTTGCAGATCATAAAGCCTGTTTCTTAACCATTTTAGCATGTGTTAGAAGTTTATAATTTCTCTAAGCATTGCTTTAACTTGGATAATGTTTAGAAACACCATTAAAAAAACAGTTTTCTGTTGCTGAATTTACAATTTGACTGAAGTACCAATGCACTTTTATATCTTGGCTTAGCTAATTCCGATAGCATTTCCCCCTTGTAAACCAAATACGCACCTCCTTCCAAAAGACGGATACCCATGGGGGAGACCTGGACAATGTATTTGTTGTCCCCAATATTGCCTGCAAAGACAGTGGGCCCTTGCGTGGCAAATCCACTGGCATCCAGTTCCATTATTTCCTGACCAGTTTGCAGTATCTGAAATACAAGGCAAATGAATTGGGACACAGAGATCTGGGGGCATGACACGGTGAATACCTTACAGACTGGAGAGTTAACACCTGGCACATCCATGCCATTCCTACATGACTCAAAAGTGAACTAATACTCTGCAGAATAACCCTGCAGTTATTTTCTTCTCTGGCTTTGCATACTGATAATATACTAAAGATATCGGAATGTTAAACAATGCTAGTTCAATACTCAAAAACATACAAAAAAAAGTGTTATAATGTACTGCTGACTGCCGTTTGGCATGTGTGGTTACCATGGTGGAGTCGGCCCGGCTCAGGATGAGGAATCCGTGTTTCTTGTCGTCATCGTCAGGGATACCTAGAGGAACCTCCCCCTCTGTGGGTTCACCTTCCCCCTTCGGAGCCTGGAGAAAGGGAACAGACACACCTGTTCAAAACACAACACTGTCATATATATACAAAACTCCTCCAGTGGACAGCCACAGCGAAGGAGAACAAAACACATCAAGTCCATATCCATCTCAATTAAAGCAATAATCTTAGTACTTCATATCTTTAAAACTTGACAGCAAACATAGCTAACAAGTTTCGACCCCTAGGTCTTCAGAGCACAGAAAAGAAAGGTAAGCTTTACATAGTCATTATTCATTTCAGGTGAACAAATAAAAAAAAAGAAAGAAAACATTAAGCAGATCACATTTCAATTAGACACAAAGGTAGATCGCAGCAATCATCAATTAGCAAATATCAATTAGCAAATAACACATTCTTTTAATGGCAGCAGCAGCAAACAGACAATCTACCTAATATCCAATCTAGCATAACAAGACATAATTACACAGTTCACATCAAGGGACAAAGATTAAACTCCTCACTATAAGTGGACATTTAAAACCAGAAAACACATTTCCAATGAACATGAGAACATAGTCATCAGTTATAAATTTAACAATTAACACATTTTCTAGATGTGTTAAGAGGCAAAACTAGATTGGCCCAGCATCGATGTTGAAGCTTTGGACGAAACTAGACTGTCAAGGAGTACAAAGAAAGAGTCTTACTTCTTTCTTCTCAGAAGAAATAACTGTCCACATGTCCAGGCAGCCTGGCAGTTCAAAGGTGGTGACAACCTGAGGCCGGATGCTTCTCTGAAGGGAAGAAAAAAGGTCACAGACGGGACAACAGTAAGACCAACAGAACGGCCGCCTCTTACGCTTGACCATTAACAACATACAGCCCACAGATGCGGTTTACTGAAGACATATATATATATATGACAGGTTCCTGCCAGCAAGATTTATTAAAGCTGTGTTAGGCCCATGTCCCTGAGCGTTTACAGGCTACTCCATTGATCTCTAAGGCAGCCCTGGTAAACCCAGTTATTTCTACAGCACTGCTGCATGACCCAAGGCAGACTTGCCTTACTGCCACTGCTTTTTTCTCAGTGCAAATAACCCTATGTGCGATTCCATGGCAAACACCTGGATGGGTGTGGCTGACATGCTGCAATACAATCTGAACAAAATAGTGGTTAATGAGGTTCATAAGAGAAATGCAATTCTCAAACAGCACCAAGGTGAATTAGGTTAAAAAATATGACCTTGTGAAACTCACTGTCTAAAGATCTGCCATGGAAAATATCTGAAACTCACGGTCTAAAGATCTGCCATGGAAAATATCTGACAAATTCACACATCCAGAGTGGTCATTTTTATACTGGCCTCATTACATAAAATCCACCTCACAGGCTTGCTCAGACAGTCCCAAAGGAGAGAGAGTAATAAGTATATACATGAGTGCAGAAATAGTAAAAATGAGGATTCATTGTTATGCAAATTCAGAGGGTATAAAGTATTTGACTTAGAAGAAATGATTGATATTGAATTACGTTGGTAAATCTACTAGTTATGCTATCTACTTCATAAAAGCTTGATACCCATTCTGAGGACCAGTACTGGGATGGTTCACTCTGACATACAGAAGTGTCCCTAGCAGTGGAAATAGTAGTTCACAAAAGTTATATTATAGGAAATGTAAAACTGTAGTGCCCAATACATGCACAGTGCTGTAGAAATGCTCTAGAATTAGGATTGTAGATGGGTTATAGCACACGTCCCCTATGACTGGAGATTCTCCTCTCACCTGAAGCACTGACAGGGCACCATTCTTTCCAAAACCTGAACACACAACCACCTCCAGGTCTGGTTCTGGGCTGTCCTGAAACTGGATGAAGAAAGATACAGAGGGAGAAAAAGTCAGTATTGTACTTCTGTTTTATTATGAACAGGTTGACTAAGAATATACATTCTTATGAGAATACATTCACATTCACTTTTGACTGTCCACAGCATGGCAGTCTGTTTCTGCAGAACAATATGCACACAAATTGTAATCTCAGTCAAGGGATTCAGTACTTTTTCAGTTATTTGTTTTATTTATTTATGTTGTGTTGGTGGTGGAGTGCGTCCAGCATTAGAAGCCTACTCAATCTGTAAAAAGTTATTTATGGTGATACAGATTCTATCAATCCAGGTTTTTCCTGTACTGTACAACCTCTTGGTCTTCACACATACCTCTTCAGAGAGAAAGGCAGGCTCCCCCATCGAGGCGTTGGCACAGGGGCCGATATTCAGTATACTGTCACACACCTATGGATATACAAACAGCAGATTTCAGACTCCAAATCACTCTTTTTAGTAACTATTTAAAACCTCAGTTTTGCTTAACCAGAAAGGAAAAGGCATGCATGGTCTTCTTAAGTTCACAAATAGAAGCATAACACCTACTAGCATACCTACTGTGCTTTTATTTGTGTCTCTTGGATGGCGAATGCTCTAAAGCTCCCAATGCATTGTCCTCATGTCCTGTACTGACCTCCTGACCACTCAGTACTAACAAATCCCCCAGTAAAGCAGCACGAGTACCTCAAAGGAGTAGGTGGCCAGCTGGGTTCCAGTCTGAGCTTCACTGCCGTACACCTCGATCTCATCAACTTCATCCAAGAGAGCCGTCTTCCCAGCTGAAACACAAACCACTGGAGCTGAGAAGAGTGTGCACAGTGCAGGCATTGAGTGTGTGTCTGTGTGTGTGCGTGTCCGTCTGGCCTTCTGTCTGCGCGTGTGTGTGTGTCTGTGTGTGTGCGTGTCCGTCTGGCCTTCTGTCTGCGCGTGTGTGTGTCTGTGTGTGTGCGTGTCCGTCTGTCCTTGTGTCTGTGTGTGTGTGTCTGCGTCTGTCTGCCTGCATGTGTCCGTCTGGCCTTCTGTCTGTGTGTGCGTGTACAGTGTGTGTGTGTGTGTGTGTGTACAGTGCGTGTGCGCACGTCTGTGTCTGTGTGTATGCGGGTGTGTGCTCCAGGAGTATCACATGCCTGAATGTGCTTGCTTTCTTCCTTTTGCTCTTATAGCACGCACTATAAAATATCTGCCTTAAAGCTACATACTGATGCATTACAAGACTGAGCTGAATCAGCAGTAAAAAAAAGACAAGCAAGAAAGGTAATATACAGTTTCTGTTTCAACGAGTGAAATTCAAGACCCACTCACCAGGCCAGTTTGTGGAGTCAACTCGCTTTATTTTAGTTGGAGGCTCCTCCTGAAAAACAAAGGCTTGTCAGTCCCCTGCCACAGACTTCTACAATTCAACACAGGTGTCAGTATGACTGCTTTTAACAAGCGCCCATGCAGTGTCATGAACTCCATGCAAGTGGGTCCCATTGTGAGGACGAGACCCTCGCTGGAATATTTCAGTGCCTGTTACTGTGGTTATTATTATGATTGTTAGTCTACTGGCGATAGAGCCGTGGTTTATTCTGTATCGTGCATGCTGTGGAGCAATGTGTGTTTGACAAAGACGGCATTCATGCAGGTTAAACTAGAACGTGTGAAGGAGAAGAAACAGGTTTAAAGTAGAATATCTGAATGTTTATTGTAAATGAGATGAATGTTAAATAAGATTTTATTTGTGTATAAAATCATTGCCAGTGTAAGTGTTTATTGAATAACTGATCCTGGTAGGAGCAGGCGGGGCTGGGGATTATTCAATGCTGGGACCATCACCCCGTTACACCCCGTTACACCCTGTTACACCCCGTTACACCCCTAATATACAGCCTTCAATATCTGTGTCAATCAGGCGGCAGCATCGCTACCACAGAGTGTATGCATATGCCCTTCACCTGGGGTTCATCCTCCGGGTGACAGCAAATAATCATTTTGCAGCTCACTTGGCTTTATTTCTGGAACATAATTGTATAAAATAAGCTTTCGTCCCCAAACTGTTTTATTTATGGAAGGGGCTGATCTGAAAAGCCTGCAAACAAGTGACAGAAGCTCCAGCCTCACCTGTCTCGCCTCCTCCTTGCCCTTCTCTATGGGGGTCTCACAGAAGCTCCAGCCTCACCTGTCTCTCCTCCTCCTTGCCCTTCTCTATGGGGGTCTCACAGAAGCTCCAGCCTCACCTGTCTCTGCTCCTCCTTGCCCTTCTCTATGGGGGTCTCACAGAAGCTCCAGCCTCACCTGTCTCTCCTCCTCCTTGCCCTTCTCTATGGGGGTCTCACAGAAGCTCCAGCCTCACTTGTCTCTCCTCCTCCTTGCCCTTCTCTATGGGGGTCTCACAGAATCTCCAGCCTCACCTGTCTCTCCTCCTCCTTGCCCTCCTCTATGGGGGTCTCACAGAAGCTCCAGCCTCACCTGTCTCTCCTCCTCCTTGCCCTCCTCTATGGGGGTCTCACAGAAGCTCCAGCCTCACCTGTCTCTCCTTCTCCTTGCCCTCCTCTATGGGGGTCTCCTGTAGTTTCTCTGTGTATTTGAGGAGCAGGGAGTTACCAAGACGGGAGCCCAGGAACAGATAACCAGACTCCATGGGCGTCATCTGTAGTAAAAAGACATGCAGACCAATGCATTTGAAGAATGCACAGAAATCAGACAGTGTGTATACTGTGCTTTAAATGTATCTGCCAATTTACAAGCCAAAACCACAAGCCCTCCTCTTAGTCAGGCAGTCTTCTGTTCTCATTTAACTAACAACAAAACCATTACCAAACTATAACCATATATATATATATATATATATATATATATATATATATATATATATATATATATATATATATATATATATATATATATACATACATACATACACATACATATATATATATATATATATAATATGAAAAAAAAATAAAAGGATATTTCCGGTACTTAAAAAGGTAGAATAATTGATTACAAATCAATTATCAGGACGTTTTGGACTACAAGTCCTTCATCGGCTGAATACAAAAAAACAGTGCTTTAAGAAGTTGATAAAAACCCTCGCTGTAGCCGTTTTTATTTACTTCCTAAAATTCATAAGCCTACCAACCCAGGCCGTCCTATTGTATCAGCATGTTCCTGCCCCACTGAAATAATTTCCAAGTTCCTTGATGATGTCTTCAGACCCATTGTGGAATCTCTACCTTCATATGTTAAAGACTCTAACCATTTTTTGCAAATAATAGATCATTTTTCTTTAAATGGTAACAGTGAAAATATAACTTTCTTCTCAATGGATGTCAAAAGCCTCCACACAGTTATGCCAAACGGTGACGGTTTACAAGCACTAAAATACTTCCTTGATAAACGGACAGTAAAAGAACCTGCAACCGATATTCTTTTGCAACTAGCCCAACTCGTCCTTTCTTTGAATTGTTTCTCCTTTAATGGAGACTTTTATAAACAAGTTAGAAGTGTCAGTATGGGAACAAAAATGGGGCCCTCTTATGCCTGTCTTTATGGGATGGATCGAAAATGAAGTTTTTCAACAGTACAAGGGATATACACCAATGTTATATCTCAGATACATTGACGACATATTTACATCTCAGATAACACTAATGAAGATTTAATGGATTTCATACATTTTATTGACCAGTTTCATCCAGCTCTAAAGTATACATGGAACATTTCTAAACAAATTTCTTTCTTAGACATTACCATCACGGTTTCTAATTGTACCTTTAATACTACAATTTTCTACAAAGAAACAGACTCTCATTCATATCTAAGATACGACTCCTCACATCCCAAAGCTTGTCGCAACTCCATTCCATACTCCCAATTACTAGGAGTGAGACGCATTTGCAGTGATGATAGTGATTTTTTGAATAAAACAAATGACATGTGTGCATTTTTCAGAAACTGTGGTTTTCCAGACACTATACTAGGAGAAGCTCAGTTAAAAGTATCGACAATAAACAGAAAGGATGCCTTGTACAAAACCAAAACACAGAATAGCAACAATCATATTCCCCTTGTTCATACATAGCATCCTATGACCAAAAAAGTACAACACATCATACAAAGAAATTTTAGCATTCTTCAAGATGATCCTTCTACAGCTCCTATTTTCAATAACCCTCCTATAATGTCATACAGAAGAGACAAAAATCTAAGAGAGCATCTGGTCCACAGTAACATTCGACCCAATCTGGACAGTCTTAAGGGTACGTTTCCATGCAATAGGTCACGCTGTGCAACTTGTAAATACATTCACAGCAACACAGTAGTTAAGGCAGCAAAATCCTCATTTACTATCCATGATACTTTTACTTGCATTAGTAAAGGAATAGTATATTGCATTGGCTGCATCAAAGGTAACAAGCTATATATTGGTGAAACAAAACGACTCGGCTGATCGCTTCGTGGAACATCTGAGAAGTATACGAATTAACACCTCTACCTTTCCTGTCGCCAGACATTTTAACAGAAATGACCACACTATAGAAGACATCACAATTTGTTGGATGGTTCATTGCTATGCAACTAATGCTGTCAGGAAACAAAAGGAATGTGAACTTATTTTCAACATAGGCACTTTGGAGCCATTTGGAATGAACATTCTATTCTGAGGTCAGCATCATCATCAACATTCTGGAATTTTGTTCAAAAGACTACTTGTTTGTTTTTTATCAACTTCTTAAAGCATTGTTTTTTTGTATTCAGCCGATGAAGGACTTGTATTCCGAAACGTCCTGATAATTGATTTGTAATCAATTATTCTACCTTTTTAAGTACCTGAAATATCCTTTTCTTTTTTCTTTTTTCTTATTGATCATTTTGGTACACAGCAGTTTTCCTTTTTCTCAAATTATATATATATAATATTTATTATATTATATTATATATATATATATATATATATATATATATATATATATATATATATATATATATATATATATATAATATATTTATATATATATACACACATACACATGGCCAAAGGTTTTGCACCTCCCTATATAATTAACTAATTTTGCGTCATAAAGTCAAATGAAACCTGCTGAATAATGTTATGTTAACATATTAAACTACATACCACATTGTAGTTTTCCATGTACTTAATGAAAAACTGTAAAATTGACATTTCAAAATCTAAGATGAAATTCTGTACTACTATTATGGATTCCGATATACTTTTGCAATATCATTTTGTAGTTTCTTTGATTGAATGATGGTAAATATACACATATACAATTCGGTGCAGAGCAGTGCAGCTAGTGCAGTAGTCAGCCAACCCCAAACAAGGAATCCATTTGGGCGTATTTCCAGCACACAGACTCTGGCTTGTTGACAACACAAGGAGCATTTTACAGTTTCAATATGCACACACACACACACACACACACACACACACACACTTACACAAGTTGTCAGGACACTGGCGGCCGCTTTGTCAAAGTGAAACGCCCGCACACTTCTCATCCCATCAGTGATAAGGGTCAGCACGTAACTGTATAATAATAATAATAATAATAATAATAATAATAGTAAAATCATAGTTAGAACAATATTAGTTTCATAAGTTCTCTTAACAGGGCTCCCAAAGAATAAAAGAGAACATGCTTACATTTCTCCACCTTTCAGGGAAATCACCATCTTGTCAGAGCCAATGAATGTAGCCTGGGAACAGTCCAGGGTGATCTTAACTTCTTCCTGCACACCTGATCAATGAGAACACCTTGGATTAGATTCAGATAAAACATCAAGCTCTCGAAACATTTCAGACAGGCTTGGTCGTTCACGGTAGATATGGCTCCTGTTTTATAGAGAGATGGTGTAACGGTACTTACGCAGTGGGAACGCTGTTGTTCCAGTGGTCTGGCTGTTGAGCGACACACCATAGGGAGGGACACTCTGGTTAAGGTACAGCAGGGAGTTCACAGCAAAGACAACAACACCACCTGCAATATACAAGAAACACACTGGCTAGCAAACCGAGGAAACGCTGCTTTTCACTTTTGTTCGCCGTGTCCAGTTTTAATTTTACTAAAGTTATAATTGTACTGCTTGTTTGGTCCGTTTGTAAGCATGCAGTGTTACACCCAGAAGGTATCCCAGGCTTGCCTAAGACTGAGCGAGGGCCACACTTGCCTATAGGTTTGGGCACAGCCATGACTTGAGTGCAATCGAAGGGCAGGTTGCTGAGTGACCAGATGACCGGGTGCACTTTCTGCATGATGTTCAAGGAGATGGCCACAATGCAGCAGGTGTCTTGCCGAACTGCCACACGTCTGCAATGAAGAGGGAAACTTTCTCAATAATCAAAAAGGTAGAATACACACTGCGCTAGTAACATGCTAGTATTACTTCAACAGACAAAAACACTGCGTTAGTAACATGCTAGTATTACTCCACCAACATCAACTCAACCGATGGCTCCTGCTTGATTTTTTTTTCTGGGAATTTATTTATTTATGAGTTTCTGGGTTCCTCTCCCAATACATCTTAGGGGACACATATTATTGAAATGTAAAAAGAAACCAGAATCTTTTTTAGTCTTAAGGACTCGTTCCATATTTATGACTCTACTTTTATGTTCGAGATTCTGTTAATTATTATTATTATTATTATTTATTTCTTAGCAGATGCCCTTATCCAGGGCGACTTACAATTGTTACAAGATAACACATTATTTTTACATACAATTACCCATTTATACAGTTGGGTTTTTTACTGGAGCAATCTAGGTAAAGTACCTTGCTCAAGGGTACAACAGCAGTGTCCCCGACCGGGGATTGAACCCATGACCCTCCGGTCAAGAGTCCAGGGCCCTAACCACTACTCCACACTGCTGCCCTGCGACGTCAATATAGACAGACAACAAGACAGTCTAACAAATAAGCACACATCCAGATATAGACAGACACATAGGTAACTAAGTAGGCAGTTAGTATAAAGATAGTATACATCTCTGAATAGATCTTAACAATCCAGAACCAATCTTATTACAGCAAAACAACAGTGCTCACCCGGGCCATGTCTGGTTAGGCTCATACAGAATGAGCAGGGTGGGCTCATAGTACCCGTGCAGAAACTTCATGTCAGCAATGTTGAGCAGCTTCTCATCCAGCTCTCGCACATCAATAATATAACTGGGAAGGAAATTAGACTTCTGCCTGTGTGGGGGGGGAAGACATGTAATTTAGTCCTAAAAAGAACAAAACATTAGTATTTTAAAACACTGGTTACTACACCTTTAAAAATAAACCTGAGGGGCTCCTGAGTGGCACTTCAATAAAAGTGCTCCGTGTGGAGTGCAGGATGCGCCCTATAGCCGGGACGTCGCCGGTTCGAGTCCAGGCTATTCCACAGCCGATCGTGGACGTGAGCTCCCAGGGGGCGCTGCACAATTGGCTGAGCGTCGCCCAGGGGGGGGGGGTTTAGGTCGGCCAGGGTGTCCTCAGCTCACCGCGCACCAGCGCCCCATGTAGTCTGGCCGGGCGCCTGCGGGCTTGCCTGTAAGCTGACCAAGAGCTACGCTGTAGCTCTTGGGTGGCTGCATGGTGAGTCTGCAGTGTGAAAAAAAGCAGTCAGCTGACAGCACACGCTTCGGAGGACAGCGTGTGTTCGTCTTCACCCTCCCGAGTCAGTGCAGGGGTGGTAGCGGTGAGCTGAGAGCCTAAAAATAATTGGACATATCAAATTGGGAGAAAATAATAAAAATAATTGGCAACGACTACATTTAAAAAAAAACAAAATAATAAATAAACCTGTATTTAAGTCTTTGATAATAGCGGCAGAGACTGTAATGTACTGAACCGAAAGAAAAAGTGTGCATGAACATACCCTTCCCCCACAACCCCCTCTTGTTAAAGTGTGCATGAACATACCCTTCCCCCACAACCCCCTCTTGTTAAAGTGTGCATGAACATACCCTTCCCCCACAACCCCCTCTTGTTCATCAGTTAAGGTGTCCTTTCGGAAAGGCAGCACCACCAGTCGGGTTCCGTAGATCAGCATCACAGCACAGCGGTTCTCTGGGTCGACACGGACGATGGGGATATGGACATTCTGCACAAAACCGTCCTGTCAAAATAAAAGCCAGAAGTTAAAAAAGGGGCATGGAACACAGGTACAAAGCTGACATTCCGCTTTGGGGGAGAGTGGATGAGGTCCTAGTCTGGGATTCAAAACCACCATTGCCAGTTCTTACTGCTATGTCACGTTTCTCTAGCTACTTGTTAGCGTGGTCTGAAATGCAGTTTCTACAAAATAATGGCATAAAAACACAATTTCTTACCCTTAATTCTGGTTCTTCAAAGTAATGGAGAGAAAGAGTCTTAAGATCATGTGTCCCAGAGTCATACTCCACTACCGAGAGCTAACAAACAAACAAAGTGTGAGGGTCAATGCATTGTAACTGCACTGCAGTATGAGCAGATTCTCAATTCTCAACTTACTGATGCAACAACAGTGATCATGTCAATATTTTGTCTGCATACTATGATGCATTTCTGAGATAAAGGACCAATTTTTTTTTTTTAACTTTTAAACACCAGCACCCATGTACTGTGTGTAGTTAAAATCAGACAATTTCTATTGCAATAAATCAAGGTTTCTTTGACTAGCTGAGTGTTTTTACCTTTGCGTCCTGAAAGCTGAGCAGCAGGGCATCTCGATTGGTCGCCCCCAGCTGCACACTCGCCATTGACATGACATTGCCAAACAGAGAGAAGGCTGCCACCTGCTCCAGCTTCTCCTTATGGCTCTTCACCTCTGGGCAACAAAGAGGAGGTGCATGTGCTTTTTAATGCATCTCAAATACATGGCAAGGAAAGCGCCTCAAGCTTTCATTCTCCTGATACAGAAAGCTCTAATTCTGTATCTACAGGGGTTACAAAAACAATAAACTGTTTATTTTACATAGAAATATTTGTCAAGCAACACCACTATTCCTAAATGGAATTGCTAAATATTTTAATACTACGACAGTCTTGCTAAGCATACTAAATCCATTCAATTAAACAGTATTAACATGCACAGTAGATATTCATACTGAACTTGATAGAATAGCCTATACAGTATATATTGACACATACCTGAGGACTTTTCTCCTTTGGATGTGCTCTGTAACACAAACAGACATGAATGGCAAATCCAAATGCAAGAATTTGCAATATGTAAAAGGGGTTTTGCTGTACAAAACAAAACTGTAGCTATGCTGCACATTGACACAGCAGCTCCACAAGAGCGATACAACCTTTACTGGGAGAATTTGAAGAGGCGTCTCATGGAATCCATTATTTTTTATAGCTAGAGTGGTTGGAGTTGTGCATAATTTCAATAATCAAAGCTGTCAATTCAGAATATTACACTAGAGCAGTAAAACAAACAAACAAAAAAAAAAAAGAGGTGTGACAGTTCATCCCAATATGCCAAACACAGCTGGTACTATAGAGAACAGAGAAACTAAAACAGCTTCTCCCTGCAAGAGGCATCCCATGACTCACCTCCACATCATGGATTATCCTGTAAACGTAGAGCTGGGACGTTCCAGCGACCACCAGGTTGTTCTCCTGGCTAGAGATAAAGTTACAATACACAGAGAACTCGACTGCAGTCGGAGGGTGAGCCTGTCTGTAGACTGCATACATCCTGGCTGGGTATCCACAGCCTGGGGAGAGACAGGATCAAAATGTGCATTACTTAAATGGAACAGAACGTTCAGTAGTTTGGAGAAGGTACGATTGACATACTAAAATCGACAAAAATAATGAGATCAGAAAGGAAATAATAAGGAGGAAAACATCCTCCCTCAGAGTGAAGAGAGAGGCTAAGTGCCTCCTATTTCCTGTTCTGAATGCCCCCTTTTCTAATCTCCATTTGTGACCCCTGGCCCTTGATTCCCTGGGTCGACATTCATGGGGTTTCAATGCGAGTCAATTTACAATTTTATTATTGTTTTTTTGCAGTGTCTGGTCTGTCATGTTGTATATATCTTGTGGGTTTACAGTTCTGTATAAAACCACTTACCACAAACTGCGTTATGCATTTGTTAGAGTATTAAAGCATCTGTTTGAGAATACCCTTGCTGTAAAAACTCAGCTAAAGTTAAACATGACGAGCAAGTGAGCTGCTTAACTGAATTAATTCCCATCCTTTTTTTGATCCCAGCTATGTCCAAAGACAACACGTGTCTGTCCTCCATGTTAATAAATACAGTTTGTGAACTGGATGTCATAAGCCATCTCGATCGTCCAAAACAGCGCAACATCCAAGTTGTTGACGCCCTCTCAGAACTGTCCAAATAAAATTACAAATGAACGTAATGATTGTGTTTTTTATTTGTTTGCATCATTAATATTTAACACAGCAGTAAATCCAACACAACTTAAAAGAAAGGAGAGCATCTCTGACAGCACGAGCCTCTTCAAATCGCTGCTGTCCAATTGAAACTGGCGGCTGAGGTAACCTTCACAGTTGCCAAGTCCGCTTATAATACATTTTTAGAGTCGCGGGTTGTAATTTGCATAAACACTCATACTCTAACAAGGGTTGCGCTTGTTTTGGGCTTGTTGTGAAAGGCAGTGCCGCTTTTTTTTTCTCGTGAGACTGTAACCTTCCCCGTCTGTCTCGCAGGTAGCCACTGATTCCTGAACACCTCATTTTGTTGTTGACAAGAGTTTGTGCAGGCAGCAGGCACTGGCAATTTTGGGAACGAATTAATGCACTTCAGTCTGTTTCATCAGTATCTGCCACCTCCCTTTCAAGTGCCCACTACCCGTATTTGCACAAGCGTGGTGTTGAATGCTTCCTCAGCAGCTGACAGCCGTCTGGACGGGTAGGGTTTCTAAGCCAGGGTAGTATACGCAGCATCACCTGATCCCCTATATGCTGTATTGCCTGAATGAAAGGGATATATATATATATATATATATATATATATATATACCGTCTCTGCTGGTTTTCAGCCATGGTATATCTGAAATACCTGTGTTGGTCAGATTCATATTATACCTCCGAGTTAATTTTTAATTAATGAGTCGTCAGAAATTAGTTGAAAACAGATTCCATACTAACGACAAGCCAACCCACCTGACATTTGAAAAACAATTTGTTCAAGAGCAGTAAAACACATTATTAACCAAGCAGGCACAGGGTATTTTGGTTTATTACAGCAGCTTAGATTCACTCGTGTACCAGTTCTCTGCACATGGAAACCACATTTTTAAAAAAATGTCACTAGTAATCTTGAAAAACAGCACAAATACTTTATGCATAGCTAATTCACATATCAACCCCCACCTTTCCTATTCATTTGCATGATGTCGGGTGAAAAGCCCGGTTTGCTCGAGTAAAATAAACTGAGCGAATGGAAACCCAAAAAAGCATTTTACACAAGACATTTTTCTCGTGTAAATGTCTCGAGTTAAAAAAAACTTGCATGGAAACCCCAGGACTGTCAATACCTTTTAGAATTTTGAATGCTTGAATCAGACCGCCGCGTAGTCTTCTTTGTTCAAGACTGAATAGATTCAATTCTTTTAGCCTGTCTGCATACGACATGCCTTTTAAAACCGGAATAATTCTGGTCACTCTTCTTTGCACTCTTTCTAGAGCAGCAATATCCTTTTTGTAACGAGGTGACCAGAACTGAACACAATATTCTAGATGAGGTCTTACTAGTGCATTGTAAAGTTTTAACATTACTTCCTTTGACTTAAATTCAACATTTTTCACTATATATCCAAGCATTTTGTTGGCCTTTTTATAGCTTCCCCACATTATCTAGATGAATTTATTGCCTGCGTGCAGTACCTTACACTTTTCTATATTAACTGTCATTTGCCAAGTGTCTGCCCAGTTCTGAATGCTGCAACGGTGTTTGCCACTCCTCCTATTTTTGTGTCGTCTGCAAATTTAAATTTAAGTTTGCTTACTTTACCAAAATCTAAGTCATTAATGTATATTAGAAATAGCAGAGGGCCTAATACTGATCCCTGTGGTACACCACTGGTTACCTCACTCCATTTTGAGGTTTCTCCTCTAATCAGTACTTTCTGTTTTCTACATGTTAACCACTCCCTAATCCATGTGCATACATTTCCTTGAATCCCTACTGCGTTCAGTTTGAGAATTATTTTTTTATGTGGGAGTAGGGTAATGCATTTATCTAACTACTACAAGTATTCCACAGTGTCTTTCTCCATCTTTTCAGAATGCTATACTTAGGGGTGTGTGTGTGTGTGTGTGTGTGTGTGGGCAGGTTTATAGTGCTTGCTGGGTCAAAAAAGTCTCCACAAGGAAGGAAAGTCTGACAAAACCTACCTTATGAGGATACAGGCCAAGTTCTTGTAGTGTTTAAACAGATATTAAACAGTCATTATTGTTTTTTAAAACAAACTAAAAGTGCCCAAACATTGTGTTTGCTGTCGACTTTCACGCTGTGTGGAGTTTTGTTTGACTGGAGTTAGGAATAGTGAGAGTCAATGCAAACTAAGTGTGTGTGTGTTTACAAGTGGCAGAACGTTGCTCTCTGAGCTGCCTTGAGTACAAGAATATGAGGTACAAACTGAGTAATGAAACGTTACTGTGTCAGAGAACCTCATAATATGTGGCATACAGTGCTTAACAGTACAAGCGGGGAGACGACGACAAGTTATTATTATTATCATTATTAATTAATTAAGTAGTCATTTAGCAGACGCTTTTATCCAAAGCGACTTACACAGAGACTAGGGGGGTGAACTATTATTATTATTATTATTTATTTCTTAGCAGAGGCCCTTATCCAGTGCGACTTAATTTCTTTTTTTTTTACTGGAGCAATCTAGGTAAAGTACCTTGCTCAAGGGTACAGCAGCAGTGTCCCCCACTGGGGATTGAACCCACAACCCTCCGGTCAAGAGTCCAGAGCCCTGACCACTACTCCACACTGCTGCCCCTACATGAATTAATAACTGCTGCTGAGTCACTTACAATAGGACCTCGGTTTTACGTCTCGTTACCATACGCATATTACTAAATACAATACTGCTTTCACATTACAATGTATTATTTATGAAGTGTGAAAGCCGAAATATCCTGTAACCCCGGTAAAATCGCACAGACTGCATTTACTGAATCATGGTCGTAAGAACAGTGACGGTACTGAGCTAATTCGTTCAACCTACCTATGTTGCTTATAAATACCGATTTGCCCTCGTTTTAGAGACTTGTGCTTTGTTCAGCTAATACAATGATCTACTTTCCCTTTATTTTTCACCTTGTAAACCACTTTTCTTCTGGTCTTTCACTCACCTCTATCCCCACCATGCAGTGCTCCCTGCGGCGGAGCATAAATATGGGCCGACGCGGAAACACTGGTAGCAAAGCAAAAGGTTCCTACTTCCTGCTGTTCAGTCATATAATATAGAACAAAACACATTTTGAGTGGTTAGTTGGACATTGGTTTTGTATTCACTGGGTGTTGTACACTGTTGTAACTGAAACAATATCTGTATGTATTACTGTGTCTGTCTATAGGTAAAACTCCCCCTGCCATTATTATTTGTACTGTATTGAATTATCAATAAACAACTGAGAACTATGAAACATGTAGAACACACAGACTTATGGTGTTTGCTTTGCAAAATATCACTTCATAGACTCCCAACATGTGCTATAGCTGTCCAATTGAGTGTGTATACATTACTAAAAAGAGTGATCGATGTACAGTAATTAGACTCGGCGCAGTACCAGTCATCAACCTTGGGTGAGGAGTCTAGTGTGGCCACCAGTCCGGGTTTGACCAGACAGACTGGGAATTGGCATTTGTTTCCGGGTGGCAGACACATTAGAGCATTAGAACATAAGAACATAAGAAAGTTTACAAACGAGAGGAGGCCATTCGGCCCATCTTGCTCATTTGGTTGTTATGAGCTTATTGATCCCAGAATCAAGCAGCTTCTTGAAGGATCCCAGGGTGTCAGCTTCAACAATATTACAGGAGAGTTAGTTCCAGACCCTCACAATTCTTTCTGTAAAAAAGTGCCTCCTATTTTCTGTTCTGAATGCCCCTTTATCTAATCTCCATTTGTGACCCTTGGTCCTTGTTTCTTTTTTCAGTTCGAAAAAGTCCCCTGGGTCGACATTGCCAATACCTTTTAGAATTTTGAATGCTTGAATCAGATTACAGGAAAGGGAGATCGTGTCTAATTAACCTGCTTGATTTTTTTGAGGATGCAACATTGACAATGGATAATTGCAAAGCATATGACATGGTTTATTTAGATTTCCAGAAAGATTTTGACATGTCCCGCATAGAAGATTCATTCTCAAACTGAATGCAATAGATATTCAAGGAAATGCATGCACATGGATTAGGGAGTGGTTAACATGTAGAAAGCAGAAAGTACTGATTAGAGGAGAACCCTCGAAATGGAGCGAGGTAACCAGTGGTATACCACAGGGATCAGTATTAGGTTATCTGCTATTCCTAATCTACATTAATGATTTAGATTCTGGTATAGTAAGCAAACTTGTTAAATTTGCAGACGACACAAAAATAGGAGGAGTGGCAAACACTGTTGCAGCAGCAAAGGTCAGTCAAAATGATCTAGACAGCATTCAGAACTGGGCAGACACATGGCAAATTACATTTAATAGAGAAAAGTGTAAGGTACTGCACACAGGCAATAAAAATGTGTATTATAAATATCATATGGGAGATACTGAAATTGGAGAAGGAATCTATGAAAAGACCTAGGAGTTTATGTTGACTCAGAAATGTCTTCATCTAGAAAATGTGGGGAAGCTATAAAAAAAGGCCAACAAGATGTTCGGATATATTGTAAAAAGTGTTGAATTTAAATCAAGGGAAGTAATGTTACAACTTTACAATGCATTAGTAAGACCTCATCTCGAATATTGTGTTCAGTTCTGGTCACCTCGTTACAAAAAGGATATTACTGCTCTAGAAAGAGTGCAAAGAAGAGTGACCAGAATTATCCCGGGTTTAAAAGACATGTTGTATGCAGACAGGCTAAAAGAATTGAATCTATTCAGCCTTGAACAAAGAAGACTACAAGGCGATCTGATTCAAGCATTCAAAATTCTAAAAGGTATTGACAATGTCGACCCATTGGGACCAATGGCGATTAGACAAAGGGGCATTCAGAAAAGAAAATAGGAGGCACTTTTTTACACAGAGAATTGTGAGGCTCTGGAACCAACTCCCCAGTAATGTTGTTGAAGCCGACACCCTGGGATCCTTCAAGAAGCTGCTTGATGAGATTCTGGGATAATAAGCTACTAAAAACCAAACAAGCAAGATGGGAAAATTAACAAGCCCAGATGCCCTAATTCCGGTTTTAAGTGAAACGTATAAGAGAACACCAACCTTCCTCTACAATCCCCTGCCTCCAGAGCCCGCTCTTGCTCCTTCTCCACCCTCACCCCGCAGTGATGGAATGACCTTCCTACGGATGTCAGGACTGCTCAGTCCCTGACCACCTTCTGACGCCTCCTCAAGACACACCTCTTCAGACAACACTTGTAAAACTCAACTCTTCCCTTCTGGACAATATAGCACTCTGCCTTTAATGCACTTTAACTTGCACTTATCTGCTCCCTATTTTACTGTATTTAATCCTGCACATAACTCAATCTGTAGTACTTTGTATTTCACTTGCACTCGTATCTAACCCTGATGTAACTATCAACACTGTTATCTGCTCTTGAACTGCCCTGATATCAAATTGTACTGTGTTTTGTATTTGCTCCTATTAGGACTGAAGTCACTGTATTTTGTATCTTACTCTTAATTGTACTATAATTCTTGATATGTATTTTTGTATCCAGCTGTTTTTCCTTCTGTAGACCGTGCTCCATCCTGCTGTAAGCCACGCGCTGCCCAGTCGTGCGACGACACGTAGTCCAGACAAAAGCACTCTTGGCCACCCTGCCTGTAGACGGTGCTCCCCTCTGCTGTAAGCTACGCACTGCCCCGGTTGGGTGACTGCGCTTGGTCCAGACTAGACACCCCTGCCAAGTACCCTTGGTGCTTGGTGCCCTTGGTGTCACAGAGCCTCGGTACCTCGGTGCTGGATGCCTGCGGTACTTAGACGCTCCTGCATCAGTGCCCTCGGTGCCCTTGTTGCCTGCAGTGCCCTCGACGCCTCAGAGGCTCGGTGCCTCGGCTCCTAGGGCAGCAGTGTGGAGTAGTGGTTAGGGCTCTGGACTCTTGATCGGAGGGTCGTGGGTTCAATCCCAGGTGGGGGACACTGCTGCTGTACCCTTGAGCAAGATACTTTACTTACATTGCTCCAGTAAAAACCCAACTGTATAAATGGGTAATGTATGTAAAAATAATGTGTAAAAAATAATGTAATTGTATGTAAAAATAATGTGCTATCTTGTAACAATTGTAAGTCGCCCTGGATAAGGGCGTTTGCTAAGAAATAAATAATAATAATAATAATAGACGCTCCCTGCATCAGTGCCCTCGATGCTCCCGACGCCTCAGAGCCTCGGTGCTTAGCCCTCAGTGCTTTAACACTCACTGCATCGGTGCCCTCGGTGCCCCCTACACCTCAGAGCCTTGATGCTTCAGCCCCTTGGTGATTAGGTGATCCCTGCATCGGTGCCTGCGGTGCCCTCAGTGACCTTGGCGCCTCAGAACCTCAATACCTCAGTGCTTCAGCCCCTGGTGCTTAACGCTCCCTGCATCAGTGCCCTCGTTGCCCTCGGTGCCCCGACGTCTCACGGCCTCGAGGTTTCAGACCTCAGTGCTTAGACGTGTTCTACATCAGTGCCCTCGGTGCCTCAGAGCCTCTGTGCTTCGGTGCCCTCGGTGTTCAGACGTTCCCTGCATCGCTGCCCTCAATGCTTCAGAGCCTCCCTCGGTGAATGGACGCTCCGTGCCTCGGTGCTTCAGAGCCTCCCTCGGTGAGTGGACGCTCCGTGCCTCGGTGCTTCAGAGCCTCCCTCGATGAGTGGATGCTCCGTGCCTCAGTGCTTCACCTCAGCACGTCAAGAGATGTCCAAATTCCACCCTTGGACGTCCTGTGGGAGGATGCTCCCTCCACAAGACAAACACCTACTCTGTGTACGGTGCCTGGGCAAGCAGCACGCCTCCTCCACCTTGGGGGACAAGACGTTCTGCACAATATGTGCAGCGTCCCGACCACGGACCCTGCGTAGGAAGCTGGCAGAGTATGGTCCTCTTGTCACCAACCGGCCTCAGCACCAAGGGTCACAAGACACACATCCCTGCTTGCTTCCTTGGAAGATGTAGAGGCGTTGGGCTTAGCGGGATTCCCACCGGTGAATTCTACCATCGAAGCCCTGGGGCGAGCCCCTCCTATAGGAGGTCTGGCTAAGGACCCTGCATGTCCTAATAGCCAATGCAGGATAACAAAGACCCACATTAAAAGGGTCTATATGGCTGAAGCACAGGCCACATGTCTGTCCAACACAGCAGGTCTCCGCACGGCCTACCTGGATGGCATTTTGCAAACAGCGCCTCTCCCTGAAACAGTACCTTCAGAGCTACGTTTGGTTTCAGGCATGCTGCTGCAAATATCAGGCTTCCAAGGGAAGCCCTGGGTCGAAGCCTGGCAGGCCTCATAGTGGCACGAGAAGAAAGAGGCACAGTCATCAGAGGAGATAGAGAAGGATGGAGGAGATGGGGCGGAGGGTTGAGGAGGGAGGGTTGAGCAGGGAGGAGAAGGTAGAGAATAGTTTCCGGGGGTTGTTAGTGGAGGATTGGATAATAGATTGGAAATAGGAGCGTTTAGCAGAGGAGTAGAGGAGAAGGAGGAGAGGAGGGAGCGGAAAAGGTCTAGGGAAGCAGGGAGTTTGGTTCTCTTCCATTTCTTTTCAGCAGAGTACAGTTTGGTTTTTGCTGATCGGAGCACAGAGGAGAGCCAGGTTTGGGGAGGGGAGGGACGGGCAGGTTGGGAAGTGAGGTGACAGAGGGAGTTGAGGGAGGAGGTGAGGGAGGAGAAGAGGGTGGAAGTAGTAGAGTCTACAGAGAGTTGGGAGAAGGAGTTGATAGGATGGAGGTGAGAGAAAGCGGTGGAGGCAAGGACAGAGGGGGAGAGAGAGCGGAGTTTATGGCAGTAGGTGACAGTGGGGGTAGGTGGAGTAGGGAGAGAGGGGAGAAAGAGAAAAAGAGATGAAATCGTGATCAGAAAGGTCCAGAGGGGTGACAGAGAGGGTAGAGGGGCAGCAGGCCTTGGAGAAGGTGAGGTCCAGTTGACGGCCAGCTTTGTGGGTAGGAGGGGATGGAGAGAGAGAGAAGTTGAAGGAGTAAAGGAGAGGAAGAAATAGGGCAGAGTGTGTGGGGTTGGAGAGATGGATACTGAAATCACCTAACAGGAGAGTTGGGGTAGACAGAGAGGGGAGGGAGAAGAGATAGTTGAGTTCATCGAGAAAGTGAGTGAGAGGTCCAGGGGGATGGTACAGTACAAATAGTAGGAGTTGACAGGGAGAGGTTAGTTGGACAGCGTGAAATTCAAAGGTGTTAACAGAGAGTGAGGAAAGGTCAGAGGGGACAGAAAGTATAAGGAGGGAGAGAGGAGAAGACCAGTCCCACCTCCCTGTCCAGTGAGACGCGGAGTATGGGACAGGACGTAGAGAGGACAGGGCAGCAGGAGTTACAGTGTTATCAGGAGCGAGCCAGGTTTCAGTGAGAGCAAGGAAATCGAGAGCGAGGTGGGAGGCAAATGCAGAGATTTTTAGCAGAGGAGTGTAATTTCTAGAAGGCACCAGAGAGAGTGCGGGAGGGGAGAGTGGGAGGGGGGAGAGGCAGAGGAGGATGGACAGAGGATGGGAGTGAGAGGACAGAATAACAGGGATGTGAGAGACAGTCATAGCAGGACAGGTGAGACAGATAGGTACAGTAGTAGTGGGAGCTGGAGCGGTGGGGGGAGGGTACAGATCTGTCTACTAGATTCAGATTTTCTCCAACAGCCTTGCCTCGCTGGACTCCTACAGATAGACTCCCGGCTCTTTGTTAGAGAGGTTCTTCGGCTGGCTGGTTCTTCGTGCTGGCGCACAAATAGGGTAGCTGTCTATTATACTAACTAGATAGATAAAAGCCATCTGCCTCTGACTCTGGTTACCTGTAGACTGGACAACATGTCTGTAGTAGCGTATGTCAACCACCAGGGAGGCGTTCGGTCCCCGGGGTTGCACCGCATAGCCTTTCGGCGATTGACCTAGGCAAAGAGGAACCTGTTATCCCTCCAGGCTGTCCATCTTCCTGGAGTGGTGAATTGGGCGGCGAACCTCCTCTTCAGGGAAGGTCCTCACCCGTCAGAATGGCAACCATCCTCAGGTGGTAGAGCACATTTAGGGACTTTTCAGAAGGGCCAGAGTTTGCCACGGCAGAGACCACTCATTGCCCCTTCTGGTGCTCCCTCCACCGCTGAGGCGGTCCACTAGGCGTCGACGCCTTAGCCCACGCGTGACCCAAGATGCTCTTGTACGCATTCCTGCCGACACAGTCGCTCCTGGCTTTCCTACAGAAAGCCCGGACAGAAGAGGCAACAAAAATATTTATTTATACTTCTCAGCCGGGTGATATTTCTCCACTTGTTACGTGTTGCTTGTAGCTATATTGGTAAATACACAGTCCAACCACTACTTCCAACAATACTGTGAGCGTAAATGCTTTTGCAGAATTGTCTTTGTTTTTAACAAACTGATTCAAGTCCGAATTATTGCTTTACACAAAGGTGAAAAAATACCTTTGTGTGGAGTACTTTATGCCAGTATTGAAGCTGTCTTGCAATTCTCCCAGGCTGCATGCTGTCTAAGGCAGCTGGCTGTAACATCCGTGACATGAATCCATCCTAAATGTGTGTTTGCCATCCCATTTATGTTACCCTTCATTCCCATCATTATCTGTGATCCCATTTATGTTACCCTTTATTAGCATCATTATCGGTGATACCATTTATTTTATCCTTCATTCCCATCATTAGCTGTGATCTCATTTATGTTACCCTTAATTCCCATCACTATCTGTGATCCCAGTTTGGTTCTTTGCTGCTTCCGTTTGGAATATGCTGATATTTCAAAGCCATCCCTGTAAACGTAGGTATTGTAGTGCTGTAGTTGTATTTCACTTATATTGATGGCTGTATCCCTGGGTAGGTCAGATTCACAACTCCTCTTGTTACAGTACTGGAACTCATAATGAGAACAGGACACACAATCAGCTTGCTGAATCCAAAACACAGCTTTATTAGCAGACTGGCAAATTAAAGAGAATCCGTAGGTATACAGTCAAATATAGATCAACAGCCTAAGACCGCATGGAGCAGGCAGGAATAGGCACATACAGGCAAAAGAACCAAAAAAAGATAGTTGACTCAAAAACAGCAGGACTGGAGGTAATGCTGCTGATGCTAGCAGGAGACAAGACAAAAGATTTTAAAACCTTGATCAGCAGTGCTTCATTTATCACCATCTCCATTCTCATTTCTAATATACTTTTACAGGCTCTGAAGGCCAGTACCAAGAGTCACCGAGCCTAAAAAACTACTCCTCTGTCCTGCAACAGTGAAACAGTGGGGCAGATGAACGACAGATCTATAACCCATAGATCAATAGATAGATGTGTGTCATTTTTGGTAAGACAGTATATGCTGCATAAAATCATACAGATCTACAAACAGGTTATTTAATACAACATATTGGGCTCTTAGTGAAGGCTATATGCACCGCTATGGGATCCTATGCTGATCAATCAGGCCAGACTGGTTAGACGTCCTGAACCTCTATATGGCATAGAAGTATCAAAATGCTGCTTCTGATTAGAATCACTGCTTAGAAGCTTCTTTCCAATTTAAGCCAAAGTAACCACAGCATAGGGTTCCCAATGTGCATAAATTGTTGTGTTACAATGTTAGATATTATTTTAGCAATTGATTTTAGAATACCATTTTTTTAGCACTTGTTACCCTCTTTCTCAAGAAACTGCAGTGGTTTTAGCCATGAACCTTTTGGCAGGTAATAAGGTACTCGGGATAGGCCTGGGTGTCATTGAAGATCACAAAGATCTCTGGTGAGTCTGTGCTGTCCACCACACTGTGGTATCGCAGAGGGATGCGGGAGTTTTCTTTCAGGGGAGCCGTCTTCATTTCGTGTTTCCCTTTGGTGTATTCCCCAGTCAGCACCTTCACCACAAACACATACTTGTATCCTTCTTCACTGGGAGGGGAGTACTGGTCCTGCACAGACAAGGCCGATTCCACAGCAAAGTAGACTCCTTTTCCATACACAGTGGCTGGAAAGATAAACAAACATGTTCTTTATGGCTCACTCAAAATGACTTCAATCTGTGTTTTAGCAGTCTTTTCTTGTTTGGACTTGAGAAAGCATATGCAATGTTTACTCCAGGACTTACAGACTGAGGGTCAGTGTGGCCCCCTCTCAAAATTTTAGGGGGACATTTTCTTCAGTGAGGGGGTCAATATGTTTGATGATTCACAACCAACCACCATTTCTTATTTTTGTTTTGTTTTAAATATGCCAACAGAGTTTACTGACCTTTTGTTTCTGAAGAACAAAAAATAAAACTGTAAAGCTGTAGATACAACCAAATGTGTCTTTACAATACTCACTGTCACTGTATTGGGAAATGTGTCAGTGACGCTGGTGTATCACTGAGTAGAGGATATTCATTGTACCAAATCACATTAGAACAGGGGTTTCAATCTTTTAAAGCTGCATACCCCTTTCCCAAAAATGTAGTCCACCACGTACCCCCATCTGAGATAGCATAATAAAATGAAAACAGAAAAAAAAAATTGGACAATAACATGATACAACAAAACACAGAAGCCTTGGAGTGTGTGACGGATACAATTATAAAAGTTACAGTATTAACAGAAAAAAAAAAAAATATTTACTTTTGGATAAAAATAGTCCCTCAAACAGGTTTCTAGTTGTTGGAAACATCAACATCATTTTATTGTAATTACTAATTAATTAAAATCAATAAAGCCTCTGTGCTAAACTCAATCACTCAGAAATGACATTGGAAAATGAAATGAAATTGGAGAGCACTTCAGTCGCAAGACATTTCTGCCATTTATAATGTCTGACGGTATTTCGACTTGATTGCCCTTTGCTTGTAATGTACTAGTAGTATTGAGCCAACAATCTATATTTTTTCACTGGATTGAATTGCTAAAAACTCTTACTCTCACACCAGACTTAATGGCTTGTCAAATTAGACCGCATGGCTAAACTTCGGTTTCTGATTGACCATACATTCTGTATTTTGAAATGAACCAATAGTACTTAAGTTACAATAAACTTCAAAATCGGGTCCTTGATAAAAATAAATATCGATTTACAGGCACGAACGCACACAGGAAATAAAATGAGTTAAAGACTAGGCTTTTAGCTTTTTAAAATATGTATTTTTTTTCTATCCCAAAGACAGACTGTAGTAATAGGCCAACTGTTTATATGACATTTAAACAACAGAGTTTATTTAAAACATACATTTTTAATATGTAAATTAGTCGTGTGTGCACTGAACGCTCTGTCACAGCACATCAGTCTGGTGTTAGCGCTTAAACGTTGATTACATGATAAAAGTCTGCAATAGATTGGCAAGTGGTACTAAATAAAATGCGTTGTCCAATCTTTCTTGCGTACCCCAGTTTGAGAGCCACTTCATTAGAAGAAACCACATTACCAACAGATACAGTTTAATAGTATTAGTATTTAAATGCCATTGTCCTGACTGGTAAATTCTTACCTTCCAGCTGCCCCTTTATTTTGACAATTTCCATATCAAAAATGTAAATATTTTAGACAGTTTTCAAAACAATTTTTGCAACACAAAAACTGTGTGAACTGTATTACATAATAATTTCCTTTATTCCGATTCCACTGGTGTTCTCTCAATGCAGGATGTATTTTAGGCACATACACAGTGCTGTCTAAAATCACACACACTGTATATATATGTTTTTTATCATGCCGTTATAGGCCTACTGGCGAAATGTTGTTGACAGTTGGTGCTTAACACATACTGAACTATTTTGGCCCAGAATTTTAGCATTTGTCATAGAGAAGACAACAGTCACATATTTTTTTTTTTAAATCAACGATGCGGTTTTCGTTTTCACAAATCTACTGCACTTTATCTATAAACTGCACTGCAGTATGCAGAAGTACACATTTCTCCCATTCACTTGCTAGGTCACTCCATATCTCCAAACATCAGACAGATATTTTGTCTAGCAAATAGAGAAGTTTGCAGACGGTGTTTTTAAGCACAAATATAATAGCCTACATTTCAACAGTCACTGCCGAAGCTGATTACTTATTCTTCCAGAAGTAATGGTCGGGTGTAACAGGGATACAAGGTTATATTTGCGCCGGGCCATGTTGTTAACAAGCTTGTTGTCGTCCAGGCTTTACTGTGAAACTGACTGTAACCAGGGAGGGTGTGTGAGCGCATTCTACTGGACTGGAGAATAAAAACACGGGAGTTTAATTATGAAAACGCAAGTGTAAACAAACAAGTAAAGAAGATGAGCCTGTCGTCAGACATGTCATGTTAATACAACATGCATTAATATACTGTTTATTGGTATTGCGCCCGGTCTGGGAAGGGGGACACACGGGTGCGTTAAGAGAATTTCAGCGGGACATTTTTTATTTCAGGGGGGCATTGGCACAATGGCGCAGCCCAGCGCGAACAGTGCATATGATACTATATTGTGACTCTCTGACTCCTTTATACAACACAATTCAACAACAATAATATTTTCTCAAAGTACATTATAGAAATTATATATATATATATATATATATATAAAATCTCATGAAAATAATCATCTACAAGTTTACACTGCCATGTGATGCAAACACCCTTCTATGTAGTTTTCTTTATGGCATTTACCGTTCTTTCCACAAAAGCTCCTGTCAAAGCCATGCAAGCAGATCTCTCTCATGCCACTTTCACTGGTGCCGTGGTACAGAGTCCTTTCCACGTCAGCCTGGGTACAAGTTTGCAGCATACTGGCTTTCTTCAGTTTGTACTGGTTGTACAACAGGCTGTTCACCATCTTCTCAACCTAAAATTCAATCAAACAGAATCTGTGCTTAAGTCATTTAGATAAGGTTACTAAAAGAAATATATAATTAGCAGTCTTCACACATAAATAACAATACACCTCAGTGTTTGCTTGTCCTTATTCCAAAAGGAAAGATTGTTCCAGGCTAACAGGGCAAGAGTTGACCCTTCCAATGGCTATTCTGACAGCTGGAATGCAAAAGTTCAGAAAAGCTGTGGAACACAATGAGTCATAACTAGATCAAGTGCTGATAAACTGCCATTTGATTCCGAACACCTATAAACTATTGGACACCAATGAAAGCTTTTTTTTACATAAGTTTAAACTCCGGAAATTCAGACAACCATCATCAACCAGCTCTGTTAATACAATACAGTAATCTGTCACATATCCGCCCTTCACACATCCACCCTGACCGTTTATCCACCACGATCAAGCTCTTCAGCAACGTTAGTTTATTATTGAACAGAGAAGATTAGTTCAGAGATTGTAGATCCTACTAAAGTTTCCGTATACTGTGTTGTATGTGTTCTGTGCGCTGCCATTGCAGGTGATGTCACGCGAGCTGTTCAGTAAATAAATCCTGTTCGCCTGCGGGGGGCGTATCAGTTTCAAACTCCATGTCAATCTCCTGCCTGTCACTCAGCAGCGAATGCACGCACCCGCACGCACCCACACTCTGTCACAAGCATTAATACCCTGTAACTTTCTAAACAAGGGATTTATAAAAGCTGAATCTCAAAAAAAACAATTGTGTGAATGCAGTACTTGGTACAGTTGTGTATAATATAGGAATGTGCTTTTGGTAACATTTTTATGAACGTTTAAATGCTATGCAGGTGTCAGCGTTTAAACATTTAAACCATATCTGCATGCACGCACACACACTCTTTATATTACATTCTGATGTATACTGACAGCCCTGGTTAGTATTTTCTAAACAAAGAACCCCTAAATAAGCAAATAACATTTTAACATTGCAAAGAGTTAAGTACAAAGTAAAAAACAACAACAAAAAAACACATAAGTATATATTGAAATTAGGACTGTCACTCGATTCAAATTTTTGATTGGTTAACTTATGGGCATTAGTTGATTAACAGGTAGATTCATCCGTGCACATTTTTAATAAAGGTAATGATCTTATAGTGACTGTCACACTAAAAAATCAATAGACTCTAAAATGAATAAATAAATAATAAATAAATAAATAAATAAATAAAGAAGCCCAATGGGAATTTTTAAAAGCACTTGTAGTATTATTTTTATCTGTGCGCTACTGAAGTGTATCTGTGCTGGCCATGTGGGCACAAAGTGAATAAACTAAACTTTTTTAGCTTTTTCAACTTTTTTTTACATTATATTAAAGAACAAAACAAAACCTATAATAATAATAATAATAATAATAATAATAATAATAATAATAATAATAATAATAACACATTTAAAAACCCAGCTGCATGTGTTAGATTCTGCATGTGTTAGAATCTCTGAAATGCACAGATTTCAATCCATTTTTATATTAACATTACTATTCAGGGATCGGTGCCAACGGGAAATCCATTTTATATATTTTATTTTTATTTTTAAATAAATATCCCTGTTGACAAATTACATAGTTTTTTATTTATTTTTTTAAAAAAATGATTTGCGTATAAGTGTGCTGGTAATTTAAAGCCTATACATACGTGTGACAAGCCTTTTTTTCTTAAGTTTATTACTCTGTGGAGTTGATACAATACCACGCCCACTACAGCATGAAAAACAGAGTGCACCAATGAAGCGCCAGATCTACGGAGAATAAAACCCGCCCCCGTGTCAATCTTTCTGTTGCACCAATTAGAAAAGCTACTTGGAGGCAATTGCCAAACCCCTTCCATTTATAATATCTGCCCTTACTGTGGCACTAGAGCAGGTGGATACGCAATGGACTGACTGTATATTATATAAAAGAAAACCCATAATGCATACCTTGATGATGCGTATTTTATTATGGAACTCTTTAATAGAATCATAGAATGCTCGAACCACATTCTGGAACTCATCTGTCGCCTCGTTCACTCTCGTTATCTCAGGCAAGCTAGAAATGGCAGAAAAATCCTCTAATTCTGTAAAAACAACAAAGAGAATAGAGGGGAATAACATCCAATAATAATAATAATAATAATAATAATAATAATAATAATAATAATAATAATATATTCAAGTATTTTACTAACATCAAGGGGAATTATAAAACTATTTAAGCAATTTCCAATGTTTTACATTTTTTAAGAAAGTTTAACATTCAGTAACATTGTCAAAACACAAGCTTAGTTTTATGAATAAGGACTCTTGTGCAAACAAACAAATAATTTGTGCATTTTTCAGAATAAGTGTCACATCCATGCAACACTTTGACCATGATTTTAGCAGAGAACATTGAACTTTACCAACACTACTTGAAATTCCACAACCAGAAAAAAGACAAAAAGGTTTTTTTCACGGTTGTGTTAATGATGCTGAACTCGCTGGGTTGTGTTAATGATGCTGAACTCGCTGGGTTGTGTTAATGATGCTGAACTCGCTGGGTTGTGTTAATGATGCTGAACTCGCTGGGTTGTGTTAATGATGCTGAACTCGCTGGGTTGTGTTAATGATGCTGAACTCGCTGGGTTGTGTTAATGATGCTGAACTCGCTGGGTTGTGTTAATGATGTTGAACTCGCTGGGTTGTGTTAATGATGCTGAACTCGCTGGGTTGTGTTAATGATGCTGAACTCGCTGGGTTGTGTTAATGATGCTGAACTCGCTGGGTTGTGTTAATGATGCTGAACTCGCTGGGTTGTGTTAATGATGCTGAACTCGCTGGGTTGTGTTAATGATGTTGAACTCGCTGGGTTGTGTTAATGATGCTGAACTCGCTGGGTTGTGTTAATGATGCTGAACTCGCTGGGTTGTGTTAATGATGCTGAACTCGCTGGGTTGTGTTAATGATGCTGAACTCGCTGGGTTGTGTTAATGATGTTGAACTCGCTGGGTTGTGTTAAAGATGCTGAACTCGCTGGGTTGTGTTAATGATGCTGAACTCGCTGGGTTGTGTTAATGATGCTGAACTCGCTGGGTTGTGTTAATGATGCTGAACTCGCTGGGTTGTGTTAATGATGCTGAACTCGCTGGGTTGTGTTAATGATGCTGAACTCGCTGGGTTGTGTTAATGATGCTGAACTCGCTGGGTTGTGTTAATGATGCTGAACTCGCTGGGTTGTGTTAATGATGCTGAACTCGCTGGGTTGTGTTAATGATGCTGAACTCGCTGGGTTGTGCTAATGATGCTGAACTCGCTGGGTTGTGCTAATGATGCTGAACTCGCTGGGTTGTGCTAATGATGCTGAACTCGCTGGGTTGTGTTAATGATGCTGAACTCGCTGGGTTGTGTTAATGATGCTGAACTCGCTGGGTTGTGTTAATGATGCTGAACTCGCTGGGTTGTGTTAATGATGCTGAACTCGCTGGGTTGTGTTAATGATGTTGAACTCGCTGGGTTGTGCTAATGATGCTGAACTCGCTGGGTTGTGTTAATGATGCTGAACTCGCTGGGTTGTGCTAATGTACCCTTGATCAATAAGCTACTAACAACCAAACGAGCAAGATGGGCTGAATGGCCTCCTCTCGTTTGTAAACTTTCTTATGTTCTTATGCATATACATGTGTTTTCTAATTTGCATAAAATTATGACATGGATTTAAAATAATCTGAGTTGGTATAAGAGGGAAAGAACTTTGTATGTGTATATTTCTATAGTAGCTTGATATTTGTATTTATAGTAGGCCTGGTGTATATTAAATGATATTGTCTCATTCGTGACAAATGATGGTTATACCGCGAGACTCAGTATCCTTTCTTAAATATATATTCATAAACATGAGTTTATACTGGGGCAATAGTAGGGTCTAGTGTTTATGAATGTGCTTGCTGCTAGGTCCTAGTGAGGATGTATTTGTTATTATCTAGTTGGTAAGACTAGAAGTATGCCTACCTGGCACCCCAGATTCATTTCGTCTCAAGTTGTTTACGCTGTGAAGCTTACCGATTTATAGGATTAAAACTTGAACCTGATGTTGTGAAAACCAGAAGAAATTGAAAAATATTTTGATTCATTTTCCCTTTTCCCTACACTCATTGTATTTTTCTGCAGGTATATTGCGTTAAAAAAAAGAAACAGTTGAATTTTCATCCTTGTGGCTTCACACACCATTTCCCCCTTTCTCCAGTGATTCTGAACACATTTACAGTGACTGCTCCGTGAGTTTTAGTACAAATTTCTGTGACAAAATCCCAGCCTGAACTATGATTACTGTTACCACACCTTTTACACACAGTAGGTCAAGGGAGTCTTTATACACAAACACTGTCCCCCTCACAATAGGAATGTTAATACTGTAGATTGATGTTTGTTTATCCATATATTTCCAACACCTCTGAGTCCTTATACTCCTGCTTTCCAAACGAATAGCTCATATATGTTCAGAAACCAAGGTGCTGCCAATACACTTCCACAGAGACGTGTTTAAAATGTAAATGAATCAAATAGAGGTTGTTCCTAAACACGCACAGCACTCTGACTTAACACAGGGAACTGCTGATTGAGCCACAGAAGTCTTTTCATTAAAGACACCTGATCCATCATCGTTCTGTAATTCATTAAAGACACCTGATCCATCATCGTTCTGTAATTCAATAAAGATACCTGATCCATCATCGTTCTGTAATTCATTAAAGATACCTGATCCATCATCGTTCTGTAATTCATTAAAGACACCTGATCCATCATCGTTCTGTAATTCATTAAAGACACCTGATCCATCATCGTTCTGTAATTCATTAAAGATACCTGATCCATTATCGTTCTGTAATTCATTAAAGATACCTGATCCACCATCGTTCTGTAATTCATTAAAGACACCTGATCCATCATCGTTCTGTAATTCATTAAAGATACCTGATCCATCATCGTTCTGTAATTCAATAAAGATACCTGATCCATCATCGTTCTGTAATTCATTAAAGATACCTGATCCATCATCGTTCTGTAATTCATTAAAGACACCTGATCCATCATCGTTCTGTAATTCAATAAAGATACCTGATCCATCATCGTTCTGTAATTCATTAAAGATACCTGATCCATCATCGTTCTGTAATTCATTAAAGACACCTGATCCATCATCGTTCTGTAATTCATTAAAGACACCTGATCCATCATCGTTCTGTAATTCATTAAAGATACCTGATCAATCATCGTTCTGTAATTCATTAAAGACACCTGATCCATCATCGTTCTGTAATTCAATAAAGATACCTCATCCATCATCGTTCTGTAATTCATTAAAGACACCTGATCCATCATCGTTCTGTAATTCATTAAAGACACCTGATCCATCATCGTTCTGTAATTCATTAAAGACACCTGATCCATCATCGTTCTGTAATTCATTAAAGACACCTGATCCATCATCGTTCTGTAATTCATTAAAAACACCTGATCCATCATCGTTCTGTAATTCATTAAAGATACCTGATCCATCATCGTTCTGTAATTCATTAAAAACACCTGATCCATCATCGTTCTGTAATTCATTAAAGACACCTCATCCATCATCGTTCTGTAATTCATTAAAGACACCTGATCCATCATCGTTCTGTAATTCATTAAAGACACCTGATCCATCATCGTTCTGTAATTCATTAAAGACACCTGATCCATCATCGTTCTGTAATTCATTAAAGACACCTGATCCATCATCGTTCTGTAATTCATTAAAAACACCTGATCCATCATCGTTCTGTAATTCATTAAAGACACCTGATCCATCATCGTTCTGTAATTCATTAAAAACACCTGATCCATCATCGTTCTGTAATTCATTAAAGACACCTGATCAATCATCGTTCTGTAATTCATTAAAGACACCTGATCCACCATCGTTCTGTAATTCATTAAAGACACCTGATCCATCATCGTTCTGTAATTCATTAAAGATACCTGATCAATCATCGTTCTGTAATTCATTAAAGACACCTGATCCATCATCGTTCTGTAATTCATTAAAGATACCTGATCAATCATCGTTCTGTAATTCATTAAAGACATCTGATTTATCATCGTTCTGTAATTCACCTTTGCAGTCCTATGTCGGACCTGGTCCGACATTGCAATTATTCCTATCCGGTCCAATGTCGGACCCTGTCCGACATCATCAAAAAGACGCAAAAAACAGGTCTTTAATCATTTTTTCTCCGGAAAAAGCCGAGAAAACCATTCAATGGCCGAGTGGGAGCGACAGCAGCCGAGACAAGCCAAAAAAATAAAAAAAGGCGTATTTCATGAATAGCACCGTGTAACACTTTTTTTTTTTTTTTTTGGTTCCTGGGTAGTATGTGTTATTTCCTAATTGCTTATGCTTTAAAAGTATAGAAAATGGCAATTATTCCCCACAAACTTTGCTTTTGTGACCAGGACAGTGATATTTTGAAATGTACCTATTTTCCAGAACATTCCAGATAGATTCAGTGCTGAGTAAACTTGGAGTAACTTCTAGAACTTTCCAGTAATATAAATAGTAGTATAAATACAGGGGCCTTAAGCCCACCAGTTCAGTTTAGTTCCAACTGCCTAAGTGGATACATATCTGCATTTTTCTGAGATGGCATCAAGGTCATAGGAGACTTCAAAATGGTGGCATTCCTGATGGGTCTCCAAGGTGGTTTTACCAAGTTTCCCTGCTATCTTTGCCTTTGGGACAGCAGGGACACCAAGGCGCACTACCACAGGCGGGACTGGCCACAGCGGACCGAGTTCTCTGTGGGGAGGAACAACGTCAAGTGGGAGCCACTGGTGGACCCCCGGAAGGTGCTGATGCCACCACTGCACATCAAATTGGGCCTTATGAAACAATTTGTCAGAGCTCTAGATAAGGAGTCGGCAGCCTTCAAGTACCTTCAAGACTTCTTCCCTAAGCTGTCTGAGGCAAAGGTCAAAGTCGGTGTCTTCGTCGGACCACAGATAAAGAAGATCCTGGAGTGCAATGAATTCCCCAAGAAGCTCACTAGTAAGGAGAAAGCGGCTTGGAACAGCTTTGTCGCAGTGGTACGGGGCTTCCTGGGCAATCACAAGGCCGAAAACTATGTGGAGCTGGTTGAGACTCTGGTGAAGAACTACGGCACAATGGGCTGTAGGATGTCCCTCAAAGTCCATATCCTTGATGCTCATCTTGATAAATTCAAGGAGAACATGGGAGCGTACTCGGAGGAGCAAGGCGAGCGCTTCCACCAGCATATACTGGACTTTGAACGCCGCTACCAAGGACAGTATAACGAGAACATGATGGGAGACTACATTTGGGGGCTGATTCGTGAAAGTGATTTACAGTATAATCGTAAATCTCGAAAAACTACTCACTTCTAAATCTTTTGTAGTCATTTTTGTATTACTTTAGTATAAATACATGTTAATTTGGATTCATATGTTGTTTTTTTCTGACTTTATGTGAACGAAAAGACACAAATTTGCCCGTTTTCTCATTGGAAATAGGTAAATTTCAAAATATCACTGTCCTGGTCACAAAAGCAAAGTTTGTGGGGAATAATAGCCATTTTCTATACTTTTGAGGCATAAGCAATTAGGAAAAAACACTTACTACCCAGGAACAAAAATTGTGTTACATAGTGTAGTCGTACTTGCCCCTGGCATCAGATAACGGCGGCCATAAGGAAACAAGCTGGCTGTAACTGCATCAGTGCTCAGAGAATATCATGGACATTTGCAGAGCTTTTTTGAGATGTTATAGTAATAAAATAATGTCTTGGATTGCATTATTGAGGCGTTTGGTGATAAAACGAGTGATCAGGAGATGATTGATCGGTATGTACGACTATTATTATTATTATTATTATTATTATTATTATTATTTATTTCTTAGCATATGTGAAAGCTATAGCGAACAAAAGGGTGGGGCGGGGCTGGAGATGCCTAGTGAGTGCTTTGTTGATATGCAGGGCCTTTTAAACCCGTTTGACTGTGGAAAAAAAATACTTTTAAACAGCGCGTCTAAAATTAACTGCGCGTGTGAAAATAAATTGGACCCGACGCGCCTGACACGCACTTAATAAATGGACTGCAAAGGGTTCATTAAAAACACCTGATCCATCATCGTTCTGTAATTCATTAAAGACATCTGATCCATCATCGTTCTGTAATTCATTAAAGACAGCTCATCCATCATCGTTCTGTAATTCATTAAAGACACCTGATCCATCATCACTCTGTAATTCATTAAAGACATCTGATCCACCATCGTTCTGTAATTCATTAAAGACACCTGATCCATCATCGTTCTGTAATTCATTAAAGACACCTGATCCATCATCGTTCTGTAATTCATTAAAGACAGCTCATCCATCATCGTTCTGTAATTCATTAAAGATACCTGATCCATCATCGTTCTGTAATTCATTAAAGACACCTGATCCATCATCGTTCTGTAATTCATTAAAGACACCTGATCCACCATCGTTCTGTAATTCATTAAAGACACCTGATCCATCATCGTTCTGTAATTCATTAAAGATACCTGATCCATCATCGTTCTGTAATTCATTAGACACCTGATCCATCATCGTTCTGTAATTCATTAAAGACACCTGATCCATCATCGTTCTGTAATTCATTAAAGACAGCTCATCCATCATCGTTCTGTAATTCATTAAAGACACCTGATCCATCATCGTTCTGCAATTCATTAAAGACATCTGATCCACCATCGTTCTGTAATTCATTAAAGATACCTGATCAATCATCGTTCTGTAATTCATTAAAGACACCTGATCCATCATCGTTCTGTAATTCATTAAAGATACCTGATCCATCATCGTTCTGTAATTCATTAAAGATACCTGATCCATCATCGTTCTGTAATTCATTAAAGATACCTGATCCATCATCGTTCTGTAATTCATTAAAGACACCTGATCAATCATCGTTCTGTAATTCATTAAAGATACCTGATCCATCATCGTTCTGTAATTCATTAAAGATACCTGATCCATCATCGTTCTGTAATTCATTAAAGATACCTGATCCATCATCGCTCTGTAATTCATTAAAGATACCTGATCCATCATCGTTCTGTAATTCATTAAAGACACCTGATCTATCATCGTTCTGTAATTCATTAAAGACACCTGATCCACCATCGTTCTGTAATTCATTAAAGACAGCTCATCCATCATCGTTCTGTAATTCATTAAAGACACCTGATCCATCATCGTTCTGTAATTCATTAAAGATACCTGAGCAATCATCGTTCTGTAATTCATTAAAGACACCTGATCCATCATCGTTCTGTAATTCATTAAAGATACCTGATCCATCATCGTTCTGTAATTCATTAAAGACACCTGATCCACCATCGTTCTGTAATTCATTAAAGATACACACCTGTTACATCACTGTAAATGTCCATGTTGCTCAGCTGCTTCCTCGCAATCGGCAGCGACTTCCCTGAGGCAATGTTATACTCCTCCATCTTCTCAAAGCTGATGGTGCAGGGCTGCTGATCAAACACAATGTCGATCTTCTTCTGTTTCCTTTTCCAGGCGTGCTCTATATAAATAGTGGCTTTGGGAGGATAGGGGATGGCATTTGACTGCTCCTCGTACCAAACCCATTGGACGCTTTGCAAAATATCGGGGTCTGGCACTGTGGCAGAAATGTGGTTGACAAGCTTGTTCATATCGAGGACTGCCTCTGAAACATACTCCTTGAATCCCTGCACTGTGGCTGTGGTTCCCTGAATGGTGATGTCTACTGCATGCTTCCTCTGGATCAGGTCCACGCAACTTCTGTGGTGCTCAGATAAATTCTTTAGGCACTTGCTCTCAATTGTCTCCTTGCACTGTCTCAACTCAGTCTTCTTCCCTAAGGCGATATCTACCCTGATAAGATCCGTGTTGTAGCCTGCATACACCAAAATCTGGGCTGTGTGGGCAGCCTTGATGGCATCCTGAATGGAAAGCCCAATGGCTTGATCCAGCTCTGAAGTGCCAGGGGTCCTGCCCTGCCCTGCCGTCCTCCTGGAGAGCTCCAGAACTTTCTGCAGTTCATCCTCCCCGTCCATTGGGTCGCTGTTCTCCATTGAGAACTGGATGGCCAAGGAAAGCTGGGCATCCTCCTCAAGGACGCCGTCCACGTGTAAGGACTCCATGGAAAGCTGCTTGACATAGTTCATTTCTGGATCTTCCCCCACAGCCCCTTCACTTTCTCCTTCCGTCGTTATCCCCGGGGTCTCCTCCATTTCTGCCAGGGTGTCTTCGTTGTCCGAAGAGCTGAGAGACAGCAGCTGGTCAGTGTAGAGGTCTTCATCCATGCTGATCCCAGCAGCCACTGTACCGGGAGGACTGGTTGCTGTTTCGGGAAGTTCATGAGAATCCTTTCTGATAACTGAGATAAGCTTCTTGGCTTCCTCCAAAAGACCTGCAAACAAAAAGGAAAGAAACATTGTAGATCTTAAAGCAGTGTTATATCACTGGTCCACCTTTCTACTGCTGAAGATCGTTTGCTTGTATTACAGCCCCTACAGTCCCAATATGATATTTATATATATATATATATATATATATATATATATATATATATATATATATATATATATATATATATATATATATTTTTTTTTAATTAAAGGCTAAAAAAAAAAAAAAAAAAATAGTGTGCATCGTCAGTAACCAGTTGTACCCAGCACTTATAACTTTGAATGGCCAGGCTGCACAAACTCAAGCTTAAAATGTATTAACAAAATGGTCTTTTTTTTTTTTTTTTTAAACAAAGCTGCAACGCAATATCATTGTGACTTCAGAGCACTTGAGCACACGGAACCAGTAAAATGCAAACTGTATAGTACAAAACTGGACTGAATCTTAAAAGCACCAATGCTCCTGTGTCAGTACCAGTATCTGCCTGACCAGCGACTGACTTTGTATTTAGTTGGGAATGGTTGACTGTGTATATGTACCTGTCTCAGGCCTGTTGAGGTCATTGGTTTGTTCATCAGTGTTTGTAAAGGACTCTGACAAGGACTCTGTCAAGGACTTTGAATGTCTTTCAAAGCTTGGTGGCGGTGTGAACTTCTTTGCATCTTCAAATATATCCTGGTGAAAAATCAAGAACGGGAATACTGTTTATTTTGCAGGTACTGGAATAATTATAAAACAGTGCAAGCCATTCACATTACATTTGATCAGATACCATTTTCAAACGGAAATGCAGCTACTGTGCCGTCTCTGAAACGTTTTAACGAGTGTGTAAAATACCCTCACACAGCATGAAACTGCGCAACCTATACCGGTGTAATACCATCATAACCCTTTCACACAGCCAAAGAGATCGCGTGAGTACAACTTTCAAACCTGTCAATCAACAGATTGTTCTCATGGCAACAACAGACTGTTCACTGACAAGACCTAACACATGCACGCAGTGCTTAATTTGTAAAGAAAGAGGTGCCGGGACGCAAGCAATGACAATAATACCGACCCTAACAAGAGCATATTCTAAATCATAACACGTTTATTTGAAAGAGTATTGTACGTACTTGTGTTAGATGTTTACAATCACGTAGTCTACATTAAAAATAAAAATAAGTCCAGAAGGACGATATTGACGAAAAAACGCACCCCAACACGAACATTGGTTTGACCCACAGTTTGCACTATTATCAGCGATGTGTAAGCAACAGAAGCTGCTGGTAGATTACAAAAATGATTAATTAAACTTAGGCTAGGTAGTTGTTAACTTAGTATGTTTTATTCTCTATTAATTAAATTATATTCATTGAAAAAGGCAAGATTGTTATTATTATTTTCATTGTTTTGGTTTAATATAATATAGCAGGCTAATGTTCCTGTTGAAGTGGGCTACAATATATTTTTTTTCATTAAAAAGTTGCTGTTGTTCTTTGTTGAAATTAATGTTGAGCTTTCATATTTTGTTGTATACTACTTATTTAATCAAACCAAGTAGTGTAAGAAGTTGCTTGTATCGTTCATGACGTTTTTCAAATCAAGTAAGCTTATTTGTGTATAAAAAACGAGAATAGAGTTGCAGCCAGTGTCATCTTACTTAAAGGCACTCAAGCTGAAATCGTAAAGTAATTTAAAGTAGGCTACAAACGTGGCAGCGGACTGTCTGTCTTTAACGCGCACGCAAGAACTTGCAGACTTAATGCAACTGTGTTGAGATTTTAAAAAGAAAGCATTTTATGAGATTTTTAACTATAGGTACCGGCACTATGACTCAAGCTCAGGCACAAATTAAGCACTGCGCTACAGTGACGTGGCATGTTGCCTTTGAAACCACACCCACTACAGCGCTTCAGTGGCGGTATAGCCTTTCACACAGGCAGTTATGAAGGTTCAGTGCCGTCTCTGGACCTCCTCGCGAGGTGGTTCAGAGACGGCATAAAATATGACGGTTCTGTGTCGGTATAAGCAATTCACACAGACCTATAAGCCGCTACAGTGGTGGTTCATAACTCCTCTGTGTGAAAGCACCTAGAGACTCTTAAGAGGCAAATTGGTAGACCAAAGGACTAAAATCAGTATGGTCCAGACAAGAGATACAAAAATAATTCACGACACATTTAAACTACAGTATGTAGAACATGAGTGTGATTTTTGTTTTGCAAGCTTTGACTACAGGTTCAATGAACAAAGAATCTTAAAAGGGAGACAATAAACTTCTCAAACAAGGTAATAACCTTTTTTTTTTGTGAGCTTCTTTAGAGAGAACACTGCAACACATGTAAACATGACCTACACACAGTCAAGTGCAGCTCTTTTCCACCTCATTCCACCCACACCTTCACCTGATCCTCCAGGCCCTACCTCGGAGTGCAGCGCTACCCAGTGCACTCTCTCCAGGCTGATGACGACCTCGAATTTGGTCTGGATCTGGTTCAGGATGCTGGTCCCCTGCTCCTCCACAAGGAAGCGCGCGACCCCGGGGCGCTGCAGGGTTATGGTTCTGGTGTGAACCGAGGCTACCACATTGCGGAGCAGCTCATCCGCAGCCTGGCAGGCATTGGCTTGCCCATGCAGCTGTAAAAAACTTGTTTCAATATAAAATCGCTATGCAATTTATTCAAAACCTAATACAGTTACCTCTTCAATAAGGTCATATATAATAATAATAATAATAATAATAATAATAATAATAATAATAATAATAATAATAATAATATATGGTCATACCTAGGTAGCATCGTTCATTGCAGGTAAAACATTTCACAGTTCAAATGTTAAGATTGCTTAGGGTGGGTAGGAGGTTGTTTTTGACAGATCAGAAGATCTGATGTCACATTATGAATTATAATAATGCACACTGTCCTCTGAAACAGCAGTACACCACACAGATAAAACATCCCTCCGAGACTGGGGTGCCGCAAAGGGTTTTACACAATTTGAAATGCAACTTCACTGAATGTATCATGAAATCACACTTTAGTACATCATCTAAATACCCAATATAAATGTATTGGATTTGTCAGTGCCATGTTGAATTGTAACTGCTAGCAATAATTGCATACTCTAATTATATATCTTATCTTCAGCCTAACCTCCCACCCTTTAACTTTTCAGACGAGACCTTGCAAACACATACTCTCAATCCTGTGATGTCCTCTCCATCTAATGGGAATATGGTGACCTGGTTCATGTCTGCCAGAAGCATGTGACAGTGAGTCTGTAGATATTTCAGCATACCAGGCTCCATAGTGATCACAGACTCTTGCTGAACGGGGTTGCTAAGAAAAAACTCGATCTTGCTTCGGGTTTCCTCCTCCTGCCCTCTTAATGTCACTAGATTAATCTCATCTCCTCGGTCCGACACCTTGGCAGAGCAAAGACTCAAAGAAGACAAGAACTTGGGCCACTCATCCGAGAAGAGCATGCACTCATACTCTGCGGCAATGGGCATGGTGAAGTCGCAAACCAAGGACTTGACCAGGCTTGAGGCCTGCTTGACCATGTCGATGGTGAGTGCAGTGACGGTGACTGTGCAATCTGACGCAGTGTAGGTGGCCAACATCCCTTCCTGTTCCAGTCTCTTCTGCAGGCTCTCTTGCACTTCCGACCGAGAAAGAAACGTGGCCTTTTCAGTGCTAAAGGGCAGGTGAGCCTGGGCAATGCCGCTTAACACTTCAAGAATGCGTTTTTTCAGCTGTTCAGATGTAAGTTGGCTGGGGCCGCTTATCTGAACCCCATTACTCACAATCTGGATGCCAAAGTCCAGGTGAGCCTGCTGGATCTCTTGCAGTAGATGGCTGCACTGCAGCAGATTGAGTTTCACTGGGTCGTGGAGCAAGATATTGCTGGAGTAAACCTTGGGGCTGTCAAGGTACATCTCCCTGGTACTGTCAGTGAGATCCTCCCTAGTAGTGTCGCACCCAAGAGTGTCTGTGTACATATCCCCTGTGCCGTCAGCGTGCCCTGTGCCGTCAGCGTGCCCCGTGCCGTCAGCGGGCCCTGTGCCATCAGCGGGCCCTGTGCCATCAGCGGGCCCTGTGCCATCAGTGGGCACTTCTGTACCATTTGGAGTGTTGGGCGATGGTGGACTTTCTCCAGGCAGAAGGAAGTCGAAATAGGGCCGGAGTGACAAATCCCTCCCGTCCAGCTTATGGGAACGCTGAAGAATACGGTCCACAGCTGTAATAAATGCAGACCAGATATACGTAAATACGGTAACTACGTTCCAAGTCTGAAAATATCAATCATTGTTATAAACCAGGCAAGACTAATTCTTTTCATGATGCATAGCTAGACAGAAAAAGAAAAGGCTCTGAAAAGGTTCAATGATAGACACGACGCTCCTACGTGGAATCTTACCTTCCCAGGCTTCAAAGGTAACCCTGGCCATGCCGTCCGCTACCATGGTAACGTCCCTCACCTCTTCTCCTCCTCCGCGCTTGTTTTCAAAGTAGAGTGCCAGCATGTCCTCGGTGGTGGTAGAGTGCAGGTCTTCCACAATGACAGAATCGGTCCTCTCAATCTGCTCAGCTTCAATCCTGGCTCCATCAAGAAGACGCCTCCTTACCTTCTCCGCCAACCTCCTGAATTCTGCAACAAAAGCAAGGCGACCAGATGACTGAGCAAGCTGCATGAATGCATTTTGCGGAAAAAACTAAAACAAAAACTAAAAAAAACAGCAGCTGTACACGTTTCTGAAGCTAAATTTCAGACTTCCGAACATCCTCCGTTCCCAAGGTGTTCTACTGTCTGTGACTTTCATACAGCTAGTAGAAACACGCTGCATTCAGCCAGTCGGATGTAAATGTAAAATGTGTCCATTTTTTATTATGTTCCTTCTTGCAGAATGACACAGCTTTGTTTTGCATCTTATACTAAAACAATAACAAAAATTACTAGGACAAAAACAAAGTATCCCCAGGAGCATAATGTAAGGGGCACTACATCTCTGCATTTCAGAGCATGGTTAATGAGCTGCGGTATACCTTGTTCTGAAAGGGGCTGCAGAAACTGTATGAGAAACTTGTCTCTTCCTGGGCTGGGGTACATTAGGTACTCCGTGCTATCCAGCTTTGTGACATTTTCCACAAAGAGCTCCACGATTTCCTTGGCTGTGCTGGTGTTCATCCCACGAAGCAGCACCTTCCCAGGGTCCTTTGGGGTTGGCTTCCGAACGGTAAGCTTAGCGTTGTGTAGCACGTGTGTCCCTTTGGACAGCACTCTCTTAGCAACTGTGGAGAGACAAGGGTTATGCAGAATACGGATCTAAATGAATTGACATGTTTCTCTATATGAACCCAGAGCCTCAGAATGAGAGCTAAAGGGGGGGCTAGGGAAGCTGACCCACCGGAATTAGGACCATCTTGCAGATAAATCTACATGTTTAGATATACTGACTAGTATTCTGGCATGAACATGGACCGTTTCATAATATTAAGAGTACCCCTCCATGTTGTCATCCCTTGTCCTGGTAGATCTGCCTTACCTTCAGCATCCTCAAAGATCAGAACGGCCCGGTTGCCCTGCCTGTGGAGCGAGGTAAGGGCGCCCCCTCCTGACCGCCGCTTGTTCTCAAAAAACAACCCCAAAAATTCATCCTCAACTTCATTAGGGACTCCAGACACCTCCACTGTCCTTTCTTCTAAGCTATTTTCTGCCATGCTAGAGTGAGAGATTTAAGAATCATTTAAAAAAAAAAAACTCACATTTTCTAATTTTCTGAAACCATAAAAGAGTGCGCTCAGGATTTTCAAAATAAGCTGGTTACTGGCTACCCAAAAAACAAATGCATGATTTTTACTTTAAGTATATTTAAAAATCTTGACAAACAGTGCACATGTCATGAACAAAAATGGTATTACTGAATATGACATGCTTTTAAAATATGTGGTTGGTGCGTTTGTTTCTTCACGTTGGAGCTACAGATCATCAAAATGCAGGTTTCGCACATCACATGGTGTCAATAATTACATTACAAAAAATCCTAATTTACTCAGAATGCAGTGCTTATTTAAATTATTTTATAAAATGTGCATTGTTGAGCTCTCATGAAATCGAAGTTATTTTTATTATTATTATTATTATTATTATTATTATTATTATTATTAATTTCTTAGCAGACGCCCTTATCCAGGGCGACTTACAATTGTTACAAGATATCACATTATATTTACATAGAATTATATTATTTTATTTATATCCAAAATAACGTTTTAATTAACTACTCTGTAAATGTCAAAATATGGTATGTCCGTACTGCAGTTTGTGTTAAAAATGTCTGAACTTTTCATTAATACTGTAATCCAGTATTTGACATTTTTAACATTGTGTCTTTGTAACACTGGCATGATCCAGGATTCTGTTTACTCCACATATTCCACATTGATGTCCAACACCGTTATACAGCCAGGTCCACAAAAAAACAGAGACATTGAATAATGATAATTCTATTGTCTTCATTAAATTCACAAATTGTTATAAACACTGCTTTTGATTTATGATTATGAAAGACAAGATCCCTTTGTCCCTTCAGTATAGATGTATTTTGTTCAGAAGCAGCTTCAAATACTTGCTCTCCATACAGTATAAATCTTGTTTCATTACGTTTCTCATTCAGTTCATAGTCTAGCAGCCCAAGTCTTAATACCCCTTATGTATAAATCCAACATTACAAATATTATTACCTATTACCTACGTATTTAAATATCTTGAGTTATCTGAGACTGAAGCAACATAAATAAATAATAATTAATAGATAGGTCGCCTTGGATAAAGTAACAAAAACTCTTATTCACTGCCAAACATGAAGTACTTGTTTAAAAGAACATAAACCGCTGGTATCACCGCAGCAGCCCCTCGGTTGAAAGCACACCCTGGTCCCTCCCGTCGGTGCTTTCCAAACTCGCCTGGCTGTCTTCTCAATGCGCTCAGAGGCCCTTCCGGGCGCTGTTAATTTACCATACCTAATCTCCTTGGCAGGTAGAGGGTCCAGATGATGGGCAATACAACAGATCCACAGGTCAAACAGACCTCTGTAGCTAAAACATCAAACTGCCAAAGGTATATAACCTGCCTAAATAACAACAACTTACAGGCAAACATTTAAAAACATCTATTTTGAGACAGATACACTGTAGCCTATATTGATCAATGTACATATTGATTGTAGCCATACACCCGTCACAAATCCACAAATACTTTTTCTATAACCAGTTAATGTCAAATGAGCTCCCAACTCATAAAACAAATGCCCAGTAGCAGAATAATACCACTGGTGACGGTTTTGTGTAAGTGAAGTTAAGGAGTGTCTGGTTTTTGCGGAGTGCAATGAAAAACTAAGGATCACATATAAAACAATGTCCATAGACCATGTGTGTGTAGGCTTCAGATAAAAATAAATAAAATAAAAACAACACGTATATTATTAATGCACAATATGTGTGTGTACGCAGCAACACATGGAGACCCGGAGTGTGTACCTCTACTGTTGTTGTCAACTTGCTCGCAATGTGACGCACTTAGCACGGTTTTAAAAGTGAATACAAAAATAATTAACCATTTTAAAAACCCAACACGCTTTCAGAAACTTACCTTATATTATATATGTATATATTTTTTTCCGTGGAAGCAACGCTCAACATTACGTCATGGTAAAACAGCCAGATCAGAAAGTGAAAGTACTTACGCAACGTCAGATACGCAGTGCTTATGATCACGGACAACTGAGGAAGTCAGCACCTCCGGTCAGCTTTTGTAAAGTAACAAAAACGCTTATTCACTGCCAGACATGAAGTACTTTAGATGTGTAATAACCGCAGTACCGTAAGGTTGGGGTTTCAGTGCAGGGAGAGGATTATTCATTGTTTCATTATCAATAATATAATAGCCAATCAGACTGCAGTGTCCTGACAGGGGAATTTCGTGTTACCTTTGGGACCGCGTCAGATCTGATACAGCACGTCAACAGGCTGCAGTAAAATTAACATCTATTTACATTTTTACAGATAAAGCTGATTACAAAAAACATGTCACGGACATCAGTTTAAATGTCAGCCGTGCTTACCTAAAACTCATCAGTGAACATTGTGTTTTGGTTCCGAGTTGATGAACGCTGTTTCTGAATGACCGTGCTTCCTGGTTCGTAACTTACCCTCGTGTGCTGTTGCACCGCGTCGCCTCAGATTGAACTCTAGCAATGCAAGCATGAGCACAGACCTGTCAACTCTCCCTTATTTGCCGGGACTCTCACGTTTTTGGACAATCCCAGACAACTCCCGGGACGGATTTTCTCACGTATTTTGCTCAAACTCTACTGTTAAACTCCTTTATGTCAGGAAACCTTTACTTTCAGCAAAAGTCATGTGCGGTGTGTGTTTACTGCAGTCTCTGTCTGTACCTAGCAGGGTTTAGGACCCAGAGGAGCCCTGTGGCAGGCATGCATTCAGTGCGCAAGGCAAGCTCCAGCAGGGGGTGTAGCATTCTGTGGCCCATGGCCCGGACCACACAGCGCCTCCAAAGTGGTTCAGAACCACTCGGACCATTCCATTACAGTGGTCTGAACCGCTCGCTGCCACAGCTATTATAATCCGATTTCACAGTTGTATTATTCATTTTCTTTATGGCTCATTAGGGTTTCATTTTCTCATACTTACTTGACACTAATATCATTAATGCAAGTGTTTATATGAAATAATAATGGGCTCAGGGCCACTGCAGCAGTTCCCATTCACTGTCCTGTGCACTGCGCAGTGATCATCACTCAGGGCTATTTAATAGTGTGTTGGAGAACTGATTTTTCAGTTCAATGTGCTTTTTTCCATTGGGTAAATATTTCCTTTTTTAAAAACCCAACTTGCTGCTTATAAAAGGGTTGTATTTCCATCACGAAAGCTAAAAATAATAATAATGTTTACTATAGAAGTGAAGGATTGGCTTTAATGGGTTTATCATATATGTATTATGATAGCCTTAAATACATAATCATAATAATAATAATAATAATAATAATAATAATAATAATAATAATAATAATACTGTACAGAATTTCCTGTGGAGTTTCATTACTCCACTCAGAACACTGGGACCACACGGGTGCTGTGACATCACAGTGGTCCGGAACACTGAGACCACATGTCACACAGGGGGACTAATCCCGTACACATCAGACAGGCTATTTTTTAAATTGTTTTAATCACATTAACCACATTCAATTATTATTATTATTTGTTTATTTAGCAGACGCCTTTATCCAAGGCGATTTACAGAGACTAGGGTGTGTGAACTATGCATCAGCTGCAGAGTTACTTACAATTACGTCTCACCTGAAAGACGGAACACAAGGAGGTTAAGTGACTTGCTTAGGGTCACACAATGAACCAGTGGCTGAGGTGGGATTTGAACCGGGGACCTCCTGGTTACACGCCCTTTTCTTTAACCACTGGACCACACAGCCTGATTTTTTTTTTATTTAAGTGCTATTAAATGTTGGTTTGTTTTTGCCTGCTGAGTGACAGAACTGGTGCTGAAAAGAAAGACAATCATTAGTGAGAAGAAAGAACCCTCGTGTGAACCACTGTTCCAATAAACAATGTTATTACAGACACCTGCCTGTTAGCAGAGGGGCTATGGAGCAGCCATCCTGAGTTAAAAGAAAGTGCAGCCGTGCGCCTGATTGAACAGACCAGCTTCGCTGCACCTGGAAATCCCCTGAGCTTTACTTATTATTCATTTTCTTTTGGGCTCATTAGGGTTTCATTTTCTCATACTTACTTGACACTAATATAATTCATGCAAGTGTTTATATATCAGTGGCATTAGCATCAGCATGTCCAATATGAAAGATCTTAAATATACTGTGATTGAAATACAAACATTGCAAAATGTTAGATTGATTTAATGTCATTAGTAGGTGCAGTACCATTCTGTCCCCTAGCCTGCGATTTCATGGGTGTTATGCACGATTGAAGGTAAGTATGTGGTTAATACAGCAGCATGCATACTTGGCATGCAGCTAGGCCTGGAGTAAAGGAAAAAGATTTCACTGCCTCATCCATTACAGCTCTATCAGTGCCATGCACAATCATTTATCTCAGACCATAGTGCACTCCAGAGTGGTGAAATGAGGCAGCTGAACTACAAGGCTGACGCTGCTTCACTGGTATATGGTAAAACGATATATCATTGTATTTCTATGTATAGTTGAGTTTTAGGGTTTATGTAAATTTAATTGCATTTAATCTAATAAAAATGTGTTGAGCTGTGTTGTCTTATAAGTGATATGCTACAATTAACATACTGTATACTGGCACATAACTGACCAATGCATAAGAAAGTTATAAAAGACAGCATAGTAAGCATTAAGGAAATGAAATAAATGTGGTTTGTTTTATATGGGTGTGTAGAAGGGTGGTGGGTAATTCACTGACACACGGGAGACAGAAGTGAACTTGAAAACAACACACAGGTGCCCAGTTTTATTATTGGTGGGGCAGTTCCACGTTTTGGCCCGCAGAGGGCGCTGTTGTCTGTGGTCTGCCTATCAACAATGATATGCAGAGCCACAGAGATACCAGAGGCGGTACCGTTTCTCAGTAACGGCGCACTCGCAGGTGCTCAAACAAAAGAATAAGAAAAAGGGGAAAATAAAACACAGTAATCAAAAACTACAAATAAATGGTGCTGCACTCGGCAGCTTCACCCTGAACGTCGCTACCCGCACGGTCCGGGACTCCGTCCTACACTCACCGCTCCCTCAGGCTGCTAAAAAATACTGATGGGGTCTGCCCACGGTTTTCCCCGCTAACCCTGGTTTCTTTTCTTTTCGTTCTATTTTCTTTTGGGGTTTTCCTCCCCGGCCGTGTCTTGGATCTGGACCAGACCGTCTGTATGTCTTTCAAAAGGGCAGACCTGAGGGAACAGAAGAATGTTATTTTATAGGGCCAGCAATCCCCCCAGACCCGCCTCTCAGCCATTCAGAGAGAAGGGAAGCCCGCACACCCACTCTCCCACCTCTCCGTGTCACTGCCATGACTGACAGGCGAATATTGACGGGCTGCTGCCCACTTCCTGCAGCACTATGAACACATCAGAAGAGTCAGTACAGGTCTCCCCCTGTTACAGGATGGGACTCTGGTTAATCCTTGCAGGACAGCACAACGGTGCAACCACAATATTGACCTTTCATTTTCTATTCGCTTACATTTTCCAGTAATTCTTAACATGTTTGTGTTTTATGTAAATTACTTTTGTACAAATGTTCAGAAGTGTGAGATGTTTGCATATTGATTTAAAAACAAGTTATATAGAATACCCAAGTATTCAAAAGTGATTACAAAAGTAATCTGAATACAAGAGTGATTTTTGAAACCCAAAAAGTAATGACTAAAGCTAAGGTTCACAATTTTAGAAAAGCAAACTATGAAGGTATGAAACAGAGACTAACAGAAGTAGATTGGAGTAAAATAGAGAAAACATCCACAGAAAAAGGATGGCTGTTTTTTTTTTTTTTTTTTAAATGTAGTACTAGAGGCGCAAAACAATTACATCCCAAAAAAAGACAGAGCGTTTAAAAAGGGACCAAAAACAAAGTACACAGAAAAAGAACTTGGAACTGCAAATGCAAGTAAAAAAAGAAGTTAGAAAGGCCAAGAGAGACATTGAGAGACATTGCTAAGGGGGCTAAAACCAATTCCAAAATGTTTTTCTGATATTATAACAGCAAAAGAACATTCAAAGAGGAGGTTAAATGTCTAAGAGACACAAATGGCAAAATCATAGATGAAGAAAAAAAAAATAGCAAATATATTAAATGATTACTTTTTAAGTTTTTACAAAGGAGGACACGGACAACATGCCCCACATGTCAACCTGTTCCTATCCAGTTTTAAATAACTTTAGCTTAACAGAGGCAGAAGTGTTAAAGGGACTAGGGGCTCTTAAAATAAACAAATCCCCTGGGCCGGATGAGGTCCTCCAAATAGTACTCAAAGAAATGAAAGAAGTTATTTACAAACTGCTAACCAAGATCATGCAACAGTCTCTTGACACGAGTTGTACCAACAGACTGGAGAATTGCAAACGTAATACCTATCCACAAAAAGGGAGACAAAACCGAACCAGGTAACTACAGACCAATAAGCCTGACTTCCTATTATATGTAAACTTATGTAAAATATAATAAGATCCAAAATGGAAAATTACCTATATGGTAACAATATCCTGGGAGACAGTCAGCATGGTTTTAGGAAAGGGAGATCGTGTCTAATTAACCTGCTTGATTTTTTTGAGGATACAACATCGACAATGGATAATTATTATTATTATTATTATTTATTTCTTAGCAGACGCCCTTATCCAGGGCGACTTACAATCGTAAGCAAAAACATTTCAAGCGTTACAATACAAGTAATACAATAAGAGCAAGAGTAATACAATAAGAGCAAGCATAATTCCAAAGCATACGACATGGTTTATTTAGATTTCCAGAAAGCTTTTGACAAAGTCCCGCATAAAAGATGAATCCTCAAACTAATCGCAGTAGGGATTCAAGGAAATGCATGCACATGGATTAGGGAGTGGTTAACATTTAGAAAACAGAAAGTACTGATTAGAGGAGAAACCTCAAAATGGAGTGAGGTAACCAGTGGTGTACCACAGGGATCAGTATTAGGTCCTCTGTTATTCCTAATCTACATTAATGATTTAGATTCTGGTATAGTAAGCAAACTTGTTAAATTTGCAGACAACACAAAAATAGGAGGAGTGGCAAACACGATTTCAGCAGCAAAAGTCATTTAAAATGATCAAGACAGCATTCAGAACTGGGCAGACACATGGCAAATAGAGATAGAGAAAAGTGTAAAGTACTACACGCAGGCAATAAAAATGAGCATTATAAATATCATATGGGAGATACTGAAATTGAAGAAGGAATCTATGAAAAAGACCTAGGAGTTTAAGTTGACTTTGAAATGTCCTCATCTAGACAATGTGGGGAAGCTATAAAAAAAGGCCAACAAGATGCTTGGATATATTGTGAAAAGTGTTGAATTTAAATCAAGGGAAGTAATGTTAAAACTTTACAATGCATTAGTAAGACCTCATCTAGAATATTGTGTTCAGTTTTGGTCACCTTGTTACAAAAAGGATATTGCTGCTCTAGAAAGAGTGCAAAGAAGAGCGACCAGAATTATCCCGGGTTTAAAAGGCATGTCGTATGCAGACAGGCTCAAAGAATTTAATCTATTCAGTCTTGAACAAAGAAGACTACGCGGCGATCTGATTCAAACATTCAAAATCCTAAAAGGTATTGACAATGTCGACCCAGTCGACTTTTTTGACCTGAAAAAAGAAACAAGGACCAGGGGTCACAAATGGAGATTAGATAAAGGGGCATTCAGAACAGAAAATAAGAGGCACTTTTTTACATAGAGAATTGTGGGGGTCTGGAACCAACTCCCCAGTAATGTTGTTGAAGCTGACACCCTGGGATCCTTCAAGAAGCTGCTTGATGAGATTCTGGGATCAATAAGCTACTAACAACCAAACGAGCAAGATGGGCCGAATTCAATAACGGAGCAGATAACAGTGTCAGTGATAGTTGCATCAGGATATAATTAAATACAAAATACTACAGATTAAATAGCACTTGACAAATTACATTCGGATGTTGCTCAGGAAGAATCGGCAAGCGCGTGTCAGAGTGGAGATGTGCTGGGAATAAGAGAGGCAGGGGCCCAGGGTGACTCCGAGGTTCTTAGCTGAGGAAGAGGGAGAGAGTGTGGTAGATTCCAGAGGAACAGAGATAGATAGATCAGAGGAGGGGAGGAGGAGGAGGGAAAGAAAAGGAGGTCAGATTTAGAGAGGTGAGTTTGAGGTGATGCGAGTGCATCCAGGAGGAGATAGCAGACAGACAGGTAGAAATACGGGAGGGGATGGTGGAGTCCGAGGTGGGGAAGGAGAGGAAAATCTGAGCATCATCAGCATAGAAATGGTATGAGAAACCATAGGATGCGATGAGGGGGCCCAGGGAGCGGGTGTAGAGAGAGAACAGGAGAGGACCCAAGACTGACCCTTGGGGGACTCCTGTTGAGAGACGGCGAGGTGTGGAGGTTGCTCCACGCCAGGTTACCTGGTAAGTGCGGTTGGAGAGGTAGGAGGAGAACCAGGCCAGAGCAGTGCCAGAGATTCCCAGGTCAGCGAGAGAGGATAGTAGAATAGAGTGATCGACAGTGTCAAAGGCAGCAGAGAGTACATACCAGGGAAGTACATAGTGGTCGCTGACACACTGTCACGGGCAACACCAGAGAAGACACAAGGAAAGCAGAGTAATACTGAAGAGGATGTCACACTTCAAGGTGACCTGGTAGTCACAGCACTTCCTGTTTCAGACAAACAGGTAGAAACAATTGCAGCAGAAACAGCAAAAGACCCAGTCCTGAGGAAATCTGCAGCTGCCACAAAGGATCCTGGAAGCAATACTACCCACTACAACCAGAGCTAACAGTGGCCAATGGTGTACTGCTCAAAACAAACAGAATCGCGATTCCAACATGAATGCGCCAAGAGATGCTGAACAGAATTCACGAACGACACCTTGGAACTGAGAAATCAAAGAAAGGGTCTGCTGGCCAAATATGAACAAAGATGTGGAGCAAATGATAAATCATTGTGCTACATGTCTGAAATATCACTACAAGCAAGTGAAGGAGCCCATGCTGATTATGGACTTGCCAAAAAAGCCATGGCAGAAAATTAGATCTGACCTGTTCCACAATGAAGGCAAAGACTATTTGTTGGTCATTGATTACTTCTCAAACTATCCTGAAATGTTTCTTCTGTCTAACACATCTTCAAGCGCAGTGATTTTGCACATGAAATCACTGTTTGCCAGGCATGGCATTCCACAGACTGTTACTGATAATGGTCCCCAGTATTTCAGCAATGAATTTAAACGGTTTGCTACACACTTTGAGTTTCAGGATGTTACCTCCAGCAAGCTCCTTCACTGTGATGACTAAGGATGGACAGATCTGTCGGAGAAACCGAAGGAGTCTCTTAAAAACCAATGAAGCATTTAAGACCCATTCACATGCTGCCGATGAGCCACCAAGTACAGAGCAATCAGGAACTGATGATGCTTGTGATGAAGTACACATTGCATCACAAACAGCGAATACTACAGTTGTGACCACTGATTTTCCAGAGACAGAATCATTCTCAAAACCACTAAGTCTAACAAGGTCACAGCTCAGTATCAAACCTCCAGTAAGACAGAATCTGTAACTTAGTCCATGACCTGACGGAAGGGACATAAAGACACTAGTAAAATGATCTAAGTGTATAATAATAATGAAGCTGGTTCTATTTCTTTTCTTTTTAGTTCTTGTCTCAAGAGGGAGGGTGTACCGACCTGGAACTGTCGCGTTCACGTAAAGCAGGTTAGTTTAACAACGTGTAAGACTTCGACGACTAATAAACTATAGCTACAGTTCACTGAACCACGTCTCGTCATTCATGCTGGTTTAACAAACATTACACATGTATATATACAGCTTCTATCTAATACATAGTAACTTACCAGAGGATATTCTGTTAACCTCTGTAACTTGTGCTACAGTACAGAATGTCCTTACCAAGTTCCTTCACACGTATTTGTAAAACTGAATAATTGCTGTACAGTCTTTTTCCATGTGATAAGTTCTATCATTCAAATTGAAATTGTGCCTCATGATTAAAGTGTCTTCTACCAGACTCAGCTTTTGATTCTCATTGGACACACCTATACTGTGCATGTGTTAAACAGCTGAACAGAGGACTCACTGCAGCTGGGATCACAGAAAAGCATTTTTATTGTGTCTTTGTATTCCAGTGACATTGAGCATGCCTGCAATATCGTCTGTGGCTCTGCCCTATCGTTAACTGCAGCGAATACCTTCTTGTAGGTTATTTCCATTCCAGCACTTTGGGAGAACCAATTCTCCTTACCTAAAAAATCAAAACATTTAGGGAGTACTGCTCACAAGCGCGGGAGACTGCCAGTACTAAGCTGTGACACACACACCGCAGAACTAGGTGGGGACTTTCAGATTTCAACTTTGCATGCACACCATAGTTAATCCCTGTCATTATGGAGGCATTGTCCCGATTCCAGTACGTTTTTTTTTTTTTTTTTTTAGATCTAGCCCCAATGTTGCAATGCAGTTCTTCAGAGCTGAAACTATTCAGTTTGCTGTGAAAACTTCAAATTCAACAGCACTTCAAAATCTCGAAACCATTTTTTTTTGTTTCACACTAAAATACCTTATGACGCCAAGAGCCTTGACCACAGAAATGTAATTCGTTTCATCTATAAGTAAGCTGAATGGACTGCCGCTAACATCTGACACTACCTCACTGATGAAATGTGCCGCTAATGAATCGTAAATGGTAGCTGAACACTTAGACCTGTGCAGCTTCAGACTAGAGGTCTTCACGGGTCAAAATTAAATAACCCGACCCGACCACGAACCGACAATTATTTACTCATCCCGACCCGACCCGATGTAAAATTCTTGTTATTAGACCCGAATCCGACCGGCCGATAAAAACAGTGGTATATGCACTGACTAGATGCAGTATTAAAACTGTGTTTCTTCCAGTCAACCTGGAAATCTGGCTAAACTACAGACACCTGAGCTAAACTACAGAAGACAGTAAAATTAAATATATGTTTGTGTAAAAGATACAAAGATAAATACATTATCTGAAAATCAAATTAACTGAAGTACGATCTCGTAAATGCGTGATTGTATTACAAACCTATCACTAGAGTAAATGGAACTGAGATGTAAAATGTGTTTTGCAAAACTTGTTTTCCTTCTTTGTCCACAATAACAACAAATAATTCTCACACTGTACATTTGCATTTTTCTGTGAGCTTTTGTTCATGGAATTCGTTTATCTTTCACGTCCTTTCAAAAACAAATCCATTACTCCTACTTTTAAGAACGATCTAAAGAAATCCCTTCGATATGGGTCACGTGTCTGCTGCTACGCTCTGCAAGCCATGTCATGTGCTACTGGGGAAGCCAATCCACGCAACAGGAATTATAAACAATGATTTTTAGTACCAAAGAGAGCCTCTTTAATAGTAATCGACAGTTTGTGTGTTACTAAATAAACAAAATCGGACCTGACCTGACTCGAGTGTTGCGTGACAATTTTGCAACCAAAAACCCGTTCGGTATGGGTCGTGTCTCGGGTCCTTGGGTCTGGGTAGACCTGTGAAGACCTCTACCTCAGACCAATGCATGGGAATCCTTAAATCGAGATTTACACAGCTCAGTTAAATGAGCCACGCTGTACACTGCACTTTGCACAGCTCAGTTAAATGAGCCACACTGTACATTGTGCTGTGTTCAGCAATATAGAGGGTCAAAACAGCTACATTCTCTGATGAAGATGAGACGAAGGAATCAATAGGCACCTATCTGGCATCCGAAATGGTTTTGCACATTCAATGTGCTTTGCCGTGTTTGCATGTTTAGTCAGGTCTGACTTTTTTGCATTTAGTGAGGTTTTACAAAACTTTCAATAAGCTTTGCTTACAGTCCCATGGACACACTTCCGCCTGTTCTTAAAAGTACTCTCCTTTAACCACTATCCCGGAAATGTTGTTCGTTGGTTTTGGATGATTTTTCTGCCATGTTCTACAAAAAGACAAACATTTTGCTAGAAACTAACTTGCCCTATGCGAAAAGAAATGCCTGGCCATCGCCTCCCAGTGTTGACGCGAGGTCAGTGATGTACCATGTCAATCATAAAGATTGTCACTTCTGAGTGGTGGAGCTGTAGGGGAATCTAGTGCATCTGCTGCTAAAGCAACAGTCCCTACAACCTATAGGAATGCAGGGGCCTCGCGGTTTGACCTCCCAATCAGATCAGCTCCCTGGGCACGCCCCCCAGCCAATCAGGACCTCCCAATCAGATCAGCTCCCTGGGCACGCCCCCCAGCCAATCAGGACCTCCCAATCAGCTCAGCTCCCCAGGCACGCCCCCCAGCCAATCAGGACCCAATCAGCTCAGTTCTGGGCAAGCCTTCCTGTTTACCAAAGCAGCAGCGCAGCTGAACCAGCGACAGGGTCCTCCCCATCACAAAGAAATAACCCTTTTATCCATTATCTCCATGACTGTATAATTTAATAACATAAAGATTATGTAACACCTTACATACATTCCCGTGTACAGAGTGAAATAATAGAGTAATTGCAAAAAATAAATAAAAATAAACTGTGCTTTAGTAATGAAGTGTTACAATGCAAAATGTTACTAAACAGGTTAACTAGAATGACCAAAGCCACCATTTTGACCGTTTTTAGAATTTAAATTTAAATTGCGATGTGCGTGTTTAAGATACAGAGATGTGCTTTCCTGACTTTTCCTAAATATATGTACTAATTACCCTGACAAAGAAAGAATCGCGTAGCTGCAAAAATTAGAGAGCTAAAATACTTTCATACCTGTTCCAAACAGGAGCGGTCAAATTGACAGATACCTATAAAACGTAACAGTTAAATGTTGCTGTATTATATGTATTTATCAGTCGGGACTTGCGGCCATGTATTGATATTTGATTATATCAGTCTGCATTCCTCAGGTGAGCGGTCCTCTGACATTTCTATCAGCCTTGACAGCTCACATCGCCAGGCTGTCTGTCTGCACTGGTTACTATAAGTCACTTGTTTTTCTAAGAAATCCATTGTTATCCCAATACACATTGCAAATGGATCACTAAGATGCAGCACAGCAAAGCAGTGTTTGGAATTACTGCAAATTTTATCAAACAACTATTCTGATGCAGCAGAGGCAGAGAATGAATAATCTAGCTCTGAAGCAGACTGGGTTTGTGAAGATGAATCTTCCAGCAGCAGTGACACAGAGGGTGCAGGAGATCCCGTGGTAGAAGAAGCAATCCTGTGGCAGCCCCTGCTATCCTGTGGCAGTCACTGCATCAGCCCCTGCACCTGATCCAGCCCCTACTTCACCTGAGGCAGCCACTTCTCCCGCGGTAGCGCCAGCACCACGTGGCACTCAAGAGGCTGGTAAGGATGGCACTGTTTGGAATACTATAAATCCTGATGTTGAAACTGCAGGTAGAAGGGGTGAACATAATATTTTTAAGGAAGTTCCAGGGCCCACGGCATATGCACAATGCAACATTGATGAGAGCGCATTGAGTGCTTTTCACCTATTGATTGACATACATAAGCTTCACCACATACAACGCTGCACTGAAGCAGAAGCACACCGACAACTACAAGATGATTCCTGGTCAATGCCTTGGAGGAATTAGAAGCATTCATTGCACTAGTATATACCCGTGGAGCATTTGGTGCCAGAAGCCTGGGTTACTGTTGATAGATGTGCCAAATGTGCAAAGGCAGTCTGCGGTAAGTGCACTGCATATTTTAAAAAGCGCAGGATCTGTGTGGTTTGTGCCAGCACTTAGACTTTGTAAACAATTGTAAATTAAGCCCATTCTGTTCACATGTTTATTTCTTCATGTCATTTCGATTATAGTGTGTCTGTGTATAAACACATAGTTTCGGTTGCGTATATGCGCTTTGTTATGTAGGCAATATAAACCCATTTATTTAAAAAAAACCAACGTGACGCTCCCTGAGCTCACTAGATACCTGCATATCCAATGTGACGCTCCCTGAGCTCACTACATACCTGCAGATCCAACGTGACGCTCCCTGAGCTCACTACATACCTGCAGATCCAACGTGACGCTCCCTGAGCTCACTACATACCTGCAGATCCAATGTGACGCTCCCTGAGCTCACTAGATACCTGCAGATCCAACGTGACGCTCCCTGAGCTCACTACATACCTGCAGATCCAATGTGACGCTCCCTGAGCTCACTACATACCTGCAGATCCAACGTGACGCTCCCTGAGCTCACTACATACCTGCAGATCCAACGTGACGCTCCCTGAGCTCACTACATACCTGCAGATCCAATGTGACGCTCCCTGAGCTCACTAGATACCTGCATATCCAATGTGACGCTCCCTGAGCTCACTACATACCTGCAGATCTAACGTGATGCTCCCTGAGCTCACTACATACCTGCAGATCCAACGTGACTGATGCATTAGTAAGACCTCACCTAGAATATTGTGTTCAGTTCTGGTCACCTTGTTACAAAAAGGATATTGCAGCTCTAGAAAGAGTGCAAAGAAGAGCAACCAGAATTATCCCGGGTTTAAAAGACATGTCGTATGCAGACAGGCTAAAAGAATTGAATGTATTCAGTCTTGAACAAAGAAGACTACGCGGCGATCTGATTCAAACATTCAAAATCCTAAAAGGTATAGACAATGTCAACCCGGGGGACTTCTTTGACTTGAAAAAAGAAAAAAGGACCAGGGGTCATAAATGGAGATTAGATAAAGGGGCATTCAGAACAGAAAATAGGAGGCACTTTTTTACACAGAGAATTGTGAGGGTCTGGAACCAACTCCCCAGTAATGTTGTTGAAGCTGACACCCTGGGATCCTTCAAGAAGCTGCTTGATGAGATTCTGGGATCAATAAGCTACTAACAACCAAACGAGCAAGATGGGCTGAATGGCCTCCTCTTGTTTGTAAACTTTCTTATGTTCTTATGTTCTTATGTGACACTCCCTGAGCTCACTACATACCTGCAGATCCAACATGACGCTCCCTGAGCTCACTACATACCTGCATATCCAATGTGACGCTCCCTGAGCTCACTAGATACCTGCATATCCAATGTGACGCTCCCTGAGCTCACTACATACCTGCAGATCCAACGTGACGCTCACTGAGCTCACTACATACCTGCAGATCCAACGTGACGCTCCCTGAGCTCACTACATACCTGCAGATCCAACATGACGCTCCCTGAGCTCACTACATACCTGCAGATCCAACGTGACGCTCCCTGAGCTCACTACATACCTGCAGATCCAACATGACGCTCCCTGAGCTCACTACATACCTGCAGATCCAACGTGACGCTCCCTGAGCTCACTACATACCTGCAGATCCAACGTGACGCTCCCTGAGCTCACTACATACCTGCAGATCCAACGTGACGCTCCCTGAGCTCACTACATACCTGCAGATCCAACGTGACGCTCCCTGAGCTCACTACATACCTGCAGATCCAACGTGACGCTCCCTGAGCTCACTACATACCTGCAGATCCAACGTGATGCTCCCTGAGCTCACTACATACCTGCAGATCCAACGTGACGCTCCCTGAGCTCACTACATACCTGCAGATCTAATGTGACGCTCCCTGAGCTCACTACATACCTGCAGATCCAACGTGACGCTCCCTGAGCTCACTACATACCTGCAGATCCAACATGACGCTCCCTGAGCTCACTACATACCTGCAGATCCAACATGACGCTCCCTGAGCTCACTACATACCTGCAGATCCAACGTGACGCTCCCTGTAGATACCTGCAGATCCAACGTGATGCTCCCTGAGCTCACTACATACCTGCAGATCCAACGTGACGCTCCCTGAGCTCACTACATACCTGCAGATCCAACGTGACGCTCCCTGAGCTCACTACATACCTGCAGATCCAACATGACGCTCCCTGAGCTCACTACATACCTGCAGATCCAACGTGACGCTCCCTGCAGATACCTGCAGATCCAACGTGACGCTCCCTGAGCTCACTACATACCTGCAGATCCAACGTGACGCTCCCTGAGCTCACTACATACCTGCAGATCCAACGTGACGCTCCCTGAGCTCACTAGATACCTGCAGATCCAACGTGACGCTCCCTGCAGATACCTGCAGATCCAACGTGATGCTCCCTGAGCTCACTACATACCTGCAGATCCAACGTGACGCTCCCTGAGCTCACTACATACCTGCATATCCAATGTGACGCTCCCTGAGCTCACTACATACCTGCAGATCCAACATAAGAACATAAGAACATAAGAAAGTTTACAAACGAGAGGAGGCCATTCAGCCCATCTTGCTCGTTCGGTTGTTAGTAGCTTATTGATCCCAGAATCTCATCAAGCAGCTTCTTGAAGGATCCCAGGGTGTCAGCTTCAACAACATTACTGGGGAGTTGGTTCCAGACCCGCACAATTCTCTGTGTAAAAAAGTGCCTCATATTTTCTGTTCTGAATGCCCCTTTATCTAATCTCCATTTGTGACCCCTGGTCCTTGTTTCTTTTTTCAGGTCAAAGAAGTCCCCTGGGTCAACATTGTCTATACCTTTTAGGATTTTGAATGTTTGAATCAGATCACCGCGTAGTCGTCTTTGTTCAAGACTGAATAGATTCAATTCTTTTAGCCTGTCTGCATACGACATGCCTTTTAAACCCGGGGTAATTCTGGTTGCTCTTCTTTGCACTCTTTCTAGAGCAGCAATATCCTTTTTGTAACGAGGTGACCAGAACTGAACACAATATTTAACATTACTTCCCTTGATTTAAATTCAACACTTCTCACAACATGACGCTCCCTGAGCTCACTACATACCTGCAGATCCAACGTGACGCTCCCTGAGCTCACTACATACCTGCAGATCCAACGTGACGCTCCCTGAGCTCACTACATACCTGCAGATCCAACATGACGCTCCCTGAGCTCACTACATACCTGCATATCCAATGTGACGCTCCCTGAGCTCACTACATACCTGCAGATCCAATGTGACGCTCCCTGAGCTCACTAGATACCTGCAGATCCAATGTGACGCTCCCTGAGCTCACTACATACCTGCAGATCCAACGTGACGCTCCCTGAGCTCACTACATACCTGCAGATCCAACGTGACGCTCCCTGAGCTCACTACATACCTGCAGATCCAACGTGACGCTCCCTGAGCTCACTACATACCTGCAGATCCAACGTGACGCTCCCTGAGCTCACTACATACCTGCAGATCCAACGTGACGCTCCCTGAGCTCACTACATACCTGCAGATCCAACATGACGCTCCCTGAGCTCACTACATACCTGCAGATCCAACGTGACGCTCCCTGAGCTCACTACATACCTGCAGATCCAATGTGACGCTCCCTGAGCTCACTAGATACCTGCAGATCCAACGTGACGCTCCCTGAGCTCACTACATACCTGCAGATCCAACGTGACAATCCCTGAGCTCACTACATACCTGCAGATCCAACATGACGCTCCCTGAGCTCACTACATACCTGCAGATCCAACATGACGCTCCCTGAGCTCACTACATACCTGCAGATCCAATGTGACGCTCCCTGAGCTCACTAGATACCTGCATATCCAATGTGACGCTCCCTGAGCTCACTACATACCTGCAGATCCAACGTGACGCTCCCTGAGCTCACTACATACCTGCAGATCCAACGTGACGCTCCCTGAGCTCACTACATACCTGCAGATCCAACATGACGCTCCCTGAGCTCACTACATACCTGCAGATCCAACATGACGCTCCCTGAGCTCACTACATACCTGCAGATCCAACGTGACGCTCCCTGCAGATACCTGCAGATCCAACGTGATGCTCCCTGAGCTCACTACATACCTGCAGATCCAACGTGACGCTCCCTGAGCTCACTAGATACCTGCAGATCCAACGTGACGCTCCCTGAGCTCACTACATACCTGCAGATCCAACGTGACGCTCCCTGAGCTCACTACATACCTGCAGATCCAACATGACGCTCCCTGAGCTCACTACATACCTGCAGATCCAACGTGACGCTCCCTGTAGATACCTGCAGATCCAACGTGATGCTCCCTGAGCTCACTACATACCTGCAGATCCAACGTGACGCTCCCTGAGCTCACTACATACCTGCAGATCCAACGTGACGCTCCCTGAGCTCACTACATACCTGCAGATCCAACATGACGCTCCCTGAGCTCACTACATACCTGCAGATCCAACGTGACGCTCCCTGCAGATACCTGCAGATCCAACGTGACGCTCCCTGAGCTCACTACATACCTGCAGATCCAACGTGACGCTCCCTGAGCTCACTACATACCTGCAGATCCAACGTGACGCTCCCTGAGCTCACTACATACCTGCAGATCCAACATGACGCTCCCTGAGCTCACTAGATACCTGCAGATCCAACGTGACGCTCCCTGCAGATACCTGCAGATCCAACGTGATGCTCCCTGAGCTCACTACATACCTGCAGATCCAACGTGACGCTCCCTGAGCTCACTACATACCTGCATATCCAATGTGACGCTCCCTGAGCTCACTACATACCTGCAGATCCAACATAAGAACATAAGAACATAAGAAAGTTTACAAACGAGAGGAGGCCATTCAGCCCATCTTGCTCGTTCGGTTGTTAGTAGCTTATTGATCCCAGAATCTCATCAAGCAGCTTCTTGAAGGATCCCAGGGTGTCAGCTTCAACAACATTACTGGGGAGTTGGTTCCAGACCCGCACAATTCTCTGTGTAAAAAAGTGCCTCATATTTTCTGTTCTGAATGCCCCTTTATCTAATCTCCATTTGTGACCCCTGGTCCTTGTTTCTTTTTTCAGGTCAAAGAAGTCCCCTGGGTCAACATTGTCTATACCTTTTAGGATTTTGAATGTTTGAATCAGATCACCGCGTAGTCGTCTTTGTTCAAGACTGAATAGATTCAATTCTTTTAGCCTGTCTGCATACGACATGCCTTTTAAACCCGGGGTAATTCTGGTTGCTCTTCTTTGCACTCTTTCTAGAGCAGCAATATCCTTTTTGTAACGAGGTGACCAGAACTGAACACAATATTTAACATTACTTCCCTTGATTTAAATTCAACACTTCTCACAACATGACGCTCCCTGAGCTCACTACATACCTGCAGATCCAACGTGACGCTCCCTGAGCTCACTACATACCTGCAGATCCAACGTGACGCTCCCTGAGCTCACTAGATACCTGCAGATCCAACGTGACGCTCACTGAGCTCACTACATACCTGCAGATCCAACGTGACGCTCCCTGAGCTCACTACATACCTGCAGATCCAATGTGACGCTCCCTGAGCTCACTACATACCTGCAGATCCAACGTGACGCTCCCTGAGCTCACTAGATACCTGCATATCCAATGTGACGCTCCCTGAGCTCACTAGATACCTGCAGATCCAACGTGACGCTCCCTGAGCTCACTACATACCTGCAGATCCAACGTGACGCTCCCTGAGCTCACTACATACCTGCAGATCCAACGTGACGCTCCCTGAGCTCACTACATACCTGCAGATCCAACGTGACGCTCCCTGAGCTCACTAGATACCTGCAGATCCAACGTGACGCTCACTGAGCTCACTACATACCTGCAGATCCAACGTGACGCTCCCTGCAGATACCTGCAGATCCAACATGACGCTCCCTGAGCTCACTACATACCTGCAGATCCAACATGACGCTCCCTGAGCTCACTACATACCTGCAGATCCAACGTGACGCTCCCTCCGGAATCCCCAGTGATGACTGGTGGCTTCACACAGCCAGGACGCAAACCTGCACTCCCCTGACTCTACGACTCAGGGACCCTTGCACTCCCCTGACTGTACGACTCGGGGACCCATACTTGGGAACCCCTGCACTCCCCTGAATGTACGACTTGGGGACCCCTACTCGGAGACCCCTGCACCCCTCTAACTGTATGACTTGGGGACCCCTGCACTCCCTGACTGTAGGACTCGGGGACCCCTGCACTCCTGTGACTGTACGACTCGGGGACCCCTACTCGGAGACCCCTGCACCCCCTGACTGTACGCCTCGGGGACCCCTGGACTCCCCTGAATGTACGACTTGGGGACCCCTGCACCCCCTAACTGTATGACTCGGGGACCCCTGCATCCCCCTGACTGTATGACTAGGGGACCCCTGCACCCCCCTGACTGTACAGCTTGGGGACCCCTGCACTCCCCTGACTGTACAACTCGGGGACCCCTGCACCCCCTGACTGTACCAGGGGTGCCACTCAGGGACCCTACACACCACGTGGCCATGCCTTTACCATGTGAGCTACTCGGGGACCCTTGCACTCCCTGACTGTACGACTCATGAACCCCTGCACCCCCCTGACTGTACCAGGGGAGCAACTCAGGGACCCTGCACACCACGCGACCGTGCCTTTACCATGTGAGCTACTCGGGGACCCTTGCACTCCCTGACTGTACGACTCATGAACCCCTGCACCCCCCTGACTGTACCAGGGGAGCCACTCAGGGACCCTGCACACCATGCGACCGTGCCTTTACCATGTGAGCTACTCGGGGACCCTTGCACTCCCTGACTGTACGACTCATGAACCCCTGCACCCCCCTGACTGTACCAGGGGAGCCACTCAGGGACCCTGCACACCACGCGACCGTGCCTTTACCATGTGAGCTACTCGGGGACCCCTGCACCCCCCTGACTGTACGACTCAGGGAGCCCTGCACTCCCCTGACTGTATGACTCGGGGACCCCTGCACCCCTGTCTGTATGACTCGGGGACCCCTGCACCCCTGTCTGTATGACTCGGGGACCCCTGCACCCCTGACTGTATGACTCGGGGACCCCTGCACCCCGACTGTACCAGGGGAGCCACTCAGGGACCCTGCACACCATGCGGCCGTGCCTTTACCAGGAAGCCACTCACCAGATTTATTTAACCACAGACAGCATTGTTGTACTCATTTCTTTGAATAAATAAGATGTTCCCTAGAACATCATGGAGTCCATTACAATGACCTCCCTAAGATGTATATAGCAGCCATTTCACTGACCTCATTCTACTACATGTGTATTGACATGTGACATAAAGGAGTTAAGGAATCACCACTGGTGGAAATCAAGCAGGAATAAAAGGGTGCAAATCTGTTCAGATCAATACAATAATACCCCTGGAACTGGATTTGAAATGATATTTAAACAACATCACAAAGCACAATACATTAGGAATCGGTACACAAAGACAGACTTTTTTTTAATGATGTTTTTATTGTATCCTCACCAGTAATTCAATTTCAAGTGATTTTAATATCAATAGCTACAAATAATAATTAAAACAAATTAAAACAATTGAAGAAGACAAGAGATTAATAAGAATGATTGATTACACAAAATTACAAGAAGCAAATACAATAGATACAAACAATTATGTTTGTAAATCAGATTAACAAAAGCTAAACTAAAAGTATCTTTAATCTTGATTTAAAAATATTGTCTAATAGAAAAGGGCAATGAGTTCCACAATGTGGGGGCATTATAAGTAAATGTACTTTCCCCTCTCCTTTTCAAGTTTACCTTTGCTAGGCGTGGAGGTTTATATGGGACAGAATCTCTCCCAGGTAATCCAGTGCCCACTCCCTCAGGGACAGTGTGTATGCTCTTTATTTGACCAGCATTGGCTCATATGGCATGCACTTCTACATGTGCTTGTTTCTCTGGCCTTCCCTCCACAGAGGAGGGTCACTCATCAGTGATTTTGCAGCAGCTGCACTCTGATGAACAAGTCAACGAACAACAGAGGATTGCGCCTAGGCTTGACCCCGGAGCATTAAGAACTGCAGACTGGGACACTGGCGTTGAGTTAGACCTATGAACAGTAATCACTGTCATAGCATGCTGATTAAGAGTCCTCACATACAGTTTTCTTCATCGTTTTAACATTTACAGGGTTTATATATAGGGGCTGTTGCACAACTATCAGCCATTTACAATCCTGATAGGTTCATAAGGCACTTACAGCGATATTGATCCAATGTGGCTCAGGTACTGTGCAGTAACCTCCACACGCACAGCATTTCTGCATTTTCTTCCAAGAATTGCACTTGCTGGTGCTTAGCTTGCACTTTCCTGCAGGTCCTGCAGTTCATATGTGATTCCAGTCACATGGAAGATGCCAGGAGCGCTTTCTTCATGTCTGCAATGCCTGGAATTACGTCTCTGCATTACTACAAGGACTGTCTGTAACCCTATAGCGTGTGGATGGAATGGGTGGGAACACTACAGTACTAAAACACACTGCCGTCTGTCCTAGTGCAAACTAGACAGGAAATACAGAATACAGAAAAACTACTACAAAATGCCTCTTAATCTCCTGTTTTCTTCAATTGTTTCTCAAAATGTCTTTGTAAAATCTACCATTTACTGTATAGGTAAGTTAACCCCTTCAGCATCTGATGACTGAAGCCAATATTAATAAGAATGATAGCCAAGATTTGATCCACACATTTCAAATGCACTCAATAAGCCAAGTTAAAGAAGTAAAGCCATCCTCACCCTTACAGTATAAATAAAGTTTATAACTAAAGTTCGGGAGGAGGGTAAGACGCCAATCTCCGCGTCACCGAATTGAATCATTCAATTTACACATTAGCTCATTAGATTGTTTGCACTATAAATACCCTCTTCACTTCTAATTTGCGTTTTGATTTCATCATATACCCACCACCTCCCCACCTCCACCTCTTTTAAAAATTGTGGTTTTATCTATGGGGGTCTCCACCTCGTCCAGTCGGCCAGGCAGCGAGCCCTCAAACCAAGTTAACATACTTCTGTGTCATTTTGCATACTCTGCATTATTCTTATATTATTCAAATATTTGTACTAAAACATGTTGTGATTGGTGTTTGTCCCAACTACTGAAAGAGATGATTTCTAGATCAAGTGCCAAGTGACCAAAGGACTGAGTACAGACTTACAGGACTTACCCCAACTTGTATTTAAGCACATATTCACTTAAAAAATGTTAGTCCCAATTGTGCCTAGTTTAACTTGGCCATCTAATATCACATCTTATTATTATTATGATTATTATTATTAATAACAATCATAATAATATGAGATTCGAGCCCAGACATTCAGGGGAGACTGAAGCTTGAAGGCAACGCCTTCAACCCAGACACACCTTCTTATTCTAATGTTAGGGCTTTTAATACACAAGTGCTAATACTCACTCTTCAGCAACAATGAATGGGTCGTAGCTAATGAACTAATTCCATAAACCCTGCCTGTCATGCACTTCTATTCATTATGTATAGATTCAGAAGCATAAATCATTTATATAAATATTGCATGATCCAAAGAGACACACTGAAAAATCAACCTGGCTATTATACTGACACCCAAGAAAATAAACAGAACAGATACAAGTAACTACTAAATCAGACAGAACCAAAATAAACAGAACAGATACAAGTAACTACTAAATCAGACAGAACCAAAATAAACAGAACAGATACAAGTAACTACTAAATCAGACAGAACCAAAATAAACAGAACAGATACAAGTAACTATTAAATCAGACAGGACGAAAATAAACAGAAGAGATACAAGTAACTACTAAATCAGACAGGACGAAAATAAACAGAACAGATACAAGTAACTACTAAATCAGACAGAACCAAAATAAACAGAAGAGATACAAGTAACTACTAAATCAGACAGAACCAAAATAAACAGAAGAGATACAAGTAACTACTAAATCAGACAGAACCAAAATAAACAGAAGAGATACAAGTAACTACTAAATCAGACAGGACGAAAATAAACAGAACAGATACAAGTAACTACTAAATCAGACAGAACCAAAATAAACAGAACAGATACAAGTAACTACTAAATCAGACAGGAAGAAAATAAACAGAACAGATACAAGTAACTACTAAATCAGACAGGACGAAAATAAACAGAACAGATGCAAGTAACTACTAAATCAGACAGAACCAAAATAAACAGAAGAGATACAAGTAACTACTAAATCAGACAGAACCAAAATAAACAGAAGAGATACAAGTAACTACTAAATCAGACAGGAAGAAAATAAACAGAACAGATACAAGTAACTACTAAATCAGACAGGACGAAAATAAACAGAACAGATGCAAGTAACTACTAAATCAGACAGAACCAAAATAAACAGAACAGATACAAGTAACTACTAAATCAGACAGAACCAAAATAAACAGAACAGATACAAGTAACTACTAAATCAGACAGAACCAAAATAAACAGAAGAGATACAAGTAACTACTAAATCAGACAGGACGAAAATAAACAGAACAGATACAAGTAACTACTAAATCAGACAGGACGAAAATAAACAGAACAGATGCAAGTAACTACTAAATCAGACAGAACCAAAATAAACAGAAGAGATACAAGTAACTACTAAATCAGACAGAACCAAAATAAACAGAAGAGATACAAGTAACTACTAAATCAGACAGGAAGAAAATAAACAGAACAGATACAAGTAACTACTAAATCAGACAGAACCAAAATAAACAGAACAGATACAAGTAACTACTAAATCAGACAGAACCAAAATAAACAGAAGAGATACAAGTAACTACTAAATCAGACAGGACGAAAATAAACAGAAGAGATACAAGTAACTACTAAATCAGACAGAACCAAAATAAACAGAAGAGATACAAGTAACTACTAAATCAGACAGAACCAAAATAAACAGAACAGATACAAGTAACTACTAAATCAGACAGAACCAAAATAAACAGAAGAGATACAAGTAACTACTAAATCAGACAGAACCAAAATAAACAGAACAGATACAAGTAACTACTAAATCAGACAGAACCAAAATAAACAGAACAGATACAAGTAACTACTAAATCAGACAGGACGAAAATAAACAACAGATACAAGTAACTATTAAATCAGACAGGATGAAAATAAACAACAGATACAAGTAACTACTAAATCAGACAGAACCAAAATAAACAGAACAGATACAAGTAACTACTAAATCAGACAGAACCAAAATAAACAGAAGAGATACAAGTAACTACTAAATCAGACAGAACCAAAATAAACAGAACAGATACAAGTAACTACTAAATCAGACAGAACCAAAATAAACAGAAGAGATACAAGTAACTACTAAATCAGACAGAACCAAAATAAACAGAACAGATACAAGTAACTACTAAATCAGACAGAACCAAAATAAACAGAAGAGATACAAGTAACTACTAAATCAGACAGAACCAAAATAAACAGAACAGATACAAGTAACTACTAAATCAGACAGGACGAAAATAAACAGAACAGATACAAGTAACTACTAAATCAGACAGAACCAAAATAAACAGAACAGATACAAGTAACTACTAAATCAGACAGAACCAAAATAAACAGAACAAGCAGCTACTAAATCATCAAACTTAAGAACACGAGTAAAACAGGGCATATAAACTCACACTCTACAGAGTTTAAACTAACTGATGGAATCCAGTGGTTTGAGAAGTAAAATATGGACTACAATAATTATAATTCTGAATTTGAAGTCTTTAATTTCGTACCAACCGAAAACACAAGTAGCAAATAGGCTATGTGTTTTACTGGCAGCCATGCGTACACTGACCCCATAGATAAAACGTTCCATGTAATGTGAGTGCAGTTTATGTAAGGTACTGTAGAGTATTATAACATGCCAATGCAGTACCATGATGTGCTCAAATCATTTGGTTACAATTTAAAATAATCTGTTATTATGTTAGCACTGTACAGTAATGAGTGCTGTGCAGCAGCATGATTTATTTTGTGTTACCAGTCCAGCCTAGAGGCTGAAGTAAAACGAAAGTGTGCTAGGCATTCATTTGATTTCACTAGTGTACTGTATGTGCCTCCTGTAGAGATTTTTATTTTTACATAATGTAATGTGTACAGAGAACACATTCATATTATTTCAACGCAATGATTTATGCATTTCAAATAAATTGAGCACTATAATTGTGTATGTGTGCGATTTCTGTTTTTAAACTAGACACCTCCTCATTTCAGACAGCCTGTCTGTCTCCAGGCATGTCCGGTTTAGCGAGGGACTGCTGCTGACAAGCTTGGTTAAAGAAATGCTCACTTTTTATGCCTTACTTTCAGATAGTCTATTAGAGTTGCAATGCCTATGTCATATAAATAATGAAACTTTTTAACTTCAGAACTCCTCATTGGAAAGCATCAGAACCAATGCAAGTGCACAGTAGGTGAGTTAATGGGATTATTTAATTAGCTATACCCTTTTATGGACTTTTTAACATCTTTTAAACCCATGCAATAAAAGGAGTCTCCTCATTCCAGCACTCCCTTTACTGCAGGAATTCATATTTTCCAAGAACTCTTTCACAGCAGTTTTTTCATCATTACTGTATGCCACGATTCTAGAACGATATTGTTCTGTAAATTAGATCACCATAACATTATATAAATTATATCATATAAAATGAAATAAGAAGAAATAAAAACAACCCAAGGATGCAAACTGCCCAGAGCAAACATGCACACTACGATAATCTGTTTGGTATGGAACACCCACAATCCATACAACTACAACAATAACACCTGCCCCACATTTGCACTTAATTCTGTCTATTCCTTTTAAAAAAGAGGGATACACATTTTGGCTTAATGAAGCTTATAAAAGTCTCTAAATATAAATGTATCAGATATGATAGTAATTCCAAATTATACAAGGTACGAATTCATCAACTCCCCTTAAAGAAGTTGATTTTGCCGACATCGGCGAGTGTTCTGGTGATGTTGTATTCATAGTCCCCATCGTGGACCCCTGTTTGTCTGAAGTACCCTCCTCCAATGTTCTCCCAGTAGTGATGCCAGTTGCCCTCACTGTTTGCTCCAAATCCATAAACATTCACCTGTAGAAAGTGAGACTTTTAATACAATGTAATGTAGATTATAGAGCATACATGTTAACGTGCCAATACACCACTGCTCCTACTGATTCTATTAAAGGGTATTGGTTGAACTCCATACTATTACAAAGGGTCAGCATCAATAGCTTCACTGCCATTTGAATTCTGTACTATTAAAAAGGGTTTTATGGGGTCCCCCTGTTCACACGTTAGCATCAATAGCTTCATTGCCATTTGAATTCTGTACTATTAAAAAGGGTTTTATGGGGTCCCCCTGTTCACACGTCAGCATCAATAGCTTCACTGCCATTCGAATTTCGGGTTCATTTAAAATAGGTCTGGTGAAGATATACATTCTTTTTAAACTCCAAACCAATACAATTTTCAAAACAAAGCTATATGACTATAATTATATAATTAGAGAAGTACCTTTATGTTAAAATACTTTCCAACCACAGGATTCAACGGTATGATCTGAAGGGCCTCAAACTAAAGCTGTATTGAAAGTGACCTTACCTCATCACATATGTGAACAGCAAACATTAACGTCAGAAATCCAGTGGATGGGTACCTCCCTCGGTTTTCAAGCCAGTTATCATCCACGTACTTGAAAAAGGTTGGGTTGATGATTAAGATCTGTATGAAAAAGAGATCTCTCTGTTAGCCACAATGCACAGCATCTTTCATTTCTTTATTCCACCTTTTTATATTGCTGTGTTAATTGGCCCAGTGATAATACATTTGAAGATTTGATGCTGTTTATTAAACTAACTGTATATATTGTAAGGGATTGGTCAGTAAAACTGGGAAAACAATGTAAACAAACAGGTGGGTAAACACTTCTTATTGTGCAGAGACAATACATGGCAGCACTAGGACCATGTGGAACCTACTGGAGTCAGGGTTGGCTCCAGTCCAAATTAAGTATTATTTCAATTCTATGTTTTTGTTAATTGTCATCAACAATGTAATTGATTGTTAAAAACTCTGTGTTTGTGAGTGTTGGATGAGGGAGAACGTGAGGAGTTTGGTTGGTGAGTGGAGATTGGAGAGTGGAGAGTGGGGAGTGGGGAGTGGAGAGTGGAGAGTGGAGAGTGGAGAGTGGAGAGTGAGTTGAAGAAAATTATTTGTTATTTGTTATTTGGCTTACTGGTAAACGAACACTGAAACAGGTATTTGGATTATAGCTTTGGATTGTGATTTGGTTTTGACGACGAGGGAACAGGCTTAGCCTGCCTCGTATTTACCTGTTTAGATAGGGCCCGAGAACGGGTGAGGCTTTTGTTTTGTTTTCTTTTATTTTGTGTATTGTAAATAATAAACACACGCTCCTGGCTGTCAAGTCTGTGTTTAAAGGAGGAAAGGTCTGTGACTGGAAGGCAATCCATCACATTGTGGTACCAGAAGTGGGGCTCTTTGTCTGAATGCCAATTTATACTCTTACCCTGTGAAAACCTGGGAATAAAGCACCAAACATGGAGGCAGCAGTACAGGCACAACTGCAGGTGAGTGCAGCCCGACAAGAACCCAATCGTCTTGTACAACAACAGCTGACTCTAATCCAAAAGCAACTAAATAAAGTAACGAAAGAACGAGTGGTACCAGTGACCCCTGTCTTGCCAAAAATGACTGAACGGGATGATGTGGAGGCGTTTCTCCTAACCTCCGAACGGACCGCGGAATGGGAGAAATGGCCTCAAGAGCAATGGGCAGGGATGCTCGCACCACTTTTAATCGCCGATGCCCAAAAAGCCTACTTTGACTTGGAAGCTGATACAGTGGCTGACTATGTACAGTTGAAAAAGGAGATCTTGGCACGGACGGGAGTTACCTCAGCGGTAAGAGCTTAGCGGTTCCATGACTGGCTGTTTCAGAAGGATGAAGTACCACGTTCGCAGATGTTTGACCTTATACATCTGGCGCAGAGATGGTTACAGAATGAGATCAACTCATCGGCTCGGGTGGTGGAGCTACTTGTTATGGACAGGTATTTGTGGGCATTACCTTTCCATTTGAGGAAAATGGTGGGGCAGACCAGCCCTAATAGTGCAGAGGACCTAATCTCTCTGGTTGAGAGACACATGGTTGCGAACAGGCTGGCTCGCCTTACCGCTGAGGAACAACGGCACGTTAAACTGCGCACCCCATTCCTGAAGAACCAAGAACCCATGGAACAGGGTAAGACTGTGTTTGGGAAATGGGGTGCTGAAGAGCTGCCAAGAGCTGTGAAGGGACCTTGGTGTGAAACCTATGGGGGGGGGGAGTAATCCTGACATTATCTGTTTCAATTGTCATCAACAAGGACACATTGCCAGACACTGTAAAACAGAGGTAGAAGAAATGGATTGCAGTGTGCTAGTGCCTATAGAGATATGGATGATAAGCAGTGTAATTATGTTACCACTAGTAACAACTTGTTTACCTCACGAATGGTAGCGGATGACTATTTGTGTAATGTGCGTGTAGCGGGTCAAGAGGCTTTGGCTCTTTTGGATTCCAGCTGTGGTCAAAGTTTGAACACCGTCTCATTAATTGAAAGTTTAAAATTGCCTAGTTGTAATGAAGTGCGGATTAATTGTATTCATGGCGATATTAAAACTTACCCAGCTAAATTAGTGGAGATAGAAATTGGAGGGGACTTGGTACGATACAAGTTTGGAGTGGTTCCTCGCTTACCTTACCCAGTAGCTGTAGGTAGGGACTGCCCCAATTTTGAGGAAATATTAAAGAGAAAACAAGATTTATCCTCATTACAGGCAGAGGATGAGAAACCCAGAGGAGAGGTTCGTGAGGTAGACCAGTTGTTTGCATTTTCAGAGGAACTGTTTGCTGAACCTGGTAAAACTAGAAAAACGAGGAAACAGAAAAAACAGGATGGGGTTACAGGAAAAAGACATAAAATACCAGGAAAATGTGATGTGTTGGTTAATTCAGGGACAGAATCTGAGAGTACTGTTGAAAGTGTACCGAAAAGCAGTGAACCGCCTACACCACAAAGGTTACCTTCTGGAAAGTGCTCTAGGAAAAGTGAAACAACGAGGCAGGAAAGACTTAGCAGAAGCTGTGATAGGAGAAAGGGAGATGTCAGTACAAATGTGGAATGAATTGCCTGTCTCCCAAATGGATTTCAGGAAAGAGCAACTAGCAGACCCAAATTTACATGCTGCTTTTGAGCAAGTTTATGAAATTGATGACAATTATGAAAACACTAGAGACAGCTTACCCGTTCCACATTTTATTACCAGACACGACTTATTGTACCGCGTGACAAAAACTGAGCAAGGGGATTGGTTGGAACAATTACTGGTACCCTATAAGTTTAGAGACTTGATTTTTTATTTATCTCAATCATGTGTTGGGTGGTCATCTGGGTGCACATACGACAAGAGAAAGAATTTTGAATAGATTCTTTTAGCCAGGGGTTTACCAGGATATTCTTAATCGCTGTAAGCAATGTAGAGAGCGTCAGCTGGTTTCGGAGAAAAAAACGACACCAGCCCCTTTAATATCACTACCCATTATTGACATCCTGTTTACTCGTATTGGGATGGATTTGATTGGACCTCTGGAAAAACAAACTCGGGTCATCGATACATTCTAGTTATTGTAGATTATGCAACCAGGTACCCAGAAGCAATTCCGTTGAGAATCCCCAGCACCAAGAATGTAGCGCAAGCCCTCTTACAGGTTTTTAGCAGGGTGGGTTTTCCGAATGAGGTGATCACGGATCAGAAAACGCCTTTCGTAGCTTCTGTATTAAAAGAGCTGTGCAAGTTGTGCCAGATTAAGAAAATAGTGACCTCAGTTTACCATCCACAGATGGACAGGCTCGTGGAACGATTTAATAAAACGTTGAAACAAATGTTAAAAAAATGGATGCAGGCCGATGGTAAGGATTGGGACAGGTCGCTACCCTATGTACTTGCTTTTGTGTTTGCTTTTAGAGAAGTACCTCAAAGTTCCACTGGGTTTTCCCCCTTTGAATTACTATATGGGAGACAACCCTGGGGAATTTTGGATGTCATAAAAGAAACCTGGGAGGAGAAACATAGTTCAGGCGATAATTTAATTGAGTATGTCTGTCAAATGAAAGAAAGAATGAGCAAGGTAGCTGAAATCATCAAACAAAATATGGAAGATATACAGGAGGAACAACAGTGACACTATAATGCTGGGGCCAGGCTGCGAAATTTCAATGTAGGGGATAAAGTATTGGTTTTACTTCCCTTGCATGTACATAAGTTTTTAGCTAAATGGCAGGGGCCATATCAGGTAGTAGAGAAAGTATCTGACGGAAACTACTGACTGTTTAGACCAGATAAGAGAAAACCATATCAACTGTTTCATGTTAATTTGTTGAAACCATGGGAAGAGGGACAGATAGCAGATGTAACACGCACAGGCAGTAAATTTGAATTCTGAAAATATCGTAATTAGTGAACATTTGTCAGAAACCCAAAAGGCTGAAATAATGCATTTACTCAACGAAAACCAGGATGTGTTTTCATATTTGCCACGGAGAACTAATCTGATAAAAACACAAAATTGTTACACCACTAGGGGTAGTAGTTAGAAAATCACCATATAGAATCCCTCAAGCTAAACGGGAGAGCATGACAGCAGAGATCCAAAATATGTTAAAATGCATGTAATTGAAGAGTCAGACAGCAATTGGTTAAGTCCAGTTGTGATGGTGCCGAAACCGGATGGCACCATCTGATTTTGTATTGATTTTAAGGCTGTAAATGAAGTGTCAAAATTTGATGCTTATCCCATGCCAAGGATAGATGAAATGATTGAGAAATTGGGACAGGCTAAATTTATAACGACACCAGACCTAACAAAAGGCTATTGGCAAGTTCCCTTAGAAGAAAGTTCTAAGGAGAAAACAGCATTTTCTACTCCAGAAGGTCTTTTTCAGTTTACAGTTCTCCCATTTGGTCTTTATGGGGCAGCACCTCATGAATAAGGTTCTTAGACCCCACCAGCAGTATGTGGCGGTATACCTGGATGATGTGGTTATTTTTAGTGAGGATTGGGAATCCCATTTACGTCAGGTGAGGGCAGTGCTGCATTCATTGCAGGTCTGATCTGGCCGCTCCCTACTTGATACCGCAAATACTCCAACTCACTCTTCCCAATGGCATATTTCTTTGGGTTAGCAGTGAGCCCAGCCTCCCGCAAGGATTGCAGCACCACCGCTACTTTACACAGATGACTCGGCCAGTCCTCATTGTGGATAACCACATCATCTATGTAAGCAGCGGAGTACTGCTGATGGGGCCACAAAATGCGATCCATCATCCGCTGGAACGTGACTGGTGCTCCATGCAACCCAAAGGGCATGGTCCTAAATTGGTACAACTCGAAGAGAGTCGAAAACGCCGTCTTCCTTAAATGCGCTTTACTTGCTCTTATCTGCTCTTATTTTACTGCATTTAATCCTGTACTTTAGAGTACTGTAATCTGTCACAAGTGTTATTTAATCTGTAGTATTTTGTATTTAATTATATCCTGATGACACTATTATCTGCTCCATTATTGAATCATATTTTGTCATATACTTGTACTTGTTAGAACTGAAGTAATTGTATTTTATCTTGCTCTTAATTGTATAAATACTTGTACTGCGATTCTTGAAATGTATTTTTGTTTACGACTGTACGTCGCCCTGGATAAGGGCGTCTGCTAAGAAATAAATAATAATAATAATAATAATAATAATAATAATAATAATAATAATAATAATAATAATATATGGGGTCTCCTGTCTGTGCTGAGTCTGCTGCAAATTATCATGCGCCCATTTTCCTACAGACTCAAGACGTTTGCGCAGGTCCAACACATACCGGACTGTATTGGTTGAATTGTCCTGCTGCTCCTCCCACATCTCTCTGACCAGATCGAGCACACCCCAGGGTTCCCCCCCCCCCATACAGCAGCTTGAATGGTGAAAATCCTGTAGAAGCCTGAGGTACCTCTCTGATAGCAAAGAGAAGGGGAGGAATCAGCTGTTCCCAGTAGCGCACGTCACTGTCAATAAATCTGCGCAACAGGTTTTTGAGGGTCTTATTAAAACGCTCCACAAGACCATCATTCTGGGGTGAAAAACCAAGGTCCTAATGGTCTTAATCCCCAAAAGTTGACATGTTCCGCGGACTAGCCAGGACATAAAGTTGGTGCCTTGGTCGGTCAGTAGTTCCTTGGGGATCCCCACTCGGGAGAAAACCTTCACGAGCTTGTTGGCAACAGACTTATCAGACGCAGATCGGAGGGGAATGGCCTCTGGATAATGCGTAGCATAATCCAAAATGACCAATAGGTGTGTGTATCCCGCCACACTCCTTTCAAGCAGTCCCACTATATCTACTCCAATATGCTCAAACGGAGCTTCCACTAGGGGCAATGGCACCAGTGGAGCTCACGGGATGGCTCTAGGGCTAGCTTTCTGACACACCCCACAGCGTTCGCAAAAACACCTGACATCACCATCCAGCCCCAGCCAATAGAACCGGGTCACGAGCCTCGCTTTGGTCTTGTCCCTTCCCAAATGACCAGACAGGGGAAGAGCGTGAGCAAGCTGCAACAAATCCTCCTTAAAGGGCTGAGGAATGAGCAACTGGTGACGCACTTCCCCCGTCTGAGGTAATCTTTCAACACGGTACACAAGGCCTCGATTAATTTCAAAGTGAGGGTACGTGGCGGCGCGTCTTGGTTCGACCACCCGACCATTAACCACAGCTGCTTGGTCAAAGAGCCTGCCCAGCATGTCGTCACGCCCTTGCTCGAGTCGGAAGTCACGGGAACGAGCTAAAAAATCAGCAGGAGTAGCGCTGTTTCCAGACATCTTAGTGGGCATTGGTTCTGCTGTCTGGTACTGCTCTGCCAATTGGATCGCCCGACCCAGGGTGGCGGGTGCCTGTCGTTGCACCCAAAAGCGCGGCCCCGGAGCCAAGCACTGCAGGAACTGCTCGACTACAATCACCTCCACTAGCCTGGCAGTGGTGGTGGCTCCCGGGTTCAACCATCCCCGGACGTAATCCTGCGAGCGGTGCGTGATAGCCCTGGGGTGTTCCTCCGCAGAAAAGCTCTCCTCCCAGAATTTGCGGCGGTAGCCCTCCGGAGTCGCACCCACGTGGTTGAGGATGGCAGCTTTCAGTGTGGGGTACTCCATCCTTGCCGCCAGATCCAGGGTCCTTGTCGCTGCCTGCATCTCCCCCGTCAGCTGGGGCAGGAGGTAGCTAGCCCAATGCTCTCAGGCCCATCCGGCAGAGATTGACATAGCCTCGAACACCTCCAGGTATGCGTCCGGCCGATCCTCTGCTATCATTTTTGTTGGCCGCTGTAGCATTGGGTCGGGCGCAGCAGCTCTTACACTCCCCTGCCCTACCTCAGTCAGGGTTTGGTGCAGGAGGTCCATCATAGCGGGGTCCATTCTGCCTCCCTCGGCTGTTGCACTGCTTTGGTTGGGCAGTGCCAGTGAATCCCAATTCCTGACATCACATGTGGAAGGGTGGTGTGCAATTCACTGACACACACGGGAGACAGTAGTTTAATTTGAAAATACCGCACTGGTGCCCAGTTTTATTATTTTTGATGTTTTTCTTTTAGCCCACAGTGGGCGCTGTTGTCCATGGCCTGAGTACCGGCAATGGTACACAGGACCACAGGAATACCAATACTAATTAACAGTAAAAAAAAAACTGGCGCACTCACAGGTGCTCAAAATAATAATGAAAACAAAAGGCGAAAAGAAAAAGGAAAATAAAACACAGTAACAAAACTACAAAATAAAGGTGCTGCTTACGCAGTGCCCCCACTGCCGCTAAGCCGGTCAGCTCGGGATCTCCGTCCTACGCTGTTATGCACTATACACTGGGGTGGCCAAGGTTCCCCTATCACTACACACGTCCCCTTGGTTATGTAACAATATATTTTAATAAATTGTTTATTTATTGCTGGCTGTCTTCCTCAGCCGTGCTTGCCTGTTTTGGTTGCTTGCTCCAACCACTTGCCTTCTCAGCCAACGTCTCTGTGTGTTTCTAATCACGGCCACCCGAATGCACAACCAAGCGCAGTTCTTATGGGCCGAGCAATCCCCCAAGGCCCGCCTCTCAGCCACTCAGAGAGAGGGAAAGCCCACACACCCTCTTCCTCACCTCTCCATGTCATCACCATGACTGACAGGCAGATCTTACGAGACTGCTGCCCTCTTCCTGCAGAACCACGGATACACCAGATAGTCAGCACAGATCTCCCCTGTTACAGAGAGTATAAACAAAGGCAAACAAGATGCTCGGATATATTGTGAAAAGTGTTGAATTTAAATCAAGGGAAGTAATGTAAAAACTTTACAATGCATTAGTAAAACCTCATCTAGAATATTGTGTTCAGTTCTGGTCACCTCGTTACAAAAAGGATATTGCTGCTCTAGAAAGAGTGCAAAGAAGAGCGACCAGAATTATCCCGGGTTTAAAAGGCATGTCGTATGCAGACAGGCTAAAAGAATTTAATCTATTCAGTCTTGAACAAAGAAGACTACGCGGTGATCTGATTCAAGCATTCAAAATTCTAAAAGGTATAGACAATGTCAACCCAGGGGACTTTTTTGACCTGAAAAAGAAACAAGGACCAGGGGTCACAAATGGAAATTAGATAAAGGGTGTTCGGAACAGAAAATAGGAGGCATGTTTTTACACAGAGAATTGTGAGGGTCTGGAACCAACTCCCCAGTAATGTTGTTGAAGCTGACACCCTGGGATCCTTCAAGAAGCTGCTTGATGAGATTCTGGGATCAATCAGCTAATAACAACCAAACGAGCAAGATGGGCCGAATGGCCTCCTCTCGTTTGTAAACTTTCTTATGTTCTTAAAAGGGTTGGGCATGGGATGATTGCTGTCATTACCAATAAGTCAATATGGGAAAAAGTAAAGAACTATCTGAAGACCTTCAGCAGAAAATTATTAATTGTCATAAAGCTGTAGAAGGATACAAGAAGATAAGCATTTCAGTATCCCAATTTCAACTTATGTTTCTATTATCAAGAAGTACAAGACTCATGGTACTGTCACAATGCTCCATCGGTCTGGAAGGTTCTTTCTTACTGCGAGTTCCATACAATAACGCTGATGTGTGAATTACTATACCACGAGCTCAATGCAATAACGCTGATGTGTGAATTACTATACCACGAGCTCAATACAATAACGCTGATGTGTGAATTACTATACCACGAGCTCAATACAATAACGCTGATGTGTGAATTACTATACCACGAGCTCAATGCAATAACGCTGATGTGTGAATTACTATACCACGAGCTCAATGCAATAACGCTGATGTGTGAATTACTATACCACGAGCTCAATACAATAACGCTGATGTGTGAATTACTATACCACGAGCTCAATGCAATAACGCTGATGTGTGAATTACTATACCATGAGCTCAATACAATAACGCTGATGTGTGAATTACTATACCACAAGCTCAATGCAATAACACTGATGTGTGAATTACTATACCACGAGCTCAATGCAATAACACTGATGTGTGAATTACTATACCACGAGCTCAATACAATAACACTGATGTGTGAATTACTATACCACGAGCTCAATGCAATGATGCTGATGTGTGAATTACTATACCATGAGCTCAATGCAATAACACTGATGTGTGAATTACTATACCACGAGCTCAATGCAATAACGCTGATGTGTGAATTACTATACCACAAGCTCAATGCAATAACGCTGATGTGTGAATTACTATACCACGAGCTCAATGCAATAACACTGATGTGTGAATTACTATACCACGAGCTCAATGCAATGATGCTGATGTGTGAAAATCCCCCCTTGGGGTCCCGAGGACAGGAGTTGAGAATCACTGCTCTACAGCCTAACCTGAGAACTCAATAGAGTATCACACACACAGCTGTTATTCAGTAGAAGGATTTTCACCTAATTCTGGGGGACTGTACAGTATGTGCACAGTCAGGATTCTGAGGAAATGCTGAAGTGCCCTATACAGTAGGAGTTTAAGAGGAAATGTATTGCACAGGTTAACGCTAAGAACACAATATACAGGGCATCACTACAGGTATCTAACCCAGCACTCACCTTGTCCTTGCTGGCTGTGATTTTGGCTAAAACTCGAGCATATGTCCTGTAATGTAAAAAGGGAAATCAGTTAATCATAAACTACACTTCAAACTACAGTGGGAAGCTTTGCACCATTTTCTCTGTTTTTCTAAGTAAAAAAACTAACCAGCTGTCTATTTAAATGGATTAAATGGGTAACAAAAAAGCTTTATTATGATTTATTTCTTAGCAGACGCCCTTATCCAGGGCTACAAGATATCACATTATTTTTTACATACAATTACCCATTTATACAGTTGGGTTTTTACTGGAGCAATCTAGGTAAAGTACCTTGCTCAAGGGTACAGCAGCAGTGTCCCCCCCACCTGGGATTGAACCCACGACCCTCCGGTCAAGAGTCCAGAGCCCTAACCACTACTGCACACTGCTGCCCTGTATATTCATAAAACTGTTCTACACTGCTGTTTCTGAAAACATGCACAGCATGCCTTTAAAAAGCTACAAATTGCATTGTGTATAGATGTCACTCACATGGGTGTCGGGTCTCTTATTATACACATGTAATGAATGCTTTCATCCACCAGAGGGAGACCAATATCCACAACTATGACATGCATCACAGCTAAATTAAAACAGGTGGTTTTCTCATGGAAAGTGTAACCTTATGTTAATGCTGCAGCGGACAGAGAATCTTCTTACATCAGTTACTGTATATCAAATTCGTGTTGTTTCAATGGGCATGTACAGAACTGCAGGTCAATTTGTTTAATTTAGGTTTAATTTAGGTTTTTCTGACTCCCCTCTTTTTTGTATAAATTGTTGGTGAGTAGTCAATCTGTTACTCTAATGCAGTAATTACTAAACGTACACTTGATTCACCCTGCCTTTTACTTACTGTGTGATGTTTCCTGTTGTCAGCGCACTCACGAGCCACTGCAAGTCCAGGGTTTTGAAGGGAATCAGTACCAGGCTGGTATTAGGTTGCAGGTGTTTGGCACTTTCTGGGTACATGAAGTGATGAGTGGTTTTGCTGCCCACATCCTTTTCATATCCAGCTGTTATAGCTTGGTTCATTCTGTAATGAAATAGTAGTGGGATATCATTTTTATTACTATTATTTTGCAATACAAGGCACTAGGTTTGCAATAGTTGTTTTTGACGGATTATCTAAAATGAGTCTGTGCGTTTATTGTTACAAGTGTATTTAACAACAGTCTTGAAAACCTGAATGCGTACAAAAGATTGTTACACACTGCCGTGACAATGATGTCAGAGAATTCATTTCACGCTCATCTCAGAGAACCGGAAGATGAAATGATACAGAATACCGATCGGGCTGAGCGAGGTTAATCATTTGAAGGTTCATGTTTTTATCAGTGCTCATGATAATCGATGCATTGACGTTTTAGTTTTTTTTAACAGAAGATCCAATAACTAAAAACACTGTTGTGCATAATAGTTAAACAAAAAGCCACGACTTACATTCACATTAGAACACTTCCGACTATAAAGAAATACAAAGGACTTCAATTTTTAACATCTGAAAAGAATACGCTGCGTCTGCATCACGTGTCCCTTTAACATTGTAATAATAATAAAAACATACAATTTTTTAACAGAAGTCATTTCTATCTGAACTATGGTTGTTCATTACAGTTAACATTGTATGTCCAAAAAGCAAAGCAAAACATTTTAATCTCACAAATCCTAACTAATTTAACTATCATACTAAATTCTTCTTCTTTTTATATAATATTGCCATATAATCCAAACGAACATGCTATGAAACAAAATAATGTAAATCGGTAGATTTAATAGATTTAAAACAAGAGAACATTCAAAGAGGAGGTTAAATGTCTAAGAGACAGAAATGGCAAAATCATAGACGAAGAAAAATAAATAGCAAATATATTAAATGATTACTTTTCACAGTTTTTTACAAAGGAGGACACAGGCAACATGCCCCACATGTCAACCTGTTCCTATCCAGTTTTAAATAACTTTAGCATAAAAGAGGCAGAAGTGTTAAAGGGACTAGGAGCTCTTAAAATAAACAAATCCCCTGGGCCAGATGAGATCCTCCCAATAGTACTCCCAATAGAAATGAGAGAAGTTATTTACAAACCGCTAACCAAGATCATGCAACAGTCTCTTGACACAGGGGTTGTACCGACAGACTGGAAAATAGCAAATGTAGTGCCGATCCACAAAAAGGGAGACAAAACCCACCCAGGTAACTACAGACCAATAAGCCTGACTTCTATTATATGTCAACTTTTGGAAACTATAATAAGATCCAAAATGGAAAATTACCTATATGGTAACAATATCCTGGGAGACAGTCAGCCTGGTTTTAGGAAAGGGAGATCGTGTCTAACTAACCTGCTTGATTTTTTTGAGGATGCAACATCGACAATGGATAGTTGCAAAGCATATGACATGGTTTATTTAGATTTCCGGAAAGCTTTTGACAAAGTTCCACATAAAAGATTAATTCTCAAACTGAACACCGTAGGGATTCAAGGAAATGCATGCACATGGATTTGGGAGTGGTTAACATGTAGAAAACAGAAAGTACTGATTAGAGGAGAAACCTCAAAATGGAGCGAGGTAACCAGTGGTGTACCACAGGAATCAGTATTATGTCCTCTGCTATTCCTAATCTACATTAATGATTTAGATTCTGGTATAGTAAGCAAACTTGTTAAATTTGCAGACGACACAAAAATAGGAGTGGCAAACACTGCTGCAGCAGCAAAGGTCATCCAAAATGATCTAGACAGCATTCAGAACTGGGCAGACACATGGCAAATTACATTTAATAGAGAAAAGTGTAAAGTACTGCACGCAGGCAATAAAAATGTGCATTATAACAAGCACAAGACAAACACTCATGGTTTACAGCAACAACAGCGTCTCCTTTTAGGTCATAGCCAACCATTTACAAAGAAACAGATTACTTTGCTACGCCCCTATTTAAAGCCCTCCCTCATGACCCCTTGGTTAACGAGCGCATCTGCTTCTCCAATCTGTGGATGCCACGCCGTTTCCCGTCGGGGTCATTGAGTTCGTGTACCGTAGCTCCGTTTCTTTTCTAGCCGGCCGACCTACCCACGGGAATAAATTGTCCTGCCTTTTAGTCCAGGGTACTCTGTTCCCTTTACCTAGTGCCCTCACCGTTCGGGAGGGAGATCTAACACCAAGAATCATTCGATCTCTGTCACATATCCCAACCGCTCAACATCAATGATTGTGTTACAGGCTGTACTGTGCCCGTGGCAAGGTTTACCCTATACAATAATTGCCCCTTGATATGTGGAAATACTAGCGCCACAGTGCCTTCAACATCCTTACCCTCAATAGACCAGACCTGTCCCCAAGTGTGCGCTAGTGAGCGGTCATTATTTTGGCCCCACATTATGTCTGCGTTTGAGTGCCACATGTCCGGTATATTGAGAGGGGCGGGAGTAACATCTGCCCTTGATGGCCCAGTAACCTCACCCTCTCGGTCACACTGCGTTCCGACCCCCTTTGACTGGCGTTTGTTACCATTGTAGCAGGCTTCCACCAGCCCCCAGTCTTGTCTCATTAATGCTCCCTCCTATTTCCGCATCCTTCTCTCTTTATTTGTTTTTCTCAGGCGGAACAGAGGAGAAAACATTTCAGTTTGAAAAGGAAAAACATTATCAATCATTTCCCTTTCGTTTCTATCTGCCACATTTACGTGTGTGGTCGGGACTGCCAGTAATTTCACCAATTCTCTATAGTTTGGCCAGTCTCGACCCAGAATCACTGGGTTTGGTAGCCTTTCCGCCACCCCAACTGCCGGGTGATGTTTCATCGGATCAACCGATAAATATACTTTGACTGTGGGGTATGTTGCCGTGTCTCCATGGATACAGGATATAGCCACCTGACCTTGTGGCTGCCACAACACACTGCCCAAGAGAGACGTTCTAATTAAGGTCTGACCACACCCTGAGTCCACTAATGCATGGGTTTTCACATTTCCCAAAATCACATTAACAATACAAGGCCACTCCCAACCATTTTCCCCTCGCTGACCTGGTCCGACATGGCAATTTTCCCTTTCTGGTCCAATGTTGGACCCTGTCCGACATCATCAAAAAGACGAAAAAAAGATCTCTAGTCGTTTTTTCTCCGGAAAAAGCCAAGAAAACCATTCAATGGCCGAGTGAGACCGATAGGAGCCGAGAGAAGCCGAAAAAAAAATATCTCATGAATACAGATAGTCCCGACACCACATTGATAACACGGACATAAACAAACAAGATAGCTGCTTCTGCATCCAGCACTCAAAGAATATCACAGACATTTGCAGAGCTTTTTTAGATGTTATAGTAATAAAATAATGACTTGGATCGCATTATTGAGGAGTTTGGTGATAAAACGAGTGATCAGGAGATGATTTATCGGTATGCACTACTATCAAGAGGTATGTGAAAAAAACAGCGAACGAGGGGTGGGGCGGGGCTGGAGATGCAGTACTGAGTGTCCTGTTGATATGCAGTGCCTTTTAAACCTGTTTTACTGTGAAAAAAATATTTTTAAACAGCGCCACTAAAATAAACTGCGCGTGTGAAGAAAAATTGGACCTGACTCGCCTGAGACGCGCTGAATAAATGGACCGCTAAGGGTTCATTCAGATAACCAGCACAGCTGCAGGTGATTAACAGGGGTTAGTTTTAATAAGGTAACTCAGCACAGCTGCAGGTGATTAACAGGGGTTAGTTTTAATAAGGTAACTCAGCACAGCTGCAGGTGATTAACAGGGGTTAGTTTTAATAAGGTTACCAGCACAGCTGCAGGTGATTAACAGGGGTTAGTTTTAATTCAGGTACCTCAGCACAGCTGCAGGTGATTAACAGGGGTTAGTTTTAATAAGGTAACTCAGCACAGCTGCAGGTGATTAACAGGGGTTAGTTTTAATAAGGTTACCAGCACAGCTGCAGGTGATTAACAGGGGTTAGTTTTAATAAGGTAACTCAGCACAGCTGCAGGTGATTAACAGGGGTTAGTTTTAATAAGGTAACTCAGCACAGCTGCAGGTGATTAACAGGGGTTAGTTTTAATAAGGTAACTCAGCACAGCTGCAGGTGATTAACAGGGGTTAGTTTTAATAAGGTAACTCAGCACAGCTGCAGGTGATTAACAGGGGTTAGTTTTAATAAGGTAACTCAGCACAGCTGCAGGTGATTAACAGGGGTTAGTTTTGTAAGTGGCTGTGCTGGTTGACAATAAAAGGAAAATGATTCCTTTGTTGGGGATCTTTTCTGGAGATCCTCATGGTGTTGCCAGTTAGACTTGGAGGCTGAAGGAAAAATAGACAAAGAGTAGAGTTTAAAAAACTGATAAGTAGCTTAGCTACCTAGTGGGTGAGATCAGGAAACTTCTTTTTACGGTGAAGTAAGCTCTCCGAAGGAATATAGGTGTTATTTTGTTTGTTTGTATTATTTTAATTGTGAAGATATTGTGTTCAGTTCTGGTCACCTTGTTACAAAAAGGATACTGCTGCTCTAGAAAGAGTGCAAAGAAAAGCAACCAGAATTATCCCGGGTTTAAAAGGCATGTCGTATGCAGACAGGCTAAAAGAATTGAATCTATTCAGTCTTGAACAAAGAAGACTACGCGGCGATCTGACTCAAGCATTCAAAATCCTAAAAGGTATAGACAATGTCGACCCAAGGGACTTTTTTGACCTGAAAAAAGAAACGGACCAGGGGTCACAAATGGAGATTAGATAAAGGGGCATTCAGAACAGAAGATAGGAGGCATGTTTTTACACAGAGAATTGTGAGGGTCTGGAACCAACTCCCCAGTAATGTTGTTGAAGCTGACACCCTGGGATCCTTCAAGAAGCTGCTTGATGAGATTCTGGGATCAATAAGCTACTAACAACCGAACGAGCAAGATGGGCTGAATGGCCTGCTCTCATTTGTAAACTTTTTTATGTTCTTCTTATGTTCTTATCCTGCTGTAAATTTAAACCAGTCAGCACCTTTGAGGTCACTGCCAGGAACTCTTATCCGGTTGTAAACCAGTCATCATCGTTGAGTTTATTGCCAGGAACACCTGTTTAAACAAATCCATTAGTTACTGATTTACTAAGGATGCAATGATCTTTGTTTACCAATTCAGAAAGGTCAGCACGAATGCTGGATAGCCAGCTTTACCCATAGCTCAGCAACAATATACATAGCAGGTTATTATATTATATCAATTATATCTGTATGACCGAACCCAGCGTAAAGAACCTGTGGATTTTAATTAGGATTTTGAATTCTATATTATGCGAGTCTTCCAAGCGACAGCGTGTGGAAGCGACATCGTGGGAGACGTACAGTCGTGGACAAGTACAGCGCAGTTAGAAGCAGAAAGGAGGAATTACATCTTTAAATCTGGAGTTGCTTTAATCAGAAAACATTGCAGCTTAAAGCCTTGCAGCTGCGTGTATTTTTCTGATCAGCTGAAAATCGGAGCAGCTGATTCAAATCCTGCGGCGTTCTGGGACACGGGGGAGGAGCAGAGCACGCAGCACAAACACAAACAGACAAAAGGCAGGCAGTCTTCCAAGCGACAGTGTGTGGAAGCGATATCGTGGGAGAAATACAGTCGTGGACAAGTACAGCGCAGTTAGAAGCAGTTTGAAAGCAGGTTGACAGCTGCAGAAGCTACACTAAACAAATAAATGGTCTTCAAGCCAGTAATCTGTGACAACTGCATGATGTGGGAAATCCGAGAAAACCCAACAGAGCTCAACCAAGTTTGTGTAAAGTGCCGCACCATCCAGGACTTGCTTCAGCGTTTAAGCCTGCTAGAAAAGGAGATGGAGGAAATGAGACAGCAACAGGAGCTTGAGGAGCTGACACACCCACAATTCATGGAAGTCTGCACCCCTAGCAGACTGAAAGCCACCAGGGAGATGGAAGAGAGTCGAAACAGCTGGGTTCAGATAGGCAGAAGCAGGGAAAAAAAGAAACTTCGTCAAACACAACCACCAGAAATCCAGACATCCAACACATTTGAGCCACTTCAACATTTAGATGACCAAAACCAACATCAAGAGAATGAAAGAAACAACACCCAGGACCCTATAAACAGTGCTGACCAGCCAGCAAAAAGAAGGGAGGTCATGATTGTTGGGGACTCCATACTGAGAAACACAGCAATTTCAGTTCGCAGTTTGGACCCCCTTACTACAACAGTGTGCTGCCTTCCAGGAGCCTCTGTCAAGGACATCACTGAGAATGTGGACAGGCTCCTAGAACGAACAGGAGATGACCCGGTAGTAGTCGTCCACATTGGTACAAACAACATTGGAAGAGACAGGCCAAGATCCCTGCAAAACAAATTCAGAGAGCTAGGAAGGAAATTAAAAGACAAGACCAAAACTGTGGTATTTTCTGGGATACTGCCGGCGCCTTGCAAAGGACCATATGGACAGCTGGAAATACAAAATCAAAATGCATGGCTGAAATCGTGGTGCACACAGGAAGGCTTCACCTTTCTTGAACATTGGAGCACTTTCTACAACAAGGACTATCTATACAGGTGGGACGGACTGCACTTAAACAGAAAGGGAACCAATCTACTCGGAGAAAGGATCAGGCGGTACAGAAGCATTTAAACTAGAAAAGAAGGGGGGAGAAAACAAAAAAACAGAAGGGAGACTACATCAAAACAAGGGCAACAACTCAGGTAAGACCACTATTAAATGTATTTATCTTAATGCTAGAAGTCTCAGAAACAAAATGTTAGAACTTGAAGCTACTGCACTAACAAGTAACTACGATGTGATAGGTGTTACAGAAACTTGGTTGTCTGAGAGTGATGGAGACGAATATAATATTAGTGGGTACACACTGTATAGGAAAGACAGGCAGGACAGAAGAGGCGGAGGGGTAGCGCTATACATAAGAAATAGCCTTGAAGCCCAGGTGTTAAATCAGGACAAAGAAAACAATGCAGAATCAATATGGGTCAGAATAATGGACACAAATTCAAAGGGCATAATAATAGGAGCATGCTATAGACCGCCAAATTCAGACACTGAGCAAAATAATCTGTTGTACAATGACATTCGAAATGCGTGTAGAAAAGGAGAAGCCATACTAATGGGGGATTTCAACTTCCCCCATATAAAATGGGAAAACCCAATGGGGGGCACGACGGACGAAATTGAAATGACAAATGACTGCTTCCTAACGCAATTTGTCAAGGCACCGACTAGAGGGGAGGCATGCCTTGATTTAGTCTTTTCAAATAATGAAGACAGAATAACTAAAACAGAGGTCAGAGAGCCATTGGCAAACTCAGACCACAACATGGTCTCATTTGAAATATTTTTTAAAACCCCAAAAGTAATGACTAAAGCTAAGGTTTACAATTTTAGAAAAGCAAACTATGAAGGTATGAAACAGAGACTAATAGAAGTAGATTGGAGTAAAATAGAGAAAACATCCACAGAAAAAGGGTGGCTGTCTTTTAAAAATGTAGTACTAGAGGCACAAAACAATTACATCCCAAAAGTAGACAAATCTAAATCTAAAACAAAATGGCCAAAATGGTTTAATAGATCAATTAAAAAAAATATTCAGCGAAAAAAGGCACTTTACAGAGCGTTTAAAAGGGACCAAAAACAAAGCACACAGAAAGAGTACTTGGAACTGCAAACACAAGTCAAAAAGGAAGTTAGAAAGGCCAAGAGAGAGAGATAGAAATCAATATTGCTAAGGGGGCTAAAACCAATTCCAAAATGTTTTTCCAATGTTATAACAGCAAGAGAACATTCAAAGAGGAGGTTAAATGTGTAAGAGACACAAATGGCAAAATCATAGATCAAGAAAAAAAAATAGCAAATATATTAAATGATTACTTTTCACAGGTTTTTACAAAGGAGGACATGGACAACATGCCCCACATGTCGACCTGTTCCTATCCAGTTTTAAATAACTTTAGCATAACAGAGGCAGAAGTGTTAAAGGGACTAGGAGCTCTTAAAATAAACAAATCCCCTGGGCCGGATGAGATCCTCCCAATAGTACTCAAAGAAATGAAAGAAGTTATTTACAAGCCGCTAACCAAGATCATGCAACAGTCTCTTGACACAGGGGTTGTACCGACAGACTGGAAAATAGCAAACGTAATACCGATCCACAAAAAGGGAGACAAAACTGAACCAGGTAACTACAGACCAATAAGCCTGACTTCTATTATATGTAAACTTATGGAAACTATAATAAGATCCAAAATGGAAAATTACCTATATGGTAACAATATCCTGGGAGACAGCCAGCATGGTTTTAGGAAAGGGAGATCATGTCTAACTAACCTACTTGACTTTTTTGAGGATGCAACATTGAAAATGGACAACTGCAAAGCATACGACATGGTCTATTTAGATTTCCAGAAAGCTTTTGACAAAGTCCCGCATAAAAGATTAATTCTCAAACTGAACACAGTAGGGATTCAAGGAAATGCCTGCACATGGATTAGGGAGTGGTTAACATGTAGAAAACAGAAAGTACTGATTAGAGGAGAAACCTCGAAATGGAGTGAGGTAACCAGTGGTGTACCACAGGGATCAGTATTAGGTCCTCTGCTATTCCTAATCTACATTAATGATTTAGACTCTGATATAGTAAGCAAACTCGTTAAATTTGCAGACGACACAAAAATAGGAGGAGTGGCAGACACTGTTGAAGCAGCAAAGGTCTTTCAAAATGATCTAGACAGCATTCAAAATTGGGCAGACACATGGCAAATGAAATTTAATAGAGAAAAGTGTAAAGTATTGCATGCGGGCAATAAAAATGTGCATTATAAATATCATATGGGAGATAGTGAAATTGAAGAAGGGAACTATGAAAAAGACCTAGGAGTTTATGTTGACTCAGAAATGTCTTCATCTAGACAATGTGGGGAAGCTATAAAAAAGGCTAACAAGATGCTTGGATATATTGTGAGAAGTGTTGAATTTAAATCAAGGGAAGTAATGTTAAAACTCTACAATGCATTAGTAAGACCTCACCTAGAATATTGTGTTCAGTTCTGGTCACCTCGTTACAAAAAGGATATTGCTGCTCTATAAAGAGTGCAAAGAAGAGCAACCAGAATTATCCTGTGTTTAAAAGGCATGTTGTATGCAGACAGGCTAAAAGAATTGAATCTATTCAGTCTTGAACAAAGAAGACTACGCGGCGATCTGATTCAAACATTCAAAATCCTAAAAGGTATAGACAATGTCAACCCGGGGGACTTCTTTGACTTGAAAAAAGAAAAAAGGTCCAGGGGTCATAAATGGAGATTAGATAAAGGGGCATTCAGAACAGAACATAGGAGGCACTTTTTTACACAGAGAATTGTGAGGGTCTGGAACCAACTCCCCAGTTATGTTGTTGAAACTGACACCCTGGGATCCTTCAAGAAGCTGCTTGATGAGATTCTGGGATCAATAAGCTACTAACAACCAAATGAGCAAGATGGGCTGAATGGCCTCCTCTCGTTTGTAAACTTTCTTATGTTCTTATGTTCTTAAGATTTTTCAAGGCTGGGTGGTTTTCAACCCAATACTAAAATGCTACAAATTAAGGACCCTTATAGAGTATTTGTTTCATGAATATGAAAGGGAAGAAAAAAACCTTTATGTGCTCTTGTGACAGAGACAGAATGATTCTTGCTGATAAATCTCCCTCCTGACCTGTGAGGGCGCTGTGGAAAGGGAACAGAGTGCACTGGACTGGATGGCCAGACAATTTATTCCCAGGGTTAGGCGGAAGTTGGCCATCTAGAAAGGGGGTGGAGCTACGGTACACTAAATTATCGACCCAGAAGGGAAACGATGTGGCAGCCGTGGATTGGAGGAGCGGTTGCAATCGTTAACAAAGGAGTCATGATTGATGGTATATAAGGGGAAGTAGCGAGGTGATCTGTTCCTTTGTATGGTTAAATGCTGAACCGGAAGGAAAACATAAAATATATCATGAGTGTTTTGTTTGTTTTGTTTGCCTAAAATCTAGTTGTTTGTTATCATTAGACGGCTAACACGATCCAGAGCTGTCACTACAGGCCAGCACAAACCCCGACAACACTGCGCTTGTGTCACGATTAATTGTATTTGCACCACGAGCACTACAGCACTCACTACGGACTGGTGACCGTGTTTGTGTTTATTGTGTGTGTTTAAATACCGTGTTTATTGTTTCGGGACTGAACCAGTGGATTTAACAGAGCAATACGCATCGCTGTGTATTGCCTGTTCTCTTTATTGTTTACTGTTGTCATCAGACTTTGGATTCTAAATAAACCATCATTTCAGCAGTACTTTGTTGTTTGTTCTTGTCTTGAGCACTGCATCACCTCTACACCTGCACACTGCAAACCACTTTGCCACAGCTCTTTACAAGGAACTGATGCACTGGGGGCATTGCTTGAAAAATGACTTCTTCCATTGAATAGTCATCAGTAACAGAATGCCGGCAAGCCAAAGGCAATCTGCTGGTGAAGCTTCAGTGTGCAAGGATAACACAGAGCACGTCTCACAATCAGGACCACCGCACAAATCTTGAGCTTGTTGCTAGTCTGGTGTTGTTTGGACTATCAATGTAACAAATGTAACATTTTCATGGCGTGAGCCACTGTCTGCAACTAAAGCTATCACTACATCAGAGTCTCCCATCCAACACTGCTGAAACCGAGGATTCACAAAAAACAAATCATAAATAAAATAAATAAATGCAACAGCTACAATACACTGCCTATTTAATTGAGATAAATATGCAAATCTGTTGCTGCAAATAATTGGACATGTTTTTTAAGATTGTGATCACTGTGATGAAATGTTTGCATTCAGTTTTTACTTTTATCTATGTTTGAAGATTGTGAGAGTGAATACGTGTCGGGTTCAGCTAATAGAACAGATACCGACATGTAGTGTGACAAGGTCACTGCTGTACCTTGCATTATAAACCTGTCAAGATGAGTGGAACTGGAATGCTGTCTTCTGATTGACTGCTGTAGAGGGAAATGCCCTCAGAATGTCCACACAACTATCACCAATAAAGTATAGTAAGGAATCAATCCGCCGAAAAGAACATCTAGTATAACGGTCAGCTGTCAGAACCACAACATAATAATGATAGAATTTACTGACTGCATTGTAAACTGGACGCCAAACCTGTGAAATAACAGATCACAAAAACGAGTCCTCTATAAAAAATATTATGAGGCTCCATCTCTACCCAACAAATGAGAATTCTTCACATCTTTCCAATGTTGGATATTGCTGCTCTAGAAAGAGTGCAAAGAAAAGCGACCAGAATTATCCTGGGTTTAAAAGGCATGTTGTATGCAGACAGGCTAAAAAAAATGAATCTATTCAGTCTTGAACAAAGAAGATTATGCGGTGATCTGATTCAAGCATTCAAAATTCTAAAAGGCATCGACAATGTCGACCCATGGAATTTTTTCGACCTGAAAAAAGAAACAAGGACCAGGGGTCACAAATGGAGATCAGATAAAGGGGCATTCAAAACAGAAAATAGGAGGCACTTTTTTAACCAGAGAATTGTGAAGGTCTGGAACCAACTCCCCAGTAATGTTGTTGAAGCTGACACCCTGGGATCCTTCAAGAAGCTGCTTGATGAGATTCTGGGATCAATAAGCTACTAACAACCAAACAAGCAAGATGGGCCGAATGGCGTCCTCTCGTTTGTAAACTTTCTTATGTTCTTATGTTCTTATGTTCTTATGTCTTAACTCCTGCAATTATTGATGTCCACCAAGCGTCAATAGTTGAAAATCAGCAGCAGCACATTCAAAACCCAATGCTTTGCTCCACCCCCAGAAATCTCAGCCCCGAACATACCCACTATGTTTCAAAACTGAACTTTCACAGGAAACCTGCAATTCAACTTGAAATGAATAAACTTTAAAAAGCAAAAAAAAAAACACAAAACAATGAACTTTACAAAATAACTAAAATATTTAAATTAATAATGTAATTCCTTTCTTTTAGTAATAAATTAATTTGTTTCATAATACTGTTAGTTATAGAATGAATTTGTTATATTTACCTATTTAAAACTGTTACTGTTCTTTACTAATAGCAGATGAAACACAACTGTCTTTTGTATAAATGTTTTCCCTGTCAAGTAAATTACAAACTAAACTTTATTTAGATTTTTTGAAGTTTTGTGTCGTTTGCTGAGAAAAAAATAGTTTGCTTTGCTGTCCACAGGCAGAATTATACCACCGATGAAGAACTGCTGCAGCAGCACGAGACAAGTGGACCAAAGAGCACATAGAAAAAAAAAGGTTACACATCTTAATGTCACGGCTGTTAAAAGTTTAAACAGTATATAAATACAAGGAAATGCCCTGCCTGTTCAGTCATTGCTGCTTAAATAATCAGACTGAGAAGTGGAATTTTATAAGCCACCTGGCGTGTTTATTATTTACACAGTGAAAATCCGTTTCCTCAGTATATACAATAGCACCAGCACCCAGGATAGTGAGCCACTGCCTCTTTATTTAAATGCCCCTGGTAAGTCAAGTGACCCTTGTAACTGATGGTATATTGTTTCTTGTGACTGTATTTAACTTGCAAGCGTTTCGCACTGTGATTCTTCATGAACACAACACAGCTATAAATGTCATACAATGACAACAGCACATGAAATTAAAAAACTTAGCGTTCTGAATGCTTCATACGCTGCTGCAGACTTGCTTAGTTTAATAAGAGAATATGTTCAATGAATCGCATATTTGAACTTGAACTACATGCAGGACTGTTCTGTGTATGTGTTTGTGGCAATGTGCCCCGCCCCTGTGTGCATTTCTGTGTTATATGTTGCGTGTGGTGTGTTGATGTTGGTGTATAGATATTGCTGCATAGGATATAAATGGGTGTGTGTAGCACGAGTTATTTAAAATGTATAATTGTATTTAGGCACGGGGATTGCACTTCACGTGCATTTAAAGTATTTAATAATGTGAGCACGGGGTTGCACAGAATTAGTAATTGAATCCCGGCACAACAGTATATATAGGGCAGCAGTGTGGAGTAGTGGTTAGGGCTCTGGACTCTTGACCGGAGGATCGTGGGTTCAATTCCCAGTGGGGACACTGCTGCTGTACCCTTGAGCAAGGTACTTTACCTAGATTGCTCCAGTAAAAACCCAACTGTATAAATGGGTAATTGTATGTAAAAATAATGTGATATCTTGTAACAATTGTAAGTCGCCCTAAATAAGGGCATCAGCTAAGAAATAAATAATAATAATAATAATAATATAGATGCACAAAGCACTCACTCAGGGTTGTGTGTTCGGTGAGTGGAGAGAGAAGGAGAGTAAAAGAAACTAAAAGAATAATTGTTACTTGTTTTGACTCACCGTGTTTGTTTGTTTGTCTGTTTGTCTGTTAGTCCACTGTTCGTTTAAGTGTTAGTCTGTTTTGTTTGTCTGTTTATTTTGGCCGCAAGTGACGTGTGCTGTTTTTGTTTAAAACCTTTTTTTATTTTGTTCATTTTATTAAACGCGCAACAGTGCAATTCCCATTTCACTTCGCAGTGCTGTGTGTTTATTCCGGGTCTGACGTCACCACAGCCTGCTTGTCACAGTGTTCATTTACACTTCTGATAGTTCTGCAAGGTTTGTATGCTTTAGACAGTCTCAGCTGAAAAAGCCTAACTAAAAAAAACAAGCCACAGCGTGACACTCTTCCACCCCAAGTGTACACAAAAATGCAATAATACTATAGAACAAACATGAACGATTACACTAAAGAGGAGACTGGGACTGAGAGCTTGTACTGGACATTATATCTCATAAATGCAATAATACTATAGCACAAACATGAACGATTACACTAAAGAGGAGACTGGGACTGAGAGCTTGTACTGGACATTATATCTCATAAATGCAATAACACTATAGCACAAACATGAACGATTACACTAAAGAGGAGACTGGGACTGAGAGCTTGTACTGGACATTATATCTCATAAATGCAATAATACTATAGCACAAACATGAACGATTACACTAAAGAGGAGACTGGGACTGAGAGCTTGTACTGGACATTATATCTCATAAATGCAATAATACTATAGCACAAACATGAACGATTACACTAAAGAGGAGACTGGGACTGAGAGCTTGTACTGGACATTATATCTCATAAATGCAATAATACTATAGCACAAACATGAACGATTACACTAAAGAGGAGACTGGGACTGAGAGCTTGTACTGGACATTATATCTCATAAATGCAATAATACTATAGCACAAACATGAACGATTACACTAAAGAGGAGACTGGGACTGGCTAAAGAGAGTGGAGTGGCTATTCGGTGTTCGTTCCATATACTGTAGAATACAACTATTTTCCATTTCAACGTACACTCATATAGTACATGGGTGGCAGGGTATGCAACAGACAGCTGAAGTCGGGTGGGTGGAATTGCTCATTAGATATACAGTACAGATTATGAAGAACAGACAGGGGGAACAGATGTAAGAGTGTGATTAGTTTATTCCTGAGCACCAGATGCTTTCTATTTTATTTACAGTTTTTTGGCAAAAGTGTTATCCAGTATCTGGGGAATAACAGTGGATTGTTGTTTATATTTAATGCAACAGTTGCATTTTGTTAACAAGAAAATAACAACATATGTCAGCAGCAAACATATCTTCCCTGCCAAGGGCATAAAGATTCCAGGTGTTGATATCATGAAAAAGCAGACCCTCATTATGTGCATCCACAGTATGCCACACAGAAAACAAAAGAAAAGTTTAATAAAAAACCAGGGAAGATAAAAACCTTACAACACAGCTATTCAGAAGGCAAGTAAGTCACAGTATTACATTTGGGAAAGGAGAGTTGGGAGGAGCATTTGGTCACCAGTCACACCTTTCACCTGGGTTTGTGGTCTCAGTTTGCCCCCATTCACAATTAGTTCACTACCTCTGCTTCAATGGGAGCGGCCCGGGATAATGGCCAATGGCAGTGAATGTTCATGGCAGGCACATGAGGGGAAATGTCATTAGAATAGCCATTATTTATCACACTTTATTTTCATGGACATTGCAGGACTTCACATTGTTGTGTGTTTCACCAGGCGTTATCTCGTTGCTTGCATTACTTCCTTACCTGAACACAAAGTCATTGAGGTCAATCTGGGAGCCATAACTGGATCCCTTGAGGTTCCCAGAGTTCCCGACGACAGCACACTTCCTACAGCGAGAGGCCCCCCAGTCCAGGTACATTTCTTTGCTAGGGATGATGTTAAACAGCTCCTTCATTACCGCAGTGAGGCTAGCAGGATCCTTCACCTGCTGAAGCATCTAGAGAGATTACAAGCAATGTGTTTCCAAACAAGCATGTGTTATCCTTGAGGGCTCTATAGAAAAGTATTTTCAAATCACTGTATCCTCCTGTCCTGAAGAATCACTTATTAGAGATCATCTGGTTACTAAAACCGGTTTGATTTAGGTTCCTTTTACCAGAAAGGGAGACACTGTGATTGAACGGCTGCCATGGAGATTTCCATCAGTGGAGTTATTATTATTATACTCTGCTTTAACAGGGTTGCTATTGAATAATTCGTACATGTAATATACCAATGAGATCATTGGAAACACCTAATCAAACAGGGTGCTGGCAAATCACAACTTGACTGCTATCCAACTTGAATAGAATTTAGCTGATTACTACAGCTAGTGAATCACAATTAGGGGATGAAATGAGTCATACTTTAACATAAAGCATTGGGCCCCATTCACGAAGCTTAAATTAGAAGGATTTCTTTAAATGATATTCACTGTCTGTTTTTATATTCACAGAAAGGACTGTACAGCAATTGTATTCTTTAAATGATATTCACTGTCTGTTTTTATATTCACAGAAAGGACTGTACAGCAATTGTATTCTTTAAATGATATTCACTGTCTGTTTTTATATTCACAGAAAGGACTGTACAGCAATTGTATTCTTTAAATGATATTCACTGTCTGTTTTTATATTCACAGAAAGGACTGTACAGCAATTGTATTCTTTAAATGATATTCACTGTCTGTTTTTATATTCACAGAAAGGACTGTACAGCAATTGTATTCTTTAACGACGGTCAATAAACTCTCATGCAAAATGAAATCAGGAGGAGGGCTTGTGCCTCCATGCTGCCTGTGTTATAAAGAGTCACAAGAGGACCAGCACTCACTTCACATCTAGAGTCACAAGAGGACCAGCACTCACTTCACATCTAAAGAGTCACAAGAGGACCAGCACTCACTTCACATCTAAAGAGTCACAAGAGGACCAGCACTCACTTCACATCTAGAGTCACAAGAGGACCAGCACTCACTTCACATCTAGAGTCACAAGAGGACCAGCACTCACTTCACATCTAAAGAGTCACAAGAAGACCAGCACTCACTTCACATCTAAAGAGCTACAAAAAGACCAGCACTCACTTCACATCTAAAGAGTCACTAGAAGACTAGCACTCACTTCACATCTAAAGAGCTACAAGACCAGTACTCACTTCACATCTAGAGTCACAAGAAGACCAGCACTCACTTCACATCTAGAGTCACAAGAAGACCAGCACTAACTTCACATCTAAAGAGTCACAAGAGGACCAGCACTCACTTCACATCTAAAGAGTCACAAGAAGACCAGCACTCGCTTCACATCTAAAGAGCTACAAGACCAGCACTCGCTTCACATCTAAAGAGTTACAAGAGGACCAGCACTCACTTCACATCTAAAGAGCTACAAGACCAGTACTCACTTCACATCTAGAGTCACAAGAAGACCAGCACTCACTTCACATCTAGAGTCACAAGAAGACCAGCACTCACTTCACATCTAAAGAGTCACAAGAAGACCAGCACTCACTTCACATCTAAAGAGTCACAAGAAGACCAGCACTCACTTCACATCTAAAGAGCTACAAGACCAACACTCACTTCACATCTAGAGTCACAAGAAGACCAGCACTCACTTCACATCTAGAGTCACAAGAAGACCAGCACTCACTTCACATCTAAAGAGTCACAAGAAGACCAGCACTCACTTCACATCTAAAGAGTCACAAGAGGACCAGCACTCACTTCACATCTAAAGAGTCACAAGAGGACCAGCACTCACTTCACATCTAAAGAGTCACAAGAAGACCAGCACTCACTTCACATCTAAAGAGTCACAAGAAGACCAGCACTCACTTCACATCTAAAGAGTCACAAGAGGACCAGCACTCACTTCACATCTAAAGAGTCACAAGAGGACCAGCACTCACTTCACATCTAAAGAGTCACAAGAGGACCAGCACTCACTTCACATCTAAAGAGTCACAAGAAGACCAGCACTCACTTCACATCTAAAGAGTCACAAGAGGACCAGCACTCACTTCACATCTAAAGAGTCTCAAGAAGACCAGCACTCACTTCACATCTAAAGAGCTACAAAAAGACCAGCACTCACTTCACATCTAAAGAGTCACTAGAAGACTAGCACTCACTTCACATCTAAAGAGCTGCAAGACCAGTACTCACTTCACATCTAGAGTCACAAGAAGACCAGCACTCACTTCACATCTAGAGTCACAAGAAGACCAGCACTCACTTCACATCTAAAGAGTCACAAGAGGACCAGCACTCACTTCACATCTAAAGAGTCACAAGAAGACCAGCACTCACTTCACATCTAAAGAGCTACAAGACCAGCACTCGCTTCACATCTAAAGAGTTACAAGAGGACCAGCACTCACTTCACATCTAAAGAGCTACAAGACCAGTACTCACTTCACATCTAGAGTCACAAGAAGACCAGCACTCACTTCACATCTAGAGTCACAAGAAGACCAGCACTCACTTCACATCTAAAGAGTCACAAGAAGACCAGCACTCACTTCACATCTAAAGAGTCACAAGAAGACCAGCACTCACTTCACATCTAAAGAGCTACAAGACCAACACTCACTTCACATCTAGAGTCACAAGAAGACCAGCACTCACTTCACATCTAGAGTCACAAGAAGACCAGCACTCACTTCACATCTAAAGAGTCACAAGAAGACCAGCACTCACTTCACATCTAAAGAGTCACAAGAAGACCAGCACTCACTTCACATCTAAAGAGCTACAAGACCAGCACTCACTTCACATCTAAAGAGCTACAAGACCAGCACTCACTTCACATCTAAAGAGCTACAAGACCAGCACTCACTTCACATCTAAAGAGTCACAAGAAGACCAGCACTCGCTTCACATCTAAAGAGCTACAAGACCAGCACTCACCTCACATCTAAAGAGTCACAAGAAGACCAGCACTCACTTCACATCTAAAGAGTCACAAGAAGACCAGCACTCACTTCACATCTAAAGAGCTACAAGACCAGCACTCACTTCACATCTAAAGAGCTACAAGACCAGCACTCACTTCACATCTAAAGAGCTACAAGACCAGCACTCACTTCACATCTAAAGAGTCACAAGAAGACCAGCACTCGCTTCACATCTAAAGAGCTACAAGACCAGCACTCACCTCACATCTAAAGAGTCACAAGAAGACTAGCACTCACTTCACATCTAAAGTCACAAGAAGACCAGCACTCACTTCACATCTAAAGAGCTACAAGACCAGCACTCGCTTCACATCTAAAGAGCTACAAGACCAGCACTCACTTCACATCTAAAGAGCTACAAGACCAGCACTCACTTCACATCTAAAGAGCTACAAGACCAGCACTCACTTCACATCTAAAGAGTTACAAGAGGACCAGCACTCACTTCACATCTAAAGAGCTACAAGACCAGTACTCACTTCACATCTAGAGTCACAAGAAGACCAGCACTCACTTCACATCTAGAGTCACAAGACCAGCACTCACTTCACATCTAAAGAGTCACAAGAAGACCAGCACTCACTTCACATCTAAAGAGTCACAAGAAGACCAGCACTCACTTCACATCTAAAGAGCTACAAGACCAACACTCACTTCACATCTAGAGTCACAAGAAGACCAGCACTCACTTCACATCTAGAGTCACAAGAAGACCAGCACTCACTTCACATCTAAAGAGTCACAAGAAGACCAGCACTCACTTCACATCTAAAGAGTCACAAGAAGACCAGCACTCACTTCACATCTAAAGAGCTACAAGACCAGCACTCACTTCACATCTAAAGAGCTACAAGACCAGCACTCACTTCACATCTAAAGAGCTACAAGACCAGCACTCACTTCACATCTAAAGAGTCACAAGAAGACCAGCACTCGCTTCACATCTAAAGAGCTACAAGACCAGCACTCACCTCACATCTAAAGAGTCACAAGAAGACCAGCACTCACTTCACATCTAAAGAGTCACAAGAAGACCAGCACTCACTTCACATCTAAAGAGCTACAAGACCAGCACTCACTTCACATCTAAAGAGCTACAAGACCAGCACTCACTTCACATCTAAAGAGGTACAAGACCAGCACTCACTTCACATCTAAAGAGTCACAAGAAGACCAGCACTCGCTTCACATCTAAAGAGCTACAAGACCAGCACTCACCTCACATCTAAAGAGTCACAAGAAGACTAGCACTCACTTCACATCTAAAGTCACAAGAAGACCAGCACTCACTTCACATCTAAAGAGCTACAAGACCAGCACTCGCTTCACATCTAAAGAGCTACAAGACCAGCACTCACTTCACATCTAAAGAGCTACAAGACCAGCACTCACTTCACATCTAAAGAGCTACAAGACCAGCACTCACTTCACATCTAAAGAGTTACAAGAGGACCAGCACTCACTTCACATCTAAAGAGCTACAAGACCAGTACTCACTTCACATCTAGAGTCACAAGAAGACCAGCACTCACTTCACATCTAGAGTCACAAGACCAGCACTCACTTCACATCTAAAGAGTCACAAGAAGACCAGCACTCACTTCACATCTAAAGAGTCACAAGAAGACCAGCACTCACTTCACATCTAAAGAGCTACAAGACCAGCACTCACTTCACATCTAAAGAGCTACAAGACCAGCACTCACTTCACATCTAAAGAGCTACAAGACCAGCACTCACTTCACATCTAAAGAGTCACAAGAAGACCAGCACTCGCTTCACATCTAAAGAGCTACAAGACCAGCACTCACCTCACATCTAAACAGTCACAAGAAGACCAGCACTCACTTCACATCTAAAGAGTCACAAGAAGACCAGCACTCACTTCACATCTAAAGAGCTACAAGACCAGCACTCACTTCACATCTAAAGAGCTACAAGACCAGCACTCACTTCACATCTAAAGAGTCACAAGAAGACCAGCACTCGCTTCACATCTAAAGAGCTACAAGACCAGCACTCACCTCACATCTAAAGAGTCACAAGAGGACTAGCACTCACTTCACATCTAAAGTCACAAGAAGACCAGCACTCACTTCACATCTAAAGAGCTACAAGACCAGCACTCACTTCACATCTAAAGAGCTACAAGACCAGCACTCACTTCACATCTAAAGAGCCACAAGACCAGCACTCACTTCACATCTAAAGAGCTACAAGACCAGCACTCACTTCACATCTAAAGAGTCACAAGAAGACCAGCACTCACTTCACATCTAAAGAGTCACAAGAAGACCAGCACTCACTTCACATCTTTTCAAAAAAGATTAATTTATTTATTAAAGCCCTTTGATAATGTATTGTGTAATAAAGTGGCCATGCGGTACTAAGGTTAAAAACGAGTGAATACGTTTCTTAAAGTTAAAATATATCCATTAAAATAAGGTTGATAATGAATTTAGTTATGAAAGTTATGAAACTGAACACAAGTTATGAAAACCTCTGTCCAAAATGCTTTGATAAAGATTGATTGATAACTTCAAAACACTGAATAAAAAAATAGTAAAAATACTCATGAGTAAGTAGACAAACATTTTGCCAGTTGTGTTCTTTACTGTATCTCTGGGGAGAAGCCAATCACAGTCCTCAATGGCCATATCCTTTTGTTTTCTTCCAACCAGCTTTATATGCAAGTCTGATTTGCTGGTTGAGGAACCTAGAACCTGATGTAACTATCTGTAGTTGTAACCAGTTCGATTATTTTAAGTAATATGTTATTGTAAATAATTAAGTTTCAAAAGACAGTTTCTATTACTGCATGCATTAAAATGTTAATGGGAAGTCTTCCTGATCATTCATAGGATATATAACTATATAAATTAAAGTTCAATCTGTCCTCTTTATATGGTATACTCTGTATGGCTTTTAATGAATTCAGAGGTAATTAAACATACAGTACCTGCCACCATATGTAGGTGTCTTCAGACAGCACAGTGTTTTCAGTCATCAAGGGCCTGATGGATTGATTGAAACGCTCATCAAACCAGGGAGAAGTATGAGCCTCAGAGACACAGTGCTCACAGGCACAGGGCTTGTTGGGCAGGGCGCTGTCTAACCAGCCATAAAGTATATTCCGATAGTACATGGAGGAGGACTCATGGTAGGAATACCTCAATACAATGGTGGTCAGGGTGAGAAAGAAGCATAACAGGGTCAGGACTCTCTGTTTCCTCTGCATCACCCAGAGCATTTTCTTTTTTACGTTATGCTTCCAAAGCTGTTGTCTCAAGGGTACAAAATAGGAGGTCCTATCTACAATTTATTTATTTCAAGCTTCTTAGCAGTATGTCAATAGTAGAAATGACAAAGGGAAATCAAAGCATTTTTATAATTTTCACCAGCTGGATGGAGGGGCAAATGACCGTCAATGAAATCACTAAAAAGTCAGAACTACAGTAATGCCTCTTTTGCAGGAGGAATGTGACTGAGGGAAGATCAAGAAAACATGCACCCACAATGTTCAGCATTCGGAGGATAGAGTGCCCGTGGAAATGGGTTTGAGCGTCTAAACACCAAACATGTAGCAAAGTGGAAGTAAGACCAACTATAAAAACTTAATCCAGATGCAGTTTTTAATTCTTGACTATGGATAAAATGCCCTCCTTTGCACACAAAGCTTGACTCAAAAGTTTCATTCAGTGGCCAAATGGAGTGTCAGCTTGATCGTGAAGACATGCCACAGTTGACCTCCGTCCATTACCTGAATGCAAGAAAAAGAAAAGATTCAGGACAATTGAACAAAATACAATCCCTAAATATGACTTTACACCACAGTCAAATGCCAAACGCAATCCGAAACGTCTTTTTTTGGGAGGCTAGGAGTGTATTGTAGAAGTTTGGCGAAGATGAAGAGTGTGTCAGCACAGAGCGGACCCAGCGAACCTTTAATGCTGCAGTAACAGCATTAAAGGAGATTTGCACGTATGGTTCTCTAAAATGTACGTATACATACAGGTATCTAGGGTTGGCTTGATTTTACTGTTCCAACAGACAGATGCTTAATAGGAAAAAGAACCCTTACTATTTAGACTTGGGTTAACTGAATAAACAGGTTAAACATTTTGAAGCTTATCTTTACTAACCCAGGAGCTGTCTCCAGGCTCCTCCTACTACAGGCTCCTCCTATGTTTACAATAATTATACAGTATTTAACCAAACCCCAAATCCACCTTGACATGACCGAACTAAACTAAAATGTACTGCTGTAATGAAAACAATCAAATCCTCCTTGACATGACCCCACTAAACTAAAATGTACTAACATCTTCTCTTTAGACTTAATATTTTATATACAGCTGTAGTTCCTTTTTCATCTATATTGCACTTCTAAATAAGTTACACAGAGTTGCTCAAATTCTATTTGCTGGCCCATTCAAATGTTCATTTAATTACTGAATGTAGGACGCCACAGAGACAATGGACTAGTTATTTATATCTTAGCAGACGCCCTTATCCAGGGCGACTTACAATTGTTACCCATTTATACAGTTGGGTTTTTTACTGGAGCAATCTAGGTAAAGTACCTCGTTCAAGGGTACAGCAGCCGTGTCCCCCACCTAGGATTGAACCCACAACCCTCCGATCAAGAGTTCAGAGTCCTAACGACTACTCCACAGTGCTGCCTAAGTTTAGCATGACATCATCAGCAGTGATTAATAAGTAGCACATTTTCCCACAGGTTGTTTGCAAACTAGCCCACAGTCTCTGTTGGTCTCTTTACTTTTCTGTAACAATCTTCTGGTTTTCTTTGTTTGTTTGTTTTTGGGGTTTTTGCATTTGCATTTCCACACACATTTAAATACACAGGTATTTTCACCACTGTACATTTTTCAGGAGCTCCCCAAACATGCCTGATTAATTACCTCCAAAACTTGAATTTTACAGCTTAAAGGGTACAGAAGGGTTTATTTTATTGTGTTACATGTTCTCATGTGTTGCTACAATTGTTTACGTAAGGTGTGTGTGTTGTTTTAATTTTTGTTTTGTTTTTTACATTTTGACAAACTTTTAAATTCCCTGCCTCAAGATGGCTTCCCATGTATCCACATGGACCTCTCAGAACTACATTTCCCATCATCCTCCTGCTAACTGGTAAATCCATCTCAGTTACATATGTGAGCAGGAGGATGATAGGAAATGTAGTTCTGAGAGGTCCATGCAGAACATGGGAAGCCATCTGGAGGCAGGGAATTTAAAAGTTTAAAAAAGTGGTCAAAATGTTAAAAAAAAATAATTAAAACAATACACACACCTTACGTAAACAGTTGTAGCAACACATGGGAACAAAGGAGGACACGGACAACATGCCCCACGTCGACCTGTTCCTATCCAATTTTAAATAACTTTAGCATAACAGAGGCAGAAGTGTTAAAGGGATTATGAGCTCTTAAAATAAACAAATCCCCTTGGCCGGATGAGATCCTCCCAATAGTACTCAAAGAAATGAAAGAAGTTATTTACAAACCGCTAAACAAGATCATGCAACACGTAACTACAGACCAATAAGCCTGACTTCTATTATATGTAAACTTATGGAAACTATAATAAGATCCAAAATGGAAAATTACCTATATGGTAACAGTATCCTGGGAGACAGTCAGCATGGTTTTAGGAAAGAAAGATTGTATCTTACTAAGGATGAGGATGCAACATCGACAATGGATAATTGCAAAGCATACGACATGGTTTATTTAGATTTCCAGAAAGCTTTTGACAAAGTCCTGCATAAAAGATTAATTCTCAAACTGAATGCAGTAGGGATTCAAGGAAATGCATGCACATGGATTAGGGAGTGGTTAACATGTAGAAAACAGAAAGTACTGATTAGAGGAGAAACCTCAAAATGGAGTGAGGTAACCAGTGGAGTACCACAGGGATCAGTATTAGGTCCTCTGCTATTCCTAATCTACATTAATGATTTAGATTCTGGTATAGTAAGCAAACTTGTTAAATTCGCAGACGACACAAAAATAGGAGGAGTGGCAAACACTGTTTCAGCAGCAAAGGTCATTCAAAATGATCTAGACAGCATTCAGAACTGGACAGACACATGGCAAATGACATTTAATCGAGAAAAGTGTAAGGTTCTACATGCAGACAGTAAAAATGTGCATTATAAACATTACATGTGAGATACTAAAATTGAAGAAGGAATCTATGAAAAAGACCTAGGAGTTTATGTTGACTCAGAAATGTCTTCATCTAGACAATGTGGGGAAGCTATAAAAAGGCCAACAAGATGCTCGTATATACAGTGAAAAGTGTTCAATTTAAATCAAGGGAAGTAATGTTAAAACTTTACAATGCATTAGTAAGACCTCACCTAGAATACTGTGTTCAGTTGTGGTCACCTCATTACAAAAAGGATATTGCTGCTCTAGAAAGAGTGCAAAGAAGAGCGACCAGAATTATCCTGGGTTTAAAAGGCATGTCGTATGCAGACAGGCTAAAAGAATTGAATCTATTCAGTCTTGAACAAAGAAGACTACGCGGTGATCTGATTCAAACATTCAAAATCCTAAAAGGTATAGACAATGTCGACCCAGGGGACTTTTTCAACCTGAAAAAAGAAACAAGGACCAGGGGTCACAAATGGAGATTAGATAAAGGGGCATTCAGAACAGAAAATAGGAGGCACTTTTTTACACAGAGAATTGTGATGGTATTGAACCAACTCCCCAGTAATGTTGTTGAAAGTGACACCCTGGGATCCTTCAAGAAGCTGCTTGATGAGATTCTGGGATCAATAAGCTACTAACAACCAAACAAGCAAGATGGGCTGAATGGCCTCCTCTCGTTTGTAAACTTTCTTATGTTCTTATGTTCTTAACGGACTGAATTGACCTACTGGGAATGGTCCATTTTACTGGAAGAATTTATGTTTTGCTAAACAAAGACTGAAAAGGGACACCGCTCTACAAGACGTCACACATTGTCAATACTGCATCAACTCTGTGAAACAAACTGAGTATTCCCATTTAAACTAAATACAAACTATACTTGGCGAGTTAAATACATGTTTCTGCAGAAAAGTTAAACTAAAGAATAGAAAGATTTACAGAAATTATACTCATTAAATAAATGCATATTTGCAGAATAGTTAATAGTGGTGTGATGTAAAAGGGCGTGTGTTATATTTGGTTTTCTTACAAAAACAAAAGCCTAGTTTTAATCTTCCATGAAACTGAAATTACAGCTAATAGCTAAAATAATTACAAGGTGATCTATGGACTTGAATAAAGGGTGGTGAATATAATTTTCCTTAAAGAACATGTGAATGTGTGTTAAAATATTTGTGTGCCTTGATTCTAGATAAGGATATATATTTGACAACTGATTGATTAATAATGAAGCACGGTTTCGTAATATCCTGTTCATTAGAATCCACCGGATTTATATTCATTTATCTCCTGACTCTTACTCAAACATTTATCCTGCTTGCATAATCCTAGTATTATATTTACTCATTTAAGATTACAGAGTAGACACATTATAGACAGTTCATGTATTCTAGCTTTCACATGTAATTGAGAGTTTGCATGACCATTATTCTTACTGAGATTAATGTGTTGATTTATAGTATTTTGAAATTAACCACCTTTCCTACTTTTGTAATAGATGTGTTCTGTGTTTTATTATGCAATTGTTTCTTCGTGATCTTGAGCTCATGTGGGAGAAATTTGTAACGAAGAGTGTTAACTGAATTAAACCACTGCACAAATTAATTATGTCATTGATAGTTCAAAGACATTTTACATTAGTTGTTTTCATACACATAGCACCATAATCCAATGCATGTTGAAGTTGAAAACATGCTCATTCTGATGCAACTATTTTCACTTAGACTGCTGACAGAAGATATACCTGAAAGTGAGGCAGATAGTGAGGAAATAGACACTGAAGCAGAAGAGAAGCCAGTGGGAATGAAGTGGGTGAAGTAGCACTGTTAACTCTATCAAGCTCATCTCTCCTGACACGACAGGGACAGGCAAAAGCAGATGCAAGGCAATACTGAGGTTACATTTTGATTTCCATTACATGACAGTAGGTGTTAAAACTTCATGCTGATATTGTCAAGATAAGCACCAACTAAGACATAGCTTATTTTACTGTAAACTAATGTGATCCATCTGCGTTTCCTTCCATCTGATGATGTAGATATCCTTCTGCCTGGTGTTGATGGCTGAAGTGTAATGCTGGCTCCAGGGATCAGCTTATTTTGCCACCCTGGCGCATCAGCACACACAACAGCTGCAATGCTGGCTCCAGGGATCAACCACAGTGCAGCCTCCCTAGCACATCAGCATGACAACCATCTGGACTGAGCTGAGTAGGGTACATCTCTGGGGTCTTCAAGTGGGCACCTTCCATCTTTGGTGTTTCGTTGACTAGCACACAACACCTTAAGAGTGCTTGACAGTGATTCTGGCATCCCAGCATCACCCTCCGTCCCCCACTCAACTCAGCCCAGCTTACTTACTCGTACATCAGCGTTGCTTTCTTTCTATTGTGCTTGAGGTCCCCAACCAGAATCTTTTCATCTCAACCAGAGCCAGTTGCTGCTCCTTTCTGCTGCTTCAGATAAGTTCTTCACAATGCGTCGCAACTCTTGACCACTGAATCTGATGTCTCTGAGAAACCTGGTTGTGGAGTGTGCCACAAATCCTCGACAACCCACCTCCACTGGGTAAATCTGGACTCTCCATCCTCATTGTTCTGCTTTAGCAGCCAGTTGAGCGTACCGAAGTTTCTTCCTTTCATACGCCTCATCTACAGCATCCTCCTATGGCAATCTCAGGTGGGAAAATAAGCCGTTGTCCAACATCTGCCAGCATTTTCTAGTCTCTAGCAGCTTCCAGTTGTCCTAGACGAGTTTTGGTTTTAATACCTTCTCTTGGTGGTTCCTCCCTGGGATGGAGGAATGTTTATTCATGTGTCATATATTGCTGGAATTGGTGGTAACCTGTTGGTCATGCTGCGCTTGTCTTCCAATGCTAAGGCCAAACATTGCAGCACCTGGTCATGACACCAAGTAAACTGTCCTTGGCTAAGACCCACCTTTCATCCTGTCACAATGTGTCTTAATGTAGCTTGCGATGAACACAAAGGACACCACAGATCCTCTCCTACCCATAGATTAAGGCTCTGTGGTGATGGGAGAACATCATATGTTATCCTGATGAGGAAACTGACAAGAGACGGGATAAAAGAAAGAAGAGCATGTCTTCAAGTTGGTTTTGTCCTGTAGTCCGGTCTGTTAATTACAGAACATTAGGGATGTGTAACTTTCCCTAGCGCTACAGAAACGTTCATCAAGAGCTGTATTCATTTGAAAACTGGGATGGTAAAGTGTGTTAAAAAAGCAGTGAAGCACAAAGCTTTCTCATACATTCGCAAGGTCATTTTTACAAAGACATGATTCTTTTATCTTGCTTACACGATACCATGTTTTTAGCAGTGCTTTATTTTTCTTTTTTCCTCTAATTTTACTAATATGTGTTTGTTTTTTTAACAGACTGTTTTTAATTGTTTTCTAATTTTACAAACTGGCTTTTTATCTTAGTTTTTCTAATTTTACAATTAAATTATTCTTTCCCCAATATGCATTACATTTAATACTCTTAATTGTTCTATTTCTACAAACTAGCTTTTTTGTCTTTGCTTTTACAATTAAAACCTAATGTTTAATTTCTGTATTACACTGTTTTTGGTTTAAGGGTTTAATTGCTCATTTTGTGTGCCACCGAACTGAGGAATCAGAACAAGTCACGGCACGTGGAACACCCAATGCGCAGGGCATTTATGCAGAGGATGCTATTTGGATATTGTTTCATGACACACTGATGAAGGTATTTCTTTTTTTTTTTTAATGTAGTCATTGCCAATTAGTTTTTTTATTATTTTCTCCCCAATTTGAAATGCCCAATTATTTTTAGGCTCAGCTCACCGCTACCACCCCTGCGCTGACTCAGGAGGGGCGAAGATGAACACACGCTGTCCTCCGAAGCGTGTGCCATCAGCCGCCCGCTTCTTTACACTTTAGACTCACTGTGCATCCGCCTCAGAGCTACAGCGTCGGAGCTTACAGGCAAGCCCACCGGCGCCCGGCCAGACTACAGGGGTCGCTGGTGCGTGGTGAGCCGAGGACACCCTGGCCGACCTAACCCTCCCTCCCCCCGGACAACGCTCCCTCCCCCCTGGGAGCTCCCGTCCACGGTCGGCTGTGGAATAGCCTGGACTCGAACCGGCGACGTCCAGGCTACAGAGCGCATCCTGCACTCTAGCGGGTGCTTTTACTGGATGCGCCACTCGGGAGCCATGATGAAGGTATTTCTCATTGACTTGGTTTCTTTGAAGTTTTATCCTAGGCTCCGGTGCAGTGTGGGCAGGTACAGCACAGGAGTCTGACGTAATCAACATCACAGTGAAATCTCTTTCTCCACGCTCCCTGCCCCCTGTGTGGCCTGGACCTGACATGCTCATTGAAGTTCCAGCCAGTGTCAGGTACAGAGATGGGATTGTGATGTAGACTAATGCTGCACTGGATCTGGGCTGTGACCGTGGCATTTGATTTCAATCTTTCAACATGAGATGCATTCCGAACCACATCACAGAGGTTAAAGACAAGTGGTCTCTACCCAGGGAACCAATTCACTGCACAGCCCTGATGCCCTTTGCTGAAAACTATTTTCAAAATAACTGTATGCGTCTGCCAGTTCTTATGAAAGCACTCCTATAAAAGCTGCCAAAAACCACCATACCATTTTTTTGTACACTTAATCCCCTAAAATACTTAAGACATTTAAGCTAAACTATTCAGTTTTGCAAAATAACACATTGTGCATTGCTCCTGGCTTCATCCTAAAAGTCATTTGTCTCTGAGTAAACAAGGTCACAATGTCTCACAAACACACCGCAATATTCCCTTTGTCTCTGAGTAAACAAGGTCACAATGTCTCTCACAAACACACCACAATATTCCCTTTGTCTCTGAGTAAACAAGGTCACAATGTCTCTCACAAACACACTGCAATATTCCCTTTGTCTCTGAGTAAACAAGGTCACAATGTCTCTCACAAACACACAATATTCCCTTTGTCTCTGAGTAAACAAGGTCACAATGTCTCTCACAAACACACTGCAATATTCCCTTTGTCTCTGAGTAAACAAGGTCACAATGTCTCACAAACACACCACAATATTCCCTTTGTCTCTGAGTAAACAAGGTCACAATGTCTCTCAGAAACACACCACAATATTCCCTTTGTCTCTGAGTAAACAAGGTCACAATGTCTCTCACAAACACACCGCAATATTCCCAGGGTTTTGTTTTCTGCAGAAGCTCACCACAGTTTAAAGGTTTCTTAGGTCATACATGGTAATGAGTACTTTGTACAGTAATTTCACTACGGTTATATTATTTAACTTCACAAGGTAACCTGTTCAAGGATATATTGTTTGCAATGTGTCTGTTAGCACACAGTACCAAGTCTGTTGATCTCTGTGCACTTGACAGCTTCCTAACTGATCAGAATGTGGTTTTTATTTGATTCGAAGGACAGTGTCAGGATTATATCTGCAGCAGTCTGAGGTAATATCAGCTGTCTGTTGAAATCCCACCATCCTTGTCCAAAGCATGGTAAATCAAGCTTTAGTAAAGAGTAAGAAGCTTAAAAAGGATGATTGTTTTCTGTCCCATTGCCATTTTATGATGTTTGTAATCATTCGGCCCAGTGTTGTGTGATTCAATTGCAAATAAACCTGCACATACATTTGACGTGCAGCATCTGACATATATCATTTTTCCACAAGGACAATTAGCCAGTGTTGCCACTATTTGTTTTTTCCCTTGGTTTGATGCTCCATTCCTCAATGTGCTTGTGTGTACAACATGGTTATTTCAGTAATGCCAATGATCAGTCTATATACAACGTGTTATGAAGACAGCTACTTGACCACTGTTCACTGTACTGGCTAGGTGGCCACCTTCTCTATTTGAAACATATATATATATATATATATATATATATATATATATATATATATATATATATATATATATATATATATATATAGAGGAGGGAAAGGAGGAGAAAAAAATGTAGTCCAGGAGGGGTTAAAGGACTACATCCCCCAGAATGTCACGGGAGGGTACAAAACCGTCACTCACCGGAGGATCTCCCTCTTTTTCCTTCTCAAGATGGCAAGGTAAGATGTCTGTGTCTAGAACTGAGCGTGTTGATAGGAAGAGCACTCGAGTCGATTCGGGTCGGTTGTAGTTCCAAGCATTCGTGCTGAAAGCTGGCTTGCCGCTTTCCTGGAATCAACGACTCTTGAAAAAGACCGAGTCTTTCATCTTTCTGTCTATCAACGGCCCCCCTTGGTGGGCCGCTCTCTTTTTACTGTCTGTCGTATGTGAGCGGCTGTCTGTGCAGCCATCCGCGAGTGAGTTGTCTTTTCTTAAAGAGAGTTACACAAGTATCCTCCTCGGGGCCAGGCCTGGCCATATCCCCGCTGTCGAGTGACCCAGCCGTGCTCCCTTCCTCGGGGCTAGGTGCTGCCGTATCCCCCGTCCGAGCGGAGTCGCCGGCCGAACCTGACCGCTGTGGTGAGTCGGTTCATGTGCGTTCAGTGTACTCTCTCTCTCTCTCTCTCTCTCTCTCTCTCTCCCTCTCTCTCTCTCTCTCTCTCTCTCTCTCTCCCTCTCTCTCTCTCTCTCTCTCTCTCTCTCTCTCTCTCGCTCTCTCTCTCTCTCTCTCTCTCTCTCTCTCGCTCTCTCTCTCTCCCTCTCTCTCTCTCTCTCTCTCTCTCTCTCTCTCTCCTCTCCTCTCTCTCTCTCTCTCTCTCTCTCTCTCTCTCTCTCTCTCGCTCTCTCTCTCTCCCTCTCTCTCTCTCTCTCTCTCTCTCCTCTCTCTCTCTCTCTCTCTCTCTCTCTCCTCTCTCTCTCTCTCTCTCTCTCTCTCTCTCTCTCTCTCTCTTTCCTTCCTTCTTATAAACTGTAATTTTTGCTTGACAAAAACTTCACCCACCGCGGCTTCGGCCTCTGTCCCCCCCTGGTACACGCTTCGCGCTGACCAGGTGTGTGTGTTGACCACGCAGTCTGGGTACGCACTTTGCGTAGCATCCTCTCCGGTGCTGCGGTACTGCGGCGCACGCATAGCCTGATTTCTCTTGGCACAGGCTGCGTATTATCCGACGCCAGCGTAGCACCATAACGCACATGGTACTTGGTTCCCAGTACGCAGTGTACGCAGAACGATATTCACAGTGCACATAACGCGCAGGTGCTCGTTGCTCCTTCCAAAAAGTTACCACATAGCGCAGGGCACGCAGTTTACACTCCCGCTGCGCGAGGCATCTAGAACGTTCGAGGCAAGCAGTGCTGTGCACGTTGCGCTCGTTCTAAAGTGCAGTTACGCACAGTGCGCACGTACGCAGTTCACGCAGTGTACGGTACCCATTGTGCAAGGCGTTTGGAACGCTCGAGGCAAGCAGTGCGGTGCACGTTGCGCTCGTTGCATAAGTACTGCTCTACTAGCGCATAGCTCGTGGTGCTGCACTTGTGCCCACGGTACCCGGCGCAGGGTAAGCGGTGTTAATAGACTTAGCTGTAGCACTAGCGAAATTTACACTGTGTTAGTACCTGTGGGTCAAACGCAGTGAAAGCAGTCCTTAGTGCTATGCACAAGCCAGACGTCCTGTCTCAGGACTCTCTGCCTAGCATCTCGAATGCAGTACACAGTGCGCTTGGGACGCACGGGTTATTGCGTAAGCACTGCTCAACCTGGCACATAGCTCACGGTGCTGCACAGTATCTGTGAAAACAGGATACTCGGTGCGCACGGGGCTCAGCATACCTTGCTGTAACGTTAGTGAGTGGACACACTACGTTAACACTTACCAGTGTTCAACGCAGTGCGAGCAGTGCCTCAGTGCTAATGCACAGAGTCAGCACCATATCGGGGTCCTTCCCTTTACGGGCTGCGACGCATCATATCCACAGGACGTATGGTGCTCGGTAGGCAGGTGCTTAGTACATCAGGGCGCATAGCGCCTCGGGTGCTCGATGCACGAGGTGCCTCGTTGCCTTCTGCCTGTAGAAGGTGCTTCACTCCGCGGTAAGCTACGCGTTGCACCGGTCGTGTGATTGCACGTAGTCCAGGCTAGACACTCCTGTCCAGTTACTACGCTGTGTTTACTTTTTTTCTGCTTAACAGCCTACATCGCTTTGCGATTGCAGTCTGCCGAAAGCCTTACAGCGATCGCTGTTTTCTGCTTTCCTCTGCTATTAAGTCGCCCTGGATAAGGGCGTCTGCTAAGGAATAAAATAATAATAATGTTGCAGTTTAAAAGAAAGAGACACATGTTCCTCCACCGGGCCCCGGCTCTGCCGTGCCCCGCTGTGGAATTGACTCTGCTGGACTGCCTCAGCCCACCCTCTCGGTGCGCTTGAAATATTCAGTTCACCAAGTTGCCGTGGTGTCTGCTTATTACCCTCACAGCTTGCTGTTGTGTGCATGTATGTGTGGTTTTATTTCACTGCGTTTTTAAAAATAATAAAAAAACGATACAAGCGTGATTCCTCCATCGGGACCCAGCTATGCTGAGCCCCGCAGTCGAGATGCTTACACCGGCTTGTTTCAGCTCGCCTACTCGGTGGGCTGGTAAAAACAAAACAAAATCAGTTACCCACATTGCCGTGGTAACTATTATTTTTACCCGCACAGCTTGCATGGAGGGTGTGTATTTTCGTTTCTTTACTGCCTTGCAGTTTAGAAATAAAAAATAATACAGCGTTATTTCCACCGGGACCCAGCGCTGCTGGCCCCGCTTTTGAGCGGCTTCTGCTGGCTTGTCTCAGCCCGCCTACTCGGTGCGCTGTTTAAAAGCAGTCACACGCGCTGCCGTGGTGACCGCTATTTTACTCTCACAACCTTTCTGTTGTGTGTGTGTTATGTGTTTTTTCTTTACTGCCTTGCAGTTTAGAAAAATAAATAAATAAATAAATAAATAAATAAAATGTAGTATGATATCAACTGGCAGCTCTGCTGCGCCCCGCTGTTGAGTTACATACGCAGGCTTGCTTCAGCCCGCATACTCGGTGGGCTGGAAAAACAAAACAAAATCAGTTACCGCGTTGCCGTGGTGACTGATATTTTCACCCACACAGCTTCTGTGGTGTGTGTGCGCATTTGTTTCTTACTGCCCGGCAGTTAGAAATAAATAATAGGCTGATTCTCCCACGGGAACCCAGCTTTGCTGTGTCCCGCGGTTGAGTTGAATCTGCCGGCTTGTTTCAGCCCGCCTACTCGGCACGCTTGGTCACCCGCCTGGCATGGTGAATGTGTTTCTCCCATAGCCTAATGGCTGGGTATAAGCCTGTTTGTTCCTATTACTGCCTTTGCAGTTAAAAAGAAATAACAGGTTGCAGCTCCTTCAGCTTGTGCTCCACCCTGGCATACGCTATGTGCTGCCACGTTATTATTATTATCCACGTTGTGTGACTGCACGCGGTCCAGAGCCAGGTTATCGCCGCTCTGCACCATGGTGCAGCACCGTGCGCTCCCCTGTACTGCTCTCCTGGTTGCCTACCGCAGCCACTCAAGTCTGGGTATCCACCCCAGTGTATGTTATGCGTTACCCCAGGTTGTGTTGACTTCACGCGGTTAAGGCTGGGCGCCCCCAGTCAGCGCCCTCGGTGTTTAGATGCTCCATGCCTCAGTGCTTAGCACCACAGCATGTGAATAACACCTGCACTCGGTGCCCCGATGCTTCGGTGCACCAGTACTGTATTCTACCTCACTCAGTGTCCACGGTGCGTCTGCACCCTTGGTGCCTGAGTGCTTCAGTACACAACTGAGCTGTACGCGGCGCTGGGCCTGGCCAGGCAATAGGCTCAAGCCCTTGCTGTGGCCCCAGCTCAGCCAATAACGCCGGCCCTGGAGCTGACCCTGCCTGCACCGGTGGTTGCCCCAGATGTTACGCGCTGGCATCTGCCGTACTTGGCAGGCTGTCTGGCCGGGCGAATGGTTTATCACACTGGACTGAAAGAACGCGGATTCCACGTTGCTATTCGTTTAGTGCACAGGAAGTATCTCCGCTTCGCCTTACAGGGGAGCGTCCTGAGTTTTCTGTGCTGTGGTTCAACCTCTCCTTAGCCCCCGCACGCTTCAAAATGCATGGATGCCATCCTAGCTCCCTTGCGGCTGCAAGTTATCAGGGTGATGAATTAGCTGAACGACTGGTTGATCTGCCCAGTCGCAGGAAGGAGCAGAGGCCCACACAGTGCAAGCCTACCTGTCGGACGACACAGTGGCTGCCATTTGCAACTGTCTGGCCCTGTTCAGCAAGGGTTTACAGTATAATTGATGTTGTGTTAAAAACTATTGGGTCTGATGGCCTCGGCTTCATCACCCGCCTGATCCAAGTGTGGCTCAGTGCCTTAGGCTGCACCCCAAGCACGACAGACACCGTCAGCTGACCGTGTCTCACCTAGGCTGGGAAGCCCTACACTGGTGGAAGCAAGCCTCTATTCTGAGCGAAGGCGCAAGCATAGGAGTGATACACAACTGTCAATTGGTGATGACAAACGCACCCAACTCTGTTGGGGGGCCGGTCTGGGCAGGTGGAGTTCGCGGACCCTGGTCGGATCGCTGGACATAATGTGTGGGAACTGAGAGCAGCCCACGAGTGGTCCAAAGTGTCTTTTGTACGCTTTCCCGCCTATACCGCTGCTCCCGGCTTTTCTAGGAAAAGTCGGGTTAGAGAAAGCATCAGTTCTCCAGGTGGACAAGAGAATGTGGTTTTCAACCCTGTGCCAGCTGTTGCATAGCCAGCCCTGGGAGATTCCACTTCGTTGGATCTCCTCAGTCAGACGGAAGGCTCTCTTCGGCACCGGGAGCCACGCAGGTTCCAGATATGGGTCTGGCCCATGTAAGGGACTGCTGGCTAGCCCTAGGGCTATCGGATGCAGTTGTGGGTATGCAGAGTGCTTGGGCGGACTCCACTAGGTTTTTTGTATACCTATAAGTGGAAGTATTTTCAAGCTTGGTGTCTGGCTAGAAACCATGACCCCATCACTTGCCCTAGGCCAGTCATATTGCAGTTCCTGCAGGAACTGCTTGGTGCTGGACGGTCACCTTCCACCTTGCAGGTGTATTCAGCGGCTATCTCTGCTTGCCATGCCCCCAAAGATTCTATGTCTCCAGGTGCGCATTTTTGGCTACCCATTTCCTTAAAGCTCCATTCGGGGACTGTTCTCCCCGAAATGAAGCCTTAATATTGTGCTAGAGGCTCTCACGAAGGCCCGTTTGAGCCCTTAAACTCCATTGAGCTGAAGTATCTGTCTATGAAGACAGCCTTCCTCTTAGTTATCACCTCCGTAAAGCGGATCAGTGAGCTGCAGGGGCTGTCTGTCCACAGCTCCTGCATGCGCGTGTGGGAGGATGGAAGCGGAGTGTCGCTGCGCACCAACCCCGCTTTCCTCCCCAAGGTGATTACAGCTTTCCACATTAACCAGTCTGTGGAACTGGAGTCTTTTCATCCACCTCCGTTGCTTCAACGGAGGATGAGAGATACACCTTGAGGGTGTAAGTTCACACCGCTAACCTCTGGGTTAGACAGCACTTGTGCGTCCCTCATATGCTGCCATTCCTTCTCCCTCGCGACGGCTCTGGTATACATTATCCCATACTTAATGTTGGTGGTCGTCTTCGACTTGAAAGGGAACGTTAGGTTACTTACCGTAACCCTGGTTCCCTGAAAGAGAAGACGACCACCAACCACAAGGTTGCTCCGGTCGCCCTCACGGGTTCGGCAGAAAAAGAGGGAGATCTTCCGGTGAGTGACGGTTTTGTACCCTCGGTAGGCGGGACCGAGTGCGTCATCACAGGAAGGGGCCTTCGGCAGCTCTGATATAGAGAGCTCAGTATTACCTACCTCTAGGGCAGGGAATATCCCATACTTAATGTTGGTGGTCGTCTTCTCTTTCAGGGAACCAGGGTTACGGTAAGTAACCTAACGTTTTATACGATAAGATTTGCATACATTTTTGAGTGAAAAGTTTGCTACAAATTTGTTCATCTTGTTGATGGAAACATAGCTACTGAAATCAATGTTCAATTACAGTACAATGCAAGGTATTATGAATTTAAAAGTACTGGGCATTTTATTGAAAATATGATAGTAAGTGAACTTTTAAAAAGTATACATTGCACTTGAAACCTGTTTGTTCCATTCTGATCACGGACATTTTTAAACGACAAAACCAAGGGGTCCTCAACATCAAGTAAGCAAATCGGAAACACTCATGACTTGCCTCCACGGTTTGCTGTTCATAGGCCTGCATTATTGTAACCCTTTCAAAATGGTTGACAAAGTGTTTGGAGGAATGTTGTGGTGGCTAGATGCCTTCCTCAGTGTATTCAAAGTTGGTGATTATCTGAATTAATTCATTCATTTGTCAACATTACAATAAAACAATACAAAGTTGTTTTTCAATAGATTATTTTAAAATTCATCATTTTGCAACATACTATTATAACAAGTGAACCAATGAAAGTTCCTGGCTTTCCCTGGGCAACAGGCTTTATTATACACTGTGTAAGTGCAAGTTATTTAAAACCAGCCTTTCAAGAGCATGCATCTGAATAGGATGGTATAACCTGTGATTGTGCCGTCATACCCACAAGTACACAATGAACCTGGCAAGGCTGCTGTCATTCCTGTCTGTCTGCGCAGTAACAACAAGGTGTGTCAGTTAAACACAAACCAAAGCTATAACTCATACTTTAAAGGTCAACACGACCTCCATACAAAGCATATAGCAAATGTACATGTTTCATTGCATCACAAGATGTCAGGACCTTTCGTTCTCAAACTGAACGGAGTAGGGATTCAAGGAAATGCATGCACATGGATTAGGGAGTGGTTAACATGTAGAAAACAGAAAGTACTGATTAGAGGAGAAACCTCAAAATGGAGCGAGGTAACCAGTGGTGTACCACAGGGATCAGTATTAGGTCCTCTGCTATTCCTAATCTACATTAATGATTTAGATTTTGGCATAGTAAGCAAACTTGTTAAATTTGCAGACAACACAAAACTAGGAGCAGTGGCAAACACTGTTGCAGCAGCAAAGGTCATTCAAAATGATCTAGACAGCATTCAGAACTGGGCAGACACATGGCAAATGACATTTAATAGAGAAAAGTGTAAAGTACTGCACGCAGGCAATAAAAATGTGCATTATGAATATCAAATGGGAGATACTGAACTTGAAGAAGGAATCTATGAAAAAGACCTAGGAGTTTATGTTGACTCAGAAATGTCTTCATCTAGACAACGTGGGGAAGCTATAAAAAAGGCCAACAAGATGCTCGGATATGTTGTGAGAAGTGTTGAATTTAAATCAAGGGAAGTAATGTTAAAACTTTATAATGCATTAGTATGACCTCATCTAGAATATTGTGTTCAGTTCTGGTCACCTTGTTACAAAAAGGATATTGCTGCTCTAGAAAGAGTGCAAAGAAGAGCAACCAGAATTATTCCGGGTTTAAAAGGCATGTCCTATGCAGACAGGCTAAAATAATTGAATCTATTCAGTCTTGAACAAAGAAGACTACGCCGTGATCTGATTCAAGCATTCAAAATCCTAAATGGTATAGACAATGTTGCCCAGGGGACTTTTTTGACCTGAAAAAAGAAACAAGGTCCAGGGGTCACAAATGGAGATTAGATAAAGGGGCATTCAGAACAGAAAATAGGAGGCACTATTTTACACAGAGAATTGTGAGGGTCTGGAACCAACTCCTCAGTAATGTTGTTGAAGCTGACACCCTGGGATCCTTCAAGAAGCTGCTTGATGAGATTCTGGGATCAATAAGCTACTAACAACCGAACGAGCAAGATGGGCTGAATGGCCTCCTCTCGTTTGTAAACTTTATGTTCTTATGTTCTAAACAAAGGACACCATTACCTACAGTACCTGTGTGTAAAACATTGTAATACACTGCAAGCTACACATCGTGTGAAATAAACCAGGTTCTCTAAAAGCTTATAACATGGCCGATTGCTCAGGAACGAACACACCTTAAAAGCCAGGCAACACCAGGTAAAAAAAAATCAACACTGGCAACATGCTTCTGGGATAAAAAGAAAGTCTCCAGCACAATAAAATAGCAGGATAGAATATAGAGTAGCTGTAGTAAACTCCCCATGTGCATCTTCCTCCTCAAGCAATGTGGGAGGTTGATTAAATACTGAAGCGCTCTTCACTTGTCTGATTAGTCACGGTAAAGGTTATCTTTAAAGACACATCTTCATTAACTATGATTCTGCATCAATGGGCTCTGTTTGGGCTCCCAAAGTATTTGTCAGGTTGAGATGAATTATTTTAAGTTTTCAGGTCCCGGTAATGTATAGACTGTCAGCATTAATATACCAAAAACATTTTTATTCACTGATATGTAAATATATACGTATGTATTTTTACAGAAGTAAAAAAAAAATGTACCTGCAATAGGAGTTGAATTTCACTAATGAAATGTATAAAACAGGCGATGCTACGTTCGGTATGATGCTTTTATTGCATCGCATATCACTGCCTCACATCAGCTTTGAGGCAAAGAGACGCTTATTGCAAAGCGGGAGGTTTTGTTTTCTTTTTTTTTTTCTGCACACACTTTCCGTCCCTTTGTTACCAGTCAGGAAGCAATCGGCACAGCGCAGATAAAAGCCAGTGTATTAATACAAATATACGTTTTAAAAAAGTAAAAGTCAAGAAATAATACAAATATTTCAGTACAACTTTCTGTAGTATATTTCTATTTAAGCAGGGCGACGAGTTAATGCGAGATGGTTGGCTTGATCTGCAATGAGGGCGCTCTCCTATCTGAAGCGCAGTAAGGGTAGGTCCAAAATAGGTTGTTTTGCATCTAAACTGACAATTATTCAGCTCTGCAACAGACAGAAATGGAATCTAGACATACTGAGGAACAAAAGTATATAAAAAAAATCTTTACGGAATGCTAAAAGGGTCAACACAGAAGAGTGCTGTGCAAAAGTCTTAGACATGTTGCATTTTTCAACTCAGATGCATTATGAGTAGGCTTGCTACTATAATATAATATTAATCGGTAGAGCTCGTTAAACGTCGAATTCCCAAAAAATATGAGTTTGACTGAAATAAATTTATATACGATAAACATCGGTAAAATCACTTGCTATTTTTTATTTTCTTACCAAAAATAATCATTTAGAAATCATCTGTAGTTTGTGTAGTTGTTATACTTGCTGTCTGTCCCGTCTCCATTCCGCTCTGAAGGGCAGGGGGTCGCTGTCAGTCATCTCAGTGGTCTGTTAGTACTGTAGTTTCACCCTGTTCTGACAGATCTCGTTGACTGAAGCAGTGCTAGAATGCTCACATTAGCCAGCTACAGCGCTTGTCATTCAAAGAGCCTACTTTGAAATTAGCGGGTTAAGGTGTATGTAAGCTTTTGCTTTAGGTATACGGTGACATTTACTAGTTTGGTTTGAAAATGGGCCACAAGAGAAAAACACTTAATGAATATTGTGCACAATACCCTGCCTGACGGCTGAAGTCTCCGCGGCAGGACGAAGCGGACCGGTCTGCCTTGCCTGTGACTCTGTGTCCGGCTGTGCTAAAGCAGGATAGGGGGAGCTCAGACTCCGAATAATAAGTTAGTTCTGTTCAACTATCTAATGTTTTGTTCTGTGCATGTTATTTGTACTTGTAAATTTATGCTATAAAGGCCCCATGCTCCTAGACATCCTGCCATGGTCCGGCACTGCGCTGTCGGCAGACATTACATCACTGCGCTGTCGGCAGACGTCACTGCGCTGTTGGCAGACATCATGTCACTGCGCTGTCGGCAGACGTCACTGCACTGTCGGCAGACGTCACTGCGCTGTCGGCAGACATCATGTCACTGCGCTGTCGGCAGACATCATGTCACTGCGCTGTCGGCAGACGTCACTGCGCTGTCAGCAGACGTCACTGCGCTGTTGGCAGACGTCACGTCACTGCGCTGTCGGCAGACATCATGTCACTGCGTTGTTGGCAGACGTCACTGCGCTGTCAGCAGACGTCACTGCGCTGTCGGCAGACGTCACGTCACTGAGCTGTCGGCAGACGTCACTGCGCTGTCAGCAGACGTCACTGCGCTGTCGGCAGACATCATGTCACTGTGCTGTCGGCAGACGTCACTGCGCTGTCGGCAGACGTCACGTCACTGTGCTGTCGGCAGACGTCACTGCGCTGTCAGCAGACGTCACTGCGCTGTCGGCAGACATCATGTCACTGCGCTGTCGGCAGACGTCACTGCGCTGTCGGCAGACGTCACGTCACTGTGCTGTCGGCAGACGTCACTGCGCTGTCAGCAGACGTCACTGCGCTGTCGGCAGACGTCACGTCGCTGCGCTGTCAGCAGACGTCACGTCACTGCGCTGTCAGCAGACGTCACATCACTGTGCTGTCGGCAGACGTCACGTCGCTGCCCTGTCAGCAGACGTCGCTGCGCTGTCGGCAGATGTCACTGGTGTTCCCCCTACCTCATGCTTGGAAGGGGTTAAGTTCCTCCCTGTCAAAACATGTGGGAATGTGGCTGAAGCCGTAAATTGAATCAATGATTAATGATTAATTAGGATCCAGCCACCGGTGTATAAAAAGGGTGATCACGGGTGTTAATTTGATAGTGTCGGCGAAGGTGGGTTTTGTGCGTTAACCCTTGCAGTCTCACTTTCTAGGTCTCTTTCCTGCCAGTACCAGCCTTGGCTGTGATGCTACCCAACCACATATGGTTTGCAAGTTTATTTAAAACTATGAGGCTACTTTATAGTCACTATCACATTTTTTCTTAAGCAAGCAATGTAGCTCATTCTTCTTAAGAAAGTAATCTAGCTCATCATTCTTCTTAAGAAAGCAATCCAGCTCATCATTTTTCTTAAGAAAGCAATGTAGCTCATTCTTCTTAAGAAAGCAATGTAGCTCATTCTTCTTAAGAAAGCAATGTAGCTCATTCTTCTTAAGAAAGCAATCTAGCTCATTCTGCTGCGATAAATTTTACTAATAATTTAATAAAATTGTGTTCCTTCGTAAAACAAGATAGCAGCCAGACCTACGTTTCGTTATCAAATTTAAAACCGCTTCAGTTGAACACAGTTCTGTTGATTAACTCCAAAGCTGACAAGCATCATCCCTGTGTCAATACAAGTGACTTTTTCAAAAATGGTATGGTACAGGTATGGGGTCGCTGGGCTCCCTCTGCTGGAGAGCCAGAACAGTACAGGTATGGGGTCGCTGGGCTCCCTCTGCTGGAGAGCTGGAACAGTACAGGTATGGGGTCGCTGGGCTCCCTCTGCTGGAGAGCTGGAACAGTACAGGTATGGGGTCGCTGGGCTCCCTCTGCTGGAGAGCTGGAACAGTAGAGGTATGGGGTCGCTGGGCTCCCTCTGCTGGAGAGCTGGAACAGTACAGGTATGGGGTCACTGGGCTCCCTCTGCTGGAGAGCAAGCGAGAAAGTGACCAAAACACGGACCCTGTTTAATTAATAAAGTAGTTTTGTTGGTGCCTGAATCTCGTCTCCGTCTCCTGCTTTAAGCCTCAAGACCAGGGGTCGTTACAATATTTTACTCACGTACACCACCTTAACACTAGCCACGGACGTCATTCTGACGGGTTGAGGTTTTCAAATTTAAATTACTCTGCGTGTCTGAATGTGGTTGTCTGTTTAGGACTTTTCCTAAATAAATACCCTGATTTTTAATACATGTTGTATATTTTGAATATAACTGTGGCAGGGTGGATGAGTGGTGACGTCAAGCCAGAAGCAGGAACAAACATACTGAGGCAGTACTGCAGTGAAAAAAAGACGCAGCGAGTGCCGTTTTTTTAAATAATACAAAAATAAATAAAAGATTTTAACAAAAAGAAACTTGCTCACAGAGCAAAAATAAAAAGGTAAACAAAACAAATCTCGAACACAAATCCGAACAGGTCAGCCTGGGCAGATTGCTGTCACTGTTCCTATTCTTTGTTTTTAAATAAATTTCTCTCTCTCTCCTCTTGCTTTCGCTCTCGTTCCTCCTCTGAACACCCACCCAGAACATAGAGAGCTGCAGGCTTTTTATACCGTGGCCGAGGGGTTTAACTAGCTGGCAATTATTCTATTACCCCTCGGCCACAATCTGCACTACCCATCTACGCTACTAAACAATATAATAAATAAACACAAAAACAATACCTACGGCGCTTCGCCGTCATATAAATACATAAATCATACAACAAAACAATATCCTGCACAGGGGCGGAGGGGGAGACCCCGTTCTAAAAAAAAATAAACAAATCAATGTACAGGGCACCTCGCCCTGTTACAATAACCTACTCGAGCACTAAATTACTTGAAATTCCCACCCCTAATATCTATATATATATAAACATTTTATTTATTTATTTTATTTTAGCAGAACCATATTTTTAACATTGTTTTTCTCTTTTTATTTGTATTGGAATATAGTGAGGCCTTATTTCTACTTTACAGGAAAGGAGGTGATAAAGTAACATTATTTTCACAAGTAGAAGAATTGCAAAGGTCTAGAATTGCTGGTAGCCCTTACCTGTAACAGTTATATGTCATTAAAAAATAAACAATAACATGTGTGTAGATCTACAAGAGTTTCACAACATTTATTGTTGCTGCAACTTTTTTGTTCTTCTTAGAATGACCAAAAAATCTGTTGTTTTTAAATGTATTTAACTTATTCAGATATTTACATATATTTCTGAAACTGATGGATGCAATACAATGACAGTGCAAAGGCAAGCAAACACACTACTTTGCAATTATGTATTTTACAACATGTAACGGAAAATGAGAAAACAAAGCAAAAGAGTGCAGATTTTAATATTGCGCAGGATGCCTTCAAATACCAGCCGATCTGATACAGCCGATCTGATACAGCCGGTCTGATACACACTATCTGATACAGCTGGTCTGATACACACTATCTGATACAGCTGGTCTGAAACAGCCGATCTGATACAGCCGGTCTGATACACACTATCTGATACAGCTGGTCTGATACACACTATCTGATACAGCTGGTCTGATACAGCCGATCTGATACAGCTGGTCTGATACAGCCGATCTGATACAGCCGGTCTGATACATACGATCTGATACAGCCGGTCTGATACACACTATCTGATACAGCCGGTCTGATACACACTATCTGATACAGCTGGTCTGATACAGCCGATCTGATACAGCCGATCTGATACAGCCGGTCTGATGCAGCCGGTCTGATACATACAATCTGATACAGCCGGTCTGATGCCTTCAAATACAGCACTCTTGATGCAATTTCGCTTTTCCCCTTTTCTTCTTCAAAAAAAGGAATTCATTTTTACATTGTGTCATATGCATAAATAAAACAAACAAACAAACATAAGAACATACGAACATAAGAAAGTTTACAAATGAAAGGAGGCCATTCAGCCCATCTTGCTCGTTTGGTTGTTAGTAGCTTATTGATCCCAGAATCTCATCAAGCAGCTTCTTGAAGGATGCCAGGGTTTCAGCTTCAACAACATTACTGAACAAACAAACAAACAAACAAACAAACAAACAAACGAATAAACACACAAATAAATAAATGCATAAATAAAAAGTTCAGTTTCTTGCAGAAAAGGAGCATGCTTGGAACTGGGTTACTCTGGTGTAATTGCTGCACGGTATATCACTGACGCTTTGGGCATTTGTATTGGTGATTTACTCTGGGTCACACACAGTGTGTCGGGATTTGAACCGGGAACCACCTGCTATGAAGCTCTTTTCTTTAACCACTGGACCCCCAAACCTCCTGTTACCCCAGGTTAATCAAATACCAACCTACTTCACCTTTTTTAACTCTGAACTCTCGCTCGCTCTTACGTCATTCTTAGCAAGTACCTCACCATTCTTGTATATCTATTAGTGATACATGGGCCATGAAGAAGCGCATGGGAACCCAGGAGCAAGCTGATGTTCTCTAACCCCTATATTCTCATCATTCAGTCTACAACAACATCCAGTGTACCACAGACTTATCAACACAAGCTTGAATGGTTGTCAACGCAAAGCACATTCAGCAGACACAGAAGTCATGACATTTTGGAGAAATGAGTACAGAGAGTTCTCAGCATACCACATGAACTATTAAACTGATTATTAGAAAGTGAAAATACAGAATCTTACACGTGGTTTCAAACAGCACCAGATAAAAGGTTCTACATCTAAGACACAGAACCTTTTTTGCTCAAGTGTATAACACATAGTTGAAATTTGCTTCTAGTGCTTAATCACTAAAAACAAGATCAGGTCAATAACATGATATTCTCTGCCATCACTGGATTTGTAGGCAAATGCAGTGTTCTGATCCATGCCTCTTTGCAGGTGTTTCTATCAAGGCTGAAAAGTGTAGTGCGTAAAATACGACTAGATAGTGAAAATTAACGAACATCCCCTTGGCTGAATACCCATTCTTGAATTTGAAGTAGTTCAATTCATATTAACCCATTGCATGCAGGGAATGGGCAATTAAAGGTCGGTTAAGACTTCAGACAGTTCTTGTAAGTATGTTACTCACTGTATTATGTGTCAGCTGTATCTTTGTTTAGTCCCCTGTGCAGCTTCTGGGCAGCTTTATTAATCAAGCTGTTTATTGCATGGAATGAGCAGTTAAAGGTCGGTTCGGTGGGTTTTTTTCAGCAGTGTTATGTTGTTCTCGCTTAGTTGTATATGTGTATCATTTTCATACTCTGTGCAGCTTCGGAACCCCGTGTTCCGGACGGGTTTGTTCATACAGCTGTTTATTGCACGGAATGGGCAGTTAAAGGTCGGTTCGAGTTTTTTTCAGCAGTATTATGTTGTTCTCCCTTAGTTGTATAATGTGTATAATTTTCGCCGTCTTTGCACCTCGCCTGTTCCGGGAGCTTTTTGCTGATAAAAAAGAGGGTTCATGGCCGGAACAGGCAATGATACCGAGTTATTACTCGGTTCTGGATGCTAAAATATTCTCCTCGTGTGTGTGTAACTTTCTACACTGCTTTTTAATGCAATTGAATTAATTAAAGTACCGTTGCAGGTCGTTTCGTCTCGTTCCCGGTTTTACCCCATCCCGTTGAGTTTTGCATGTGTGGTACATTACGTGCATCGATCATTGCTATACCAGACTGTCTGTTTGATTTATCCAGGACTTGAGAATTAAAATAAATAAATAAATAAATAAATAAATGAACGTAAGATTTCACAGGATGTGGATTTCGCCATTTACTACAACATTACTAGAACATTTAACTACAACAGTATGTACTACGTATGAGAGCCAGCGCTTACCATGCAGTGCAGTATACTTCATGCCCACAGCCTGGTCTTCAGTGATACCTGTTCTGTTAGATCTCATAGAAACCCGTTGTCATTTCTAAACGTTATCTCTAATGCGCACATTACCAAGCGTAGCTCCGCGGGAGCTCGAGTGTTTTTATTTACACATCTTTCTGTTTAGTTGCAGGTATTTCTTTATTTGGCCTATTTTATTTATTCTAAGAACCATCTTACTATGTTCTAAAACTTTATTTTGTAAGAAATTGTTGAAAGTTACAATTATTTAGAAAATCGGATTCGCTTAATTTGTAAGCAAATTAGTACATCACTGTCTGTCCTTATCAATATCCATCTATATCTCTATCTATCTATCTATCTATCTATCTATCTATCTATATATATATATATATATATATATATATATATATATATATATATATATATATATATATATATATATATATATATATATATATATATATATATATATTGCACGTTTACAAAAAACTTCCCCGGGCAGCGATATGATCGGAATGAGCAGGATTATTGGCCATATTTGCTTATATTGTCGAAGCTATCTACTCCTACATCATTAGCACTTATTTTTTTCCTTAATGAAAAAAAAAACAAAAAAAAAAAAACACAAATTAGACGTCTAAAACGAATAAGAAACAACTTAATACGCCATTCAAACACTTGAATTTAAAGTCGTTCTGGTTTGGTAACACTGGGTGTGATTCACCTTTCTGAAAAAAAATAATAAAAAATTGTGCTCGAGGAATTTAAGTTTTGAGAATTTAGTCCATTAAGATTTTACACTCGCTGCAAAAATCCGGCCACTGCTTGTGAGTTTGTAAAACCCAATCTCAAATTCACAACAATTAAATTATTGTAGTCATGTAATAGTTCATTTATTTTAGAATGTTAAAGTAAAGGTCCAATTGGTGTTTTTAGTTAGTTTGTTTGTTTGTTCTTGGTCCAACGCATCAAACTCGAACTTGTTCACTAGAAAACCACAGTGTTCCAAATACATTGAATCCTTAACCAAAAAACAAACAAACCAACAAACAAACAAACAAACAAACAAAAAACGTTTGCAAAGACCAGGCATACGAAATCATATGGGTCTAACAGCCTCTATATATACAGAACGCGTTCCCAGGATGAGTGTACAATAACAAGATGTAATTTGGGTTGAGAGGAGGCAGAATACGGCATTGTATACATATGACAACTATAATACTGCATGAACAACAGGTCAAAAAGATTACGCCAATTAGTGTCAAAACAACGGTGTCTTTGTACTTACTTTTAATCCCGAACAATTCTGGGCTTCAGTAACCGTTATCCTTTTTAGGGATTAACTCCACGATCCTCTCCTTAGTCACTCAGTCATTTCATTTCCCCGTCGAGAGACGAGTAGATGTCATGACAAGCAGTGCTGTGGATTCTCGTTCAGAAAAGATCAGACACAGACTTAATGATGACAGAAGGAATAGCCCAGCTTCGGTTCCAGTGAGCACATGAATCGTAAACTCAAAACTCGTGTATTGCAGTGACTCTGTGTCTCTCTTCAGTCTGAGAGAGCTCAGCTCTGCGGTTCTTCTAATGTATCTAGTTACATCCACGTGGATTGGAAAGACTAAACATTGTAAAACCCTACAAGCTCCGCCCGCTCTACCCTTAAGTAAGCATTGAGCGGGGTTACTTTACCCAACGATGCTGCTTAAAAAAGGGGACACTGGGTTGGGTTGATTTGGGGTTGTGGGGTTGGGGGTACCAAACCCATCACATTATTATTTTGTGGATCCTCCATTTCCAGCACATTAAGACAATAATAATAATAATAATAATAATAATAATAATAATAATAATAATAATAATAATAATAACATGTCATAGTTCATGACCGGAGACAGGTGTTTTTGTAAACTAATAACATGGTGTCCTTGGCTCACTATAATCTTTGCCGCTCCCGAGTCAGCGCCGGGATGGTAGCGGTGAGCTGAGCCTTAACAAAACAACAACAACAACAACAACAACAACAACAACAACAACAACAACTACAACAACAAAACGCTATTCTAAATTGGGAAACAATGATAAAAAAAATAAAAAATAAAAATGACGACTACTAAATTTATAACAAAAAACAACAACGATGCACAGTAGGAGCTAAAATACCCCTCAGGTGTATTATGTAACACGTACTACTACTAATAATGATGTACTTGACCATTTTAATCTGCATATTATTCTCTGAAATCATCCCCATACTTTCCAGACCCTGGGTACTCACCTACAACAGGACCTGGCCGTGCTACAATAATAAGCCTGTTATTGTAAAGATGTATTTATTAATTTATTTTTTATTAGGGTTGCCACCTGTCCGGGAATTGGCATATGTGTCCGACAAGCCCGGACGCCCTAATGTCCGGTTTTACGTGAAACGCATGAGAAACACCAACATTCTTTTCATATTTTCTTTGACATACCGTATAACAGGAAAGGTTGGTGTCGAATTATCGCCAATAATGCTTCCACCAATCAGAACGTGTGAGAGAACCCGCCCTCTGATAGACTGGTATGAAGCACTGGACAAGGGAAAGAAAGTGTCAGATGTCAAAGTGAATATGAGAATGGTAGTGAGTGATGAGGCCAATTTGCTTGGAAAAAAAAACGAAATGCAGCTCAGACATTTCCATCAATGGATTTAGAAAATCTGGAATTGATGATGCGATCAGAAACCGAGGCAGTGTCATAAACTATTGTTTTTAAGGTTTTTTTGTTTTTTTTACATGGGGTTAATTAAGTAGCAGCCAAAATTGTTTATGCCAGACTTGTTAGAAAGTCTGTAAAAAGAATGTTGCAAATTTGCATTGGATTGTTCCCGTCGATACACTGTATATGCATGTACTACTATTAAGACACCCACCGTGCAATCACAAAGTCCTTAAACAATATGTTTTGCACCTTATAAAACTGATCTGATTTTGCCAGTGATTGCTGGTCTATAAACCAGTTTTAAATTTAAAGCATTTTCGTTTCTGATTAATGGTTAAAGTTTTCACACGTGACAATACTGTCCTACAATTACTACATGATACTGTGATCATTCCACTGCGTCATGCTAGTGAACCATAGCTAAGTTTTAAAACTGAGAGTTAGCAAATTACTATCATACTGCAGTTAGTAATCCTTTCCAATTACTGGTATCTTAAAATTAAGTGCAATATAAAAACGATAAACAGTATACTGCAGCTACATTAGAAGGCTTTGTTCTCCCAAGTTGCTGTAGTGACATATATGCTAACCAGGTACTGTAAATAAGATACTGTTTTAGCAGACAGGGTTCAGTAAGTAAACATGTATTTGAATGTTTTTTAAAATGAAAAGTAGAAATACAAAATGGTGTTGCAGTTTTCTTTGTGAACGTGGTAGTGATGAACGCCAATTCAAAAACTGTCAAAATCTACCAAGGTAGCAAATGCGCCAAATTTAATACCAGCCAAAAGTTACTGATCTGTACGTAACAGAGTAAAGAATACCCTGTTCAAATTTATTTTACAATTGTATGTTATTATTTTTATAAAATTATTTTTTGATTTGATTAGTGCACACTTTGTGTTGTCTGACACTTTTTGATAATTGATTTTATCAGGTTATGTTGGCCTCTCCACCCCTTTCCCTGTGTTTGCCCTGTTGAGCACCTAGTAATTGAATTATTGATTAATTTACGCACCTGAATATAAACAGCACATGTTTTTACAAACTGATGGCCATCCTGGGGTTTGTAAGTCTGTGCAGGAGTGGGAACACAGTGTTTGGAGCAGGGAACGATGAGTGGGCAGTGTGCTCCAGTGGTTAAAGTCCAGGGCTTGTAACTAGAAGGTCACCAGTTCAGTTCCCACCTCTGCCACTGACTGACTCACTGTGTGACCCTGAGCAAGTCACTTAACCTCCTTGTGCTCTGTCCTGCGGATGAGATGTTAAATCAATGTCCTCCTAAAAGGTATAGACAATGTCGACCCAGGGGACTTTTTTGACCTGAAAAAAGAAACAAGGTCCAGGGGTCACAAATGGAGATTAGATAAAGGGGCATTCAGAACAGAAAATAGGAGGCACTTTTTTACACAGAGAATTGTGAGGGTCTGGAACCAACTCTCCAGTAATGTTGTTGAAGCTGACACCCTGGGATCCTTCAAGAAGCTGCTTGATGAGATTCTGGGATCAATAAGCTACTAACAACCAAACGAGCAAGATGGGCTGAATGGCCTCCTCTCGTTTGTAAACTTTCTTATGTTCTTATGTTCTTATGAGTGAGAGAGACGGAAACGGCCCAGTAAATGGAGCATCCCAAGTATTGGGCTGATGGTATGCCGGTGTTGAATAATGAGCGCGAACGGCCCGAGTGTTTTTCTGTCTATTTGGTAGTCGCTTGGAGTTAAAGTAGTGCACAGAATAGGTTATATTGCGATGCTGGTTTCTCTCTCGCTGTCTCTGTGTGTTCCCTCCCCTGCATGGACATTGCGTGTGTGTGGTGTGGGTATTTGTACTTTTGTACCATGGTATTGTTTTTATTATGACAGTTTTACCGTGTCTTTGAATGTGTATCTCCACTTTATTGCTGGGTAGCAGCGTTGTTGCATTTGTACTTTTAATACATTATCTAATTCATGTGAACCTTGTTTAACTGCTTGAAATCTTGCTACCTGTTAATAAGTGAATGGAATTGTTTTATTGTATCAGTACCGATTGGAACTAGGTGTTGCTATTGGAAGTTTAGAATAAACAAACACTTGTTAAAATGTATCTGATTTTCTTGGTGACCTTGTTCCTACATTTTTAGATCTGTTATCTGAATAAAAAGAACCAAAAGGACCTTTAATTTGTTCGGTGCCTTTTCGCACGGAACTGGCGTAGTCCGACTACATTAGTACTTTTACATTCAACACTTGCTACATCTTGTGATATTTTGGAATTAAAGGCAGGTTTGTGATGCATTTGTACGCTTCCGTGACCTTGCAGGGGTTACATGTATATTCTACTGTTCCCCAGGCATTTGAATAATGCTTTACATTAAATTGATCTGTGTGATTAAATACATAACCTTTACAATAAAATATGGTTTACTTACGATATATAAACTACATATACCTGTGTATGTATGTTTAAATAATTAGCTGTAGCCATTTGTAACATTGAAAAACCCGAGCCAAATTCGATTACATTTGGACTCACTTTGTCTTTTTACCGACACACAACCGACAGTGTTGTTGTTTGTTTTAATTTATAACATGTATTAATAACGTTTGTTAATATTTATTATTAACAAATGGCTGTAAAATCATTTTGCCCGTCAAAAACGGGCTCTATGGTGACTGTCTGGAAAGATTATTTGTGAAAATATAAACATACAGCATCGTCGCTTCAGAAATTGTATTGATTTACCACAGCGTTATTCATCACCACAGCTACTTGTCTCAGGTATAGATAGCGCTAACGTACCATGATATAGCTACTATTTCGATTGCTGGAACTATCAAGAGCATGATTATTGATCTGGTGGTATTGTGCTAAACTGTATTACAGTATACTGCAGTTTTGATAAACCTAGGCTGACTGAGAAAAATGTCCAGGTTTGTTCTGTGGAAAAGGTGGAAACCCTATTTTTTATTATTTTTTTTATTATTGTCGTTTTTCCTCTCAAAACTTTAAACTGCTCCTGTTCGCACGTGGTGTAACCAATCAAGATGAAACTTGGCAGGTATCATCCCATGTAGATTACAGTTGGAAAAGTCTTTCAAAATCTTCTTCTTGGGAAGCGGTGAACTGATTGATCTGAAACTTCGCATGTCAACAGCAACCGAACCCGCTTCAAGTATACAAAGAGCGATACATTTTACAATCAAAATGGCTGCCACCAAATTCGCCAAAACGCACCCAAACATCAAACTGCTTCTGTTTCCAAACCGTTTAACCAACTAACTCCTAACTTGGTAGGCGTCATCCTGGGGACAATGGAATTCAAATATGGCAAAACGGTGTTCTTTTGTAAACAAGATGGTGGCCAGTCCTACGTTTCGTTCTTAAATTTTAAAACCACTTCAGTTGAACACGGTTTAGTTGTTTTAATTCCAAAGCTAACAAGCATCATCCCTGTGTCAATACAAATTACTTTTTCAAAAATGGTGTTTGTGCGTAAAGCAAGACGGCCGCCTGACGCATTTCTTTAAAAATCTTCAGTCAAATATAAAACTAGCTTATAACTCCTTACAAAGTGCAGAGAGGTTAATGGTTACTATGGAACACATATAGGAAACCATATATGCTCTATCCAAAAAAGACCTTGTCTGTGACATTTGACCTCTCCTTAAGTTAAAATGTAAAACTAGCTTATAACTCCTTACAGTTTGTAGATAGGGTCATGATTACTATGGAGTTTAAAGTTATAAAGCATCGTGAGATAATTAACTAATGCAGTATTTTGAATTGAAACTGCTTGTGACAGAAATACAATGATTCTTGTTTGTAAATCTCCCTCCTGACCTGTTAGGGCGCTAAGCAGCGAGAACAGAGTTCTTTGGAAGGGCTGGTCTGACAGTTCTTTCCCAGTGTCGGGAAGTTGGCCAGTCTGGATGAAGGCGAGACTCTGTTGCAAGAACGCATTGACCCAGAACGTAAACAATGTGGAAAATTACCTATATGCTAACAGTATCAGCATGGTTTTAGGAAAGGGAGATCGTGTCTAACTAACCTGCTGGATTTTTCTGAGGATGCAACATCGACAATGGATAGTTGCAAAGCATACAACATGGTTTATTTAGATTTCCAGAAAGCTTTTGATAAAGTCCCGCATAAAAGATTAATTCTCAAACTGAATGCAGTAGGGATTCAAGGAAATGCATGCACATGGATTAGGGAGTGGTTAACATGTAGAAAACAGAAAGTACTGATTAGAGGAGAAACCTCAAAATGGAGCGAGGTAAGCAGTGGTGTACCACAGGGATCAGTATTAGGTCCTCTGCTATTCCTAATCTACAGTAATGATTTAGATTCTGGTATAGTAAGCAAACTTGTTAAATTGAAAATGATCTAGACAACATTCAGAACTGGGCAGACACATGGCAAATTACATTTAATAGAGAAAAGTGTAAAGTACTGCATGCAGGCAATAAAAATGTGCATTATAAATATCTATGAAAAAGACCTAGGAGTTTATGTTGACTCAGAAATGTCTTCATCTAGACAATGTGGGGAAGCTATAAAAAGGCCAACAAGATGCTCGGATATATTGTGAAAAGTGTTCAATTTAAATCAAGGGAAGTAATGTTAAAACTTTACAATGCATTAGTAAGACCTCACCTAGAATATTGTGTTCAGTTCTGGTCACCTCGTTACAAAAAGGATATTGCTGCTCTAGAAAGAAGAGCAACCAGATATTGCTGCTCTGCAAAGAAGAGCAACCAGAATTATCCCGGGTTTAAAAGGCATGTCGTATGCAGACAGGCTAAAAGAATTGAATCTATTCAGTCTTGAACAAAGAAGACTACGCGGTGATCTGATTCAAACATTCAAAATCCTAAAAGGAATTGACAATGTCAACCCAAGGGACTTTTTTGACCTGAAAAAAAGAAACAAGGACCAGGGGTCACAAATGGAGATTAGATAAAAGGGGCATTCAGAACAGAAAATAGGAGGCACTTTTTTACACAGAGAATTGTGAGGGTCTGGAACCAACTCCCCATTAATGTTGTTGAAGCTGACACCCTGGGATCCTTCAAGAAGCTGCTTGATGAGATTCTGGGATCAATAAGCTACTAACAACTAAACGAGCAAGATGGGCTGAATGGCCTCTTCTCGTTTGTAAACTTTCTTATGTTCTTATATTCTTATATGACTGACACTGAACTTTCTCCAGTGTGAATGTGTTCTTCTCTCAGTGAAAACAAAGACCTTGATAGGCTAATTCAAAGATAAGGCTGATTAATAGATAACCTATTGTAGTGTGAATCATGTGTGACGTATGCAACCGTAGCCATCTTCACCCAAACTGCAACCATGGCAATGAATCATAGGCATGCGCTGACACACGTCATTGAAGTTTAACTGAAGGTTACTTTGTTACCATACACATTTAATCTGTTTTAAAGGGCACTTTGCAAAATGTTACCCCTGTTTACATATATAGAAAAGAATTTACAAATGTTTGCTAAGGTTATTGTGTTTGGGGGGGGGGCATACTTAGACATTTTTGTACCACAGCATTTTAATATTTAAGAATAAAAATCAACAACCTTCATTTTTTATAGTTTATACAGATGAAACATTTTTTTTTTTAAATATACAATTCTCGAAAGGCACAATGTCATGTTTTCCATTATGACCCAAAGCATTTTACACCACTATACTGAGCTACACTATACCATAAAAATGTCTTGATGAAAAGGTGGAAAGACTTTATGATAAACTTACTATTAAAATACAGAAGCATGTTGACTGTCGGGCACTGAGGGGTTACCAAGCTAGTTTTTAAAGTACAATATCACCACTGTAAAAAACAATGTAGGAACATTAAACCCAACTGTGAGACCAGAAAGATTAGCTTCCTTATGTTTTTCCATATGATTTTTTTGTATTCCTCATTTATAATTTATATTGAACAATGATTCCAAAATGTTAAATTGCGCTATGTTCACGTCGTAGATGCAGCTTTTATTGATACAAATAGATATTGTTAAAAAATAAGATAAGCTTGTAAATGTTAAAACTGTTTGTTAAACTGTATAAAATGCGTGTACTTTAAAATGAAAAACAGTTTAAAAGCAGAGAAATGTGAGTTGTTAAAACCTGCAGAGAAGAGAGAAGCGTGTTTGTTGAAAAAAACAACATAAAAACATGTTAAACACTTTAAAACACTTCTTAACCAACACATACATAAATAAATAAATACATAAATAAATAAATAAAGTTAAGTTAAGTTAACATTTTAAAAACCTTATTGCATTATTTATTTTACACAGTTTGTGACCCAAGCATGTGTAAAGGCAACACACAGCGCTTCTGAAATGTCCCTACAAAGTGTCTTGAGTTTAAAACATTAAAAAGCCCAATAAAAAATAAAAATAAAATAATAATAATGTGAGACTCTGTATACATTGTTAAGTTAACAGAACTGTTGGCTTCTGAAATGTCTGTTCCAAGTGTCTTGAGTTTAAAACATTAAAATGTCCAATAAAAAAAAAAAGGATACAAACCTTGACTCTCGGCTGCTGCTATGTTAGACTGGTTACAATGTATTTACTTAAACTGAAGAAAAAAAAAAACAGTTTTAAGATAAAACGCTACAAATTTTTTCAGTGTCAGTGCTTGTCTGTATCTGAACAAACACAGAGAATTGCGAGTGTGGCTGGCAGCTCCCCCAGTTTGCTGAGGGCGTTGTGGAAGTGCCACTACCCTTCCTGTGTTTGTAGTTTTTACAGAAGTTTTACCTCGATTAAGGGCCATGTGTGTGGTTTTAAAGCAACTGTTTTAAAGATTGTAGTTTCAAGTCAATTTTGATATTAAGAAAACAAATTGTTACAGTAAAACGGTAAATAAAACTGAAGTATAGAGTTGTTGTTGTATTTAATTTATACAAATAAATTAAGGCATATGTTGACCCAGCCATGCAGAAAGATCAGTTTGGGTCTCTCTTGGCAATGCTGGAGTGGCCTGTAAGCTTATGCAGAAGTAAACGAACACAAACGTTTTCAAAACTACAGACTGAAGGATTATCAACTGAACAAAACAGTCTTTAGGCACGTATTTAAACACTTTGAAACCCGGAGTTTATGCTGAAATGCATGGATCATGAATGTCTATTTAAGTTTATTTAGTTAAAGCTTAAAAACGTTAAAAAAAAATAATAGGCTCCAAACATTGAAGTGGCCGTATTTTAGACAATTTCCAACTTTGTTACAACGTATTTACTTAAAATGAAAAACAGTTTTAAAATAAAATGCGGCAAACTTAGGCTGTGTCTATTCTTGTGTGAGTATGGCAAGCCGAGAGACAATTGTACAAGCGCCAGGCCCCCCTCATGGGCGAGGGGCAGGGGATTACACTGGCCTGTGGTGGTAGGTGATAGGCTATAGGCAATAAATGACTAGTGTGTTTTATTTTAAGATGCTGTACAAGAGTTTGCTGTAATTCCTTTAGGTAGAATGAGAAGAGTTTCAAAGAGGGGAATGGTAAACAATTTATAAATTAATTAAAACAAGAATTGGCTATGTTGGTGTTTGTGTTAAAGATAGCCCCTCTCAATAATGTATTTATAATTATTGTATTTCTTGCTCTTATTGTATTACTTGTATTGTAACACTTGAATGTATTTGTATTTGCTTGCGATTGTAAGTTGCCCTGGATAAGGGCGTCTGCTAAGAAATAAATAAATAAATAAATAAATAAATAAATAATAATAATAATAATAATAATAATAATAATAATAATAATAATAATGATAATAATAATAATAATGACATAGAACACTTCTCATTACACAGTATGCCACTCCTGTTTTAAAGTTTTTCATACATAGGACTGTTATGTATTTACAGAAAACTGCACGAAAAACTATTCCAGGTAGACTCTTAAGTGCTCAGAATAGCGGGGTGTCTATATAAAGAAAATAAGTGTCAGATGTTTAACAGAATTGGTTAACAGACCAGTACGCTTACACGATGCATAAACCACATAGGGAGCATTTTTAAGAGAAACAGAGGTGGCTGTCATTGAGTCGCAATAGCAAAATCAACCAGAGATGTGCCGCTATTCAAACTTCAGCAATGGTTTTAGGTTACGTTTTTAGCGTAGCAAGACAGCTAAAGAAGTGGACAGCGCATTTCAAAGCCTCCAACCCGCTGAATCCTGCGCAGATTATGAGGGGCCGTTTTGGACAAAAGTCTGTCAAATACGGCGAGTGAAGGGTCACGTTTCCGCGCGCAGGGAATCAGGTTTCCGCGCGCAGGGAATCAGGTTTCCGCGCGCAGGGAATCAGGTTTCCGCGCGCAGGGAATCAGGTTTCCGCGCGCAGGGAATCATGTTTCCGCGCGCAGGGAATCAGGTTTCCGCGCGCAGGGAATCAGTAAATTGTCATAAACAGAAGAAAAATGGCTACTTGTATACATTCTTTCATTATAGTATTGTGCGCTTTCTGTTCCGTTACTGACAGTATCGAGGATCTGAATTTATATTTTTTGGAGCTGGATGACTGTTTAGAAAAAGTTCAACAGGCATTAGATACTAATGATTTTAATACATTTGACCATCTACATCGTTTACTCGAAGAACATGTAAGGATTTTGTCAACTTTAGGACAGTTGTGAAGTAAGAATAATACCTTAACTGGTTGTCTCAAAAATCTACTCTTTATTTGATGAATAGTGAAATGTAATGCATTTCTTAAAAAAAAAAATACAATAAGTAATATTACCAAAAAAATAACATGTACACAGACCAATTCATACATTGACAGACATTAAAAGGAATACACTAGTAAATACTATTGCAGGATTTCATTATAGGACAAGTTACAGAAAAAAAAACTGTTTCAATGGTATTTAACTGAATTGGACTGTTTTACATGGTATTTTATCTGAACACCTGACCGATATTCGTCCTTAATTAATAATCAGTTTGGACTGAGCACTTTCTGCACGTCATCACTTTATTTGCCTGCTCTTTTATCAATAAGATAATATTTTTTCACATGGTTTTGATCAGTGATTTTTCATCACCATTCTTCAAAATGCATTTGGAGATTTACACATCTGGTTGTGTTTGTTTGGACTTCATTTTTAAGGCGCAGTAAGGACTTCATTTAAGACTTAAAAATAAATACAAACATTGGACACAAGGAAACATGTTTTTCTTTCCTTGCATTTATTTCAAACAAATAACAAATTTTAATCTTGATTTTTCAACAGGGAGTGGATCAAGTATGTTTGCTGATAAATAGATTATTTGATGCTGTGAGGACAGTGTATGGTGAAGTTGACCAAAGATTGGCTCCTCGATCCCAATTTGAATTTCTTTTCAACCGTCCCCTTGAAAGCACAAGAGGTTGCCCAAGGTATGGTTAAAAGCATTAAAGTATATTGATTTAAATGCTTATTGTATTGCTATTGCTACATTTTATGCTGAGAAAACGCACTACCATATTTAATCAGAGTAATAATAATATGTGTTATTTTATTATTAAACAAATTATATTTGATGTTGCAGATACTGCATAACCAAAGATCAACTACAGCAACTACGTGCAGCAGGAATGCCATGGTGTTCAATTGCAGCTTGCCTCTGCATAAGTGAGCGGACACTGATTCGCAGAAGGCAGCAATATGGAATGACAGGAGAAAATTATGCCAACATCTCAAATAGTGAACTGGATAATATTATAAGGGAAATCCTGAGAGAAACGCCGAATACAGGAGGCAACTATGTTCAAGGTAAAATACATTTTTGGCTGTAGAATTTTTGGTATTTGTTCATCAAAGGTGTGTAATAAAGCATAGGTCTCAATCAGTGCATATCCTCTTACCCAGTGCAACTTAGAGGTTTCACAAAAAATACACATTTCAATAGTTATTTGTTATATATATATTGCATGTTATTTTAGGCAATACAGGTGAAAGTGTACTTGCATGTAGTTATGATTAGGTTTATTTAATTCGAACTAAACAACATTATGAACTATTGCTCTTATTCTTTTATTATTTTATTATTATTTATTTCTTAGCAGACGCCCTTATCCGGGCGACTTACAATCGCAAGCAAATACAAAATACATTCAAGTGTTACAATACAAGTAATACAATAAGAGCAAGAAATACAATAATTTTTGTTCAAGTGTGACAAACCACAATTCAATAATACAGCAGATAATAGTGACAGTTACATTAGGATATGATTAAAAAGTGATAGTTACATCAGGATGTGATTAAATACAAAGTACTACAGGTTAAACACTAGGCAGATTACAGTATTCTGAAGTACAGGATTAAATGCAGTAAAATAGGGGGCAGATAAGAGCAAAATAAAGCACATTTGAATGAAGGGTGATAGTGTCCCAGGATACAAACAGAGGAGTTCTACAGGTGCTCTTTGAAGAGGTGAGTCTTAAGGAGGCGCCGGAATGTGGTCAGGGACTGGGCAGTCCTGACATCTGTAGGAAGGTCATTCCACCACTGTGGAGCAAGGGTGGAGAAGGAGCGGGCTCTGGAGGCAGGGGAGCATAGCGGAGGTAGAGCCAGTCTTCTAGTGCAGGTGGTGTCCTAGCCAGAGGATTAAGAGTTCAGAGAAGGAGAATTAGAGATCGATTAAATGCCCTGGACCCAGTTGGCAGAGCCCTTATTATTATTATTATTATTATTATTATTATTATTATTATTATTATTATTATTATTTATTTCTTAGCAGACGGCATACAATTAGAAGGAGAATATATGATGTCAGAGGACCTAATCATTTATGGTAGGAACTTAAACATTTATATAATGATTAAGGAAAGTTTAAGGTAAAAATAAAGTTTAAGGTAAATTATAAATCCAGCAGTCCTATGCTGCTAGGGATTAAGGATTTTTAATATATATATATATATATATATATATATATATATATATATATATATATATATATATATATATATATATAAACATTATTTGGTTGTGGATTCACAAGGTCCATTGTGTACATTATGTGTAAATTGTTTTATTGGAAACCATGGAAACCTAATACTTAAAACTTCTATTTTTCTTTTGTCATTTCAGGCACATTGATTCAAATCATAAGCTTATTTCATGGAGATTTGTGTACCACGGATGTATTGATGGTTACAGTAGAATGATTATATACCTGACATGCTGCATAAACAATTGTGCAGCTACTGTTTTGCATTTCTTTGAAGAGGGTGTATCAAGGTATGGGTTACCACTGAGAGTTAGAGGGCATCGAGGTGGTGAAAACATTGATGTTGCTAGATACATGATTATGAGCCGTGGCAGAAACAGAGGAGGTTTTATTGCAGGCAGAAGTGTTCACAACCAGAGAATAGAGTGTCTTTGGGGTGAAGTGAACAGAGTGGTTTCTGAGTTTTATAGGCAATTGTTTATGTACATGGAAAACATTGGAATCTTAGATTCTACAAATGAAGTTGATTTATGTGCATTACACTTTGTTTACATTCCAAGAATAGGAAATTCTGTGCAAGAATTCACTCGCCAGTGGAATTACCATCGACTTAGAACTGTTCAGTCAATGTCTCCCTTAGCATTATGGCATTCTGGAATACTTTCAGATCTTACTACAGTAAATTCACAAGATCTTCTGAGTGGCATAGATAATTATGGAATTGACCATGCAGGCCCAATTACAGCAAATGAGGCAGACACATACATTCATGTTCCACATAATACAGTACAAATGAGCGCTGAAAACCACAGGGAGCTTCTATCTCTTTGTGATCCATGATCAGATGATGACAATAGTGGTATTAATCATTATTTATTTGTTTTGGATTATGCGATAAACAATGTTAGATAGTGTTGTATACAAATAATTACGTTCCAACTCAATTAATTGCAAAAACGGTGTTGTTGTATCACTCCCGATGCTACATATGTGGGAGGATAGACTCATCCCCCTGTCCCTTTTAAGTTGGGTTAGTAGCCTGTCCAGGTCAAAAGCTTCAATCCCCATAGTTCCTAGCAAACCTCCTTTGTTTGTCCTCTTTCTTTCTTCTTCCTTTTTCCAATAACAATTCCTTTCTGTTATCTTCAACTCCATCTCTGCCACATCTCTCTCCTCTACCTCTGATCACTTACAACCATCTTCTAATGCTGCGCATGCAAACCTTTCCTCTAGTCTTATTCTTGATTTTTCACCAGCCTTCAACACCGTGGATCATTCTGTCCTCTCTACCACTCTGTCTAATCATGGTATTTCTGGTACACCTTTATCTTGGATTCAATCTTACCTCTGTTCACATACTACTGTGGTTTCTCTTTTCTCTTCTTGCCCCCCCCCTTCACTGGAACAGGCTCCCTCTTAATATTAAGCAGTCTCCCAACCCAATGACATTCCGTTCCTCCCTCAAACCCACCTATTTTCTGTGGCTACCCTAATTCACCTCCGAATCCTTCCATACCATCTTTCCAATTAGATTTGTTGTTGTCTTTTTGTTTGTCTATTGTCCTCTCCTGCCCTTCCCAGCATTCATTTATTTACATATTTGTCAGTTTCCTTTGTTTAATACAATTTTCATTTATCCTATACTGTACTGTTACACTTTGTAAAGCACTTTGATAAAAGCGCTATATAAATATCAATAAATAAATAAATACATAATTGGCCCACTTAAGTAATTTAGAGCACACCCCTGCTTGTCAGTTTTTTTTTCAAAACCATTATTAAACATTCAATTTTGTGTTATGACTAATAATAAAAAGTAGTGCTGAGCCAAATATATTTAATACAAATAATATTTAATATAAATAAATTTGCATTTGTCATGGAAATAATAAATGATCAGATCACTTGCCCGTTTAGTGTTTGTTGTTTGAAACTGATGAATTGGTTAAAGCATGTTTCACAATTCTTTTCTATACCTGTAACTTCAAATTAACTTTAAGAGCTCCAAAGAAAAGAAAAAACTCAGATTAGGTAAAGTATTTGTTAAATGAATGGTACAATTAAGTCATTGAGTTGGGAAAAAAAAAACAGAACACACGGATCTCCCCAGGACCAGGAAAAACAAGAAATCCCAAGTACACTGTATTTTTTTTCTCATTTTTTTTTTCCTTTCTTTGGTTTTATCTGGAGCATCCCGACCATCCATCACACCAGAAGATCAATAGTTGACTATGCAAAGCCAAAGCCCTGACAATTTAGAACAGCATATCTCATGGCTTCAGTGAATTCTTCATAAACTTCATGTACAGTTGGCAAAAACAGCGTGCAGTTGCATGTATTTGCCTTTGGAAATCTTGATTTCTCTCCATTGTCCTCAGCATCATGTAAAAAATCTACAGTGGGTTCTGTTCTGAATCCCAGTGGTGGTACGGTCCTGCAGCCAGTACTAAAGAATAGCAGTGACATCAATGTGACATCTGATGGCTCGTCTGAAATTAAGGAAATAAATAAATAAATAAATAAAGCAAGCTTGTTACTTACTGTGTTTGTGTGGCCAACATCAACATAACCAAAATACTTCCAAAGACAGTGTGCCCAGCTGAGTGAAAACAAGTTAGAAAAGTAACCTAACTACAAAGAAATATGTATTTTTTTCTAGTGAACAACAGTAGTACAGTTACCTTGTAGTTCTTGTATAAAGTCTTTCCAGTGAGACAATACAAGATTTTCTGTTCCCCTTTTATTGGAGCCCAGTGGGTGTAGAACAGGATGGAAGATATTATCAAATGTCTTGGCTGTGAGGGTGTCTTCTGTGTAGCATATTACATGCTTGAATGCATTGGGATACTTGGTCATAGCATCCAGTACACCTAGAGTTTTCAGCCCTTCTTTTAATCTGAAAAAGAATGAACATTTTAAGAATTAAAAACATAGGGCATGATTCAGCTTACCGTGTGCTATCTGCTTTCCATGCTTTATCTGCTTTTTAACACATGGACTATATACCGGGGACAAATGCCATTGAAATGTATGCAAATGACACCACGAGGGAGGTATTTAATATTCAGAAGGGTGCTTCCTTCCACAGTTGCCTTACTGTGTGTTAAAAATAACAATTACTAAAACAATCATTTCATACAAAATCACAAGATAAAAAGAGCAGACCACTGTAGTGAAGTCTGTGGGAAATATGGATATCGTACAGTGCCAGAGAACAAAGAGCCCAACCATAAGCCGAGCCTGAACAAGCACATTGTTTTTAATGACCCCACTACAGCCCTCTTAAAAATGAAAAATAAACATCAAAATGAATTAAACATTAATTAAAAACCAATTACCTTTCATTTATAACAAAGCAAAGTTAACCAACAAACATAAAATCTACATTGCAGCTTTGCATTGTTTAATAAGAATTAAAAGCAGGGCCAAACGTAGGGCATGGCCGAGCAGGACAGGGCAGGGCTGAGCAGAATGAGTGTACCTCTCAAATGCTGCCTGTGTTCTTCCAAAAATGTACCAATGTGCAGTTCCTTCAGCAATCTTGCGATAATCATCAGCATTACGGATAACTTTGTGTGTTCCAGCCAGCTGCATCAGAGTTTGGATTGGTTCAAATAAGTTTGCTGTGTTTGAATGTTCTTCCTGGTAAGTTAGAAGCTGTAAAAAATAAAAATGCAATTTGTCTTTACAAATCTTTCATATTACATTTTGCAAAGAAAAGACTACTTATATTCATTTCCAGGCAATCTGTTATGGAGTGAGATTACTGTCAAATATTTTGTACTATTTACAAGAATAAAAAAAAATATGAGTATGAATCAAAAAAGCGAGTTGGATGGAGTGTGATATCACTGTCAAAAATACATCACAGAAGCCACAGATTGTTGATGGTGGGAACAATTGATTAGGACTTCCGAGCGTATCATCTGCATCCAAAATGTAGCTTTTTTTTTTTTTTTACTCGTACTCCTGTTTTTTTATTTTTTTATTTGTGGTCGTATTTATGATTCGTAGTCGTATTTTTTTTTATTCATAATGGTAAATACAGGTACATACTATTTTACAGTAATCTCCGTGCAATATAAGGTGAATAATTGTTCTAATCAATAGATACATTGATGAATCAGATTAGAAAAAGCTGTAAATATGATGGTAGATTACTTTTGCAAACACAATTGGCAAATATTTACCTTCTCCAGATTGTTCCTTATGTCCATATCAGGGATATCTTGCACTGCCACAAATGTGGGCTCGGGTGTACTTGAAAGCGCCTCAAAAAGTACTGGTGATAAGAACTGTGGGCCAGGTCCTCCATGAACCAGTGATGTTGCAATAGTCATACCCGCATAAAAATAGTCATCCGAGACCATCACTGAAATAAAGAATGTTAGACTTAGACAGCCTGAAAACTTAATGATAAAGAATTAAAAAAGCATAAATTCATTACATCCACTAATGTAGTTTAGGAACTTGGCATGGTCTGGTCCCACAAAGAGGCTTCCTTGGTGCAAGGACTCCATTAGCATGGTTAAAAATTCTCTCCTTGGTCCTCCGAGGTCGACGGCTCCTTCGCTCACTCCTGTATTGTCCATAAATTTCACCGAAAGCCTTTTGCAAGGTAAGAAAGTTTTTTTTTTAAAGCCTCGTTTCGCTCCTTCCCATAGGTGATTCCGGCTGATATTAAACAGGGAAACATTTTCTGTATCAATCTGGGAGGCCAGCTCACAGAGAATATCCCCAATGTCTCTGGTGAAAGAATAAGAAATATTAAAAGAAAATAATTATTTCTTTTTAGCAGATATTATTGTATCAAATATCTTGTCAGAAACACTTGACTGTGATACTGTAAATGTAAAAATCAAAGAAATATCTGACAAATAAAACTACATTAACTCATAAGAATATATACCTATACATCAAACTAAATGCCTATAAAAGGAAAGATAACAAAAAGTTGTCTTTAATTTTAAATGGTTTACAGATAAAAGCTACAATGGTTCGCCTTTTAACAGTTTAAATTTTAATGTATTACAAGTAGGGCCTTGTGTTTTTTTGCAACCTGCACCGCAAGATGCCGATACAGTGTCCTCATGAAACTACCAATTAAGCAATTATTAACACTCACCCCATTGCGTTATTTTAATCAACTGAAACACGGTTTAAAAAAACAAGTAGCGAAAAACACAGGGCCCTGATTATAAGGAGGGAAGTATGAAACACAAATGTAACTTTACCGTTCATGGTGGGATGTTTCAATACCAGTGGAAAGGGGTATTGGATCTTCAAAGCTTTCGCTGAGCTCTTCATCAACAAATAAAGCAGCATACTGCCATTCACTGGAAAATAGATTTGATAGGAGTCCAGGTATTGTAGCACCGATTTCACAGCATGACCTGCAAATCTGTTGATATTCAAGAAAGACTATGACCTGTTGTGATATACTAATAGCTAAAGTCTTAATATTTGTAAAAATAAAAAACTAGCACTTTTTTTTTATCGTACAACTGGGACATAATACACAACTGGATCAAATACAGTGTAAGCACTTTACTATAGGTGTGATTTCTTACCTTGGACAATCAACAACCCTGGAAACTGGCATTTTCTTCTTCTGTTATGATAAGAGGCCCATCTGAACCTGCTGTCGAATACGGAGCATCTATGAGTTCTGAAGGAGCATCCTCAATGACCTGAAGAACTGTTACATTCAGGCTGTTCATTGGTGGACTGGAATCAGTCAAATCTATTTCAATATCATCATCATCATTATTTGACAGAGTACTTCTGTTCTTCTGCAAAAAAAAAAAAAATCTCCTGTAGTGAATTAAGTTTAGAAAACTAAAGTTCCTGAATTAGTTGCTTTTAAAAATAAATACAGTAAGACTGTGAATGAATGACTACAATCTTTAACAATTGCTATTTCTATATACTGTACATTCGAACAAATAGAAACAGTCATTGACAGTTACCTTTGCATTTGCAGGAACAACCAGCAGTTGTAAAGATGGACGAAGGTACACAGTTTTGTCCTTGAAAATTTTATTTAGTAACAGTCCATTCATCTTTTGGTCTTGCTCCAGACTTGGCTTTATTAATTTGTTGTGGAGTGTCACCATTATTTCAAATCTACAAGAATAGAGAATGCAAGCTAAAATATATCATGGTCTTAGGAAACCGAATACATCATACCCTAAAGCACACTTCTTCAAAATGCAACATTATAATATATATTTAAATCTTAACTACCAATTATCATTATATTAACACAAATGATAAAGTGCTTATGTTTACAAAGACTGCCTTCCTTTACTCACTGAATGTTTTCTGTCAGGTTTCTTTCAAAGACTGTGTGCAAGTGGTTTTGCACCTCATATGGCTCCCACTCCTTCATAAATCTCACACCTAAAACCAGATGCCCTTGCTCTGCCAGGTATAAGCGTATTTTACCTTTCGGGATGTCTGTGTCATTGGGATCCGTTAGTAGACAAACACCTTTGTGGAAAGGGCCACAAACATTTCTGGGTCTCTTACTGTGCAAAATATATATATTTAAAAATGTTATGACCACTGCATTCATTATATTACTCAGGACTAACTAGCCTTAAAATAGGATTATCTACTCAAAATAGTATATTGTTTAGTATAATTCATGATATACCTATAAGGAAAGAGCAGCAGTGTGGAGTAGTGGTTAGGGCTCTGGACTCTTGACCGGAGGGTTGTGGGTTCAATCCCCGGTGGGGACACTGCTGCTGTACCCTTCAGCAAGGTACTTTTCCCAGTAAATACCCAACTGTATAAATAGGTAATTGTATATAAAAATGATGTGATATCTTGTAACAATTGTAAGTCACCCTGGATAAGGACATCAGCTAAGAAATTAATAATTAATTAAAATATATACAGTATATATGAATTTTCAACCTTAAAAGCAAAACATCAACCCAGTAGATTTAACATATACCACTTAATGGCAACTTTGCCAGAAGTTTCTCATCTGTTGCTAAAGCAAACTGACATGCAGTTGTACAAACTACAATGATATGACAATGCCCATGAATTACTTCCATGAGCAGATTTTTAAATTTGTTGCATTGCAGGAAATGCAGATCTGGTTACATTTGCCTGATATTCACTTAATATTAATATAGCCTTGTGGTGGGTTATGGGAGGAAGTGAGGTGACACAGAAGTGATGGAGACAGGAAGCGCGTAGTTGGGGTTGGATTTTTATTTAGAACTCCCACAAAAAACCACAAAGTCCCGAGCAGAGGGTTCCAACACAATTGCAGCAAAAGAAACTGCCTCTGTTACCAGCTATGGTAAGCAGAGGCTTGAAATGAAAAACAAATAGTCCAAACAGAAGAGAAACACTGCCACAGGGTTTTTCAGTGATCCACACCACAGCAGGTGGCTCGGGCTCCCTCTTCAAAACAACAGGACATGTAATTCCTGCAGCTTCCCAGGATCTCAGGGGAAAGTCCAGACTCGAAGGCAGCCGGTCTGGGAATCCTCAGTCTGAATATAAACAAAACAAACAAAAGAACAAAACTCACAGAGCTCACGCAGCGCAACTGTCTCAGTCCAGGATAGGGAGACCAAATGGCAGAACCCCACAGCCTAAATAGTGCCGAGCCCTGCCCCTACAATCAGTGCACTGCCCCACCTCAGCCAATCGTCGAGCGCAGCACAGCTGATTGCAATAATGGGGCTCAACCATGAGGTCCTGCCCCAAGTTAAGATGGCCACCACCACTGCAGCTTCTGCCCCAACCATGACTCAGCCTTTCTCCTGTGTCTCGGTCCTTCCTGCACAGCGCTGCCAGTAGTCGGGAGAGCAAATTACAAGAGGGACTCCTTTCACTCCTGTCACAAGCCTATATTACACCCCCCCCCTCATAGCCCCATAAACCATACATTTAGTTCCACATTTCAATATGTATACATATAAATTATAATAGTCATATTTACTGTATTATACAACCAAAAGATTACTATTGTATAATTCACTGCAGTAGTACTGGGTAATTGTATGTAAAAATAATATGATAATTATAAGTTGCCCTGGACAAGGGTGTCTGCAAAGAAACAGAAGAAGAAGAAGAAGAAGAAGAAGAAGAAGAAGAAGAAGAAGAAGAAGAAGAAGAAGAAGAAGAATGCAAACGCAATATTTTGAACATAATGTAACTAATACCCAAAATATTTGCTTTCATGAAGGGCTTTTTTTTTGGGGGGGGGTTGCAGTTAGCAGTTGAATTAAATTGAACACTAGGCCTCATTATTAGAAATTAACTTACTAAAAGCTTTACAATTGTTGGTGCCATTGTAATCCTACCTTCCTTTTGTAATATGTAAATACAGCTACTAAAATACAAATACAGCTCGTAAATAATAAATACAAATAAAAGAAAGAATAATAGGGCTACATTTGTTCTTATTATTTAGTACTAGAAGATGCCCTTACCCAGGGCGACTACAAAGCAAAGATAATGGATATTAATTACTTTATTACTACTGTGTCCAAAACATTGCATTTGTACATTATTCTGTGTAATACGGGATGTTAAATCGGTTCTTTTACATCGTTTATTTATTTATTTATTTATTTATTTTATTTTATTTATCTTTTTGCATATACTAATGAGTAGACTTTCACTAGAGTAGAAGTATTAATCATGAGTTGGAGGTACGTATTTCTGAATCAAATTAAAATAGTCCTTAGCAGCATAACCTAAGAAATGAATTGCATATATGTTTTCAGAAATAATAATAATTACCTGGCCCTTCTATTTAAAATCCCTGGAACTGCACCGGCTCTGATAAAGTTCCTTTGCATAATACACACAGCCAGGACATGAACCTGCACTATATGACTCACCCTGCACACCACGCGGCAGTGCTTCTACCAGACGAGCAACTCGATGACCCCTTCATTATCACGTTTTGATGTAACATTGATTAATTCTGACTTTTTTTCGTATGGGATGAGATGCAATTATAGTACTTATCCATATATTATAGATACATAATGGACAAGGTTCATTAGAAGAGGCTACAAGAGATATTTGCAATAAATGTTTTCAAACATTTATTATTTATTTCTTAGCAGACGCCCTTATCCAGGGCAACTTACAATTGTTACAAGATATCACATTATTGTTATATACAATTGCATTATTTTTTACACACAATTACCCATTTATACAGTTGGGGTTTTACTGGAGCAATCTAGGTAAAGTACCTTGCTCAAGGGTACAGCAGCAGTATCCCCCACCTGAGACTGAACTGACAACCCTCCGGTCAAGAGTCCAGAGCCCTAACCACTACTCCACACTGCTGCCACACTGTAGACTGCCTCTCTTTGTAATTGCAAGCTGTAGTTCACTTTCTATGATGTAGGTTTGTGAATCACTCACTGAAGCTGATGGCATTATTAAAAAACAAAATCCATGAATTTTTCCCTTGCCTGCCTCCATCTTACCCATATTTGGCTCATCAATTCTGATCCTCCCCATCCAGTGCCAATGAAGAATTACTCAGTTCATTCATTTCCTTTTGATACACGCAACTCATGGCTTTTGTAGACGCACTGTAATGTAAAACAGCCTACTTTAGTTCCCCCCTTATTGTTAATAATGTAGGCTACTGCACTGTCCTTCAGGAAAAAAGAAAATGAATGTGATCATTAAATAAATAACAGCAAATCCTTGTTTTAAAGCATTACATTATTAGACATGTTTTCAGTGATTGCACACAATTGAAGTTCAGTATTTTATGTCTAACTATGGTAAAAAAAAGAGAAAGAAAGAAAAGGTTAAAGCATCCTGACTGACTTGTTAGATTTTTGTACAATAAATAACCAAGACTAAAAAATTATTGATAATATCACAGGAATTGATTATTGTTGTTACTGTGTTACTGTGCATGCAGGTTCTTTGCAAGGCCACATACAGCAAAGGATATATCAGCCCCTGTCTCAATCCCTGAATGCCCTACACATAATCTGTACGGAAACCCTGATCCGCATGGTGAAAAAAAAAATAAATGAGGGGATTATTTTGTGCTGTTCTGTACATGTGCAGTCAAAGCTGAGCAGATCACAACCTTATAAGCCGTAACATCATAAAACCATTGCATAATAACAAAAAGAGCATTTGATCTGTTTGGGCCATTCTAGGTCTGCTCTAAAGACAACCAGCATTATATTGTATAAAAAGGGTTGTATAGTCTGGGTTATAACAATGGGTTTCTGCAGTAACAGTTTCTCTTTTTCTCTTGTTTATCCCCCAAACATACAGAACATTGAATAATAAAACTATGGAAAGACCGCTCTGGTTATAAAAGAATAAAAATAATTAAACTGAAAGCAGCGTGTCTTCTCCGTTTCTTGCTTCCAGTGAAAAGGTACAATAAATTGCTTTGCCATTGCCTGCTGAAGGAGAAAACCGTTAGCAGCCATTGCTAATCACAGTATTGGATTTCAGCTCCTCCTTGTTTGCGCTGCTGAGAAGAGAGAGAGGCGATACGGCCCTGGAAGATCCAGACAGCTGCAGAGAAGCAGGGAAGCTTTTGCTTCAAACACGGGGCTAGAAGCATCGAAGAGGAACGGTGCAATGGGGGAGGAGCATAACTGGCCTGGGTGACGAGTCTGGCAACGAGGGAGAAAGACCAACCGCATGCAAGTGGGACGAAGAGGAGTGAAAGCGAACAGATCGATCAGGACTGTACTGTGAGGGCGGATCATAACAAGCTGGTGATGGGGGAGCAAGAACAGATCGATCGGGACTGTACTGTGAGAGTGGATCATAACAAGCTGGTGACGGGGGAGCAAGAACAGATCGATCGGGACTGTACTGTGAGAGCGGATTATAACAAGCTGGTGAAGGGGGAGCAAGAACAGATCGATCGGGACTGTACTGTGAGAGCGGATCATAACAAGCTGGTGATGGGGGAGCAAGAACAGATCGATCGGGACTGTACTGTGAGAGTGGATCATAACAAGCTGGTGACGGGGGAGCAAGAACAGATCGATCGGGACTGTACTGTGAGAGCGGATCATAACAAGCTGGTGATGGGGGAGCAAGAACAGATCGATCAGGACTGTACTGTGAGAGCGGATCATAACAAGCTGGTGACGGGGGAGCAAGAACAGATCGATCAGGACTGTACTGTGAGAGCGGATCATAACAAGCTGGTGACGGGGGAGCAAGAACAGATCAATCGGGACTGTACTGTGAGAGCGGATCATAACAAGCTGGTGACGGGGGAGCAAGAACAGATCAATCGGGACTGTACTGTGAGAGCGGATCATAACAAGCTGGTGACGGGGGAGCAAGAACAGATCGATCGGGACTGTACTGTGAGAGCGGAATGTAACAAGCAGGTGATGGGGGAGCAAGAACAGATCGATCGGGACTGTACTGTGAGAGCGGAATGTAACAAGCAGGTGATGGGGGAGCAAGAACAGATCGATCGGGACTGTACTGTGAGAGCAGATCATAACAAGCTGGTGATGGGGGAGCAAGAACAGATCGATCGGGACTGTACTGTGAGAGTGGATCATAACAAGCTGGTGACGGGGGAGCAAGAACAGATCGATCGGGACTGTACTGTGAGAGCGGAATGTAACAAGCAGGTGACTGGGGAGCAAGAACAGATCGATCGGGACTGTACTGTGAGAGCGGAATGTAACAAGCAGGTGACGGGGGAGTAAGAACAGATCGATCGGGACTGTACTGTGAGAGCGGATCATAACAAGCTGGCCATGTGGGAGCAAGAACAGATCGATCGGGACTGTACTGTGAGAGCGGATCATAACAAGCTGGCCATGTGGGAGCAAGAACAGATCGATCGGGACTGTACTGTGAGAGCGGATCATAACAAGCTGGTGACGGGGGAGTAAGAACAGATCGATCGGGACTGTACTGTGAGAGCAGATCATAACAAGCTGGTGACTGGGGAGCAAGAACAGATCGATCGGGACTGTACTGTGAGAGCGGATCATAACAAGCTGGTGACTGGGGAGCAAGAACAGATCGATCAGGACTGTACTGTGAGAGCGGATCATAACAAGCTGGTGATGGGGGAGCAAGAACAGATCGATCAAGACTGTACTGTGAGAGCGGATCGTAACAAGCTGGTGACGGGGGAGTAAGAACAGATCGATCGGGACTGTACTGTGAGAGCGGATCATAACAAGCTGGTGACGGGGGAGCAAGAACAGATCGATCGGGACTGTACTGTGAGAGCGGAATGTAACAAGCAGGTGACTGGGGAGCAAGAACAGATCGATCGGGACTGTACTGTGAGAGCGGATCGTAACAAGCTGGTGACGGGGGAGCAAGAACAGATCAATCGGGACTGTACTGTGAGAGCGGATCATAACAAGCTGGTGACTGTTGAGCAAGAACAGCTCGATCGGGACTGTACTGTGAGAGTGGATTATAACAAGCTGGTGACGGGGGAGCAAGAACAGATCGATCGGGACTGTACTGTGAGGGCGGATCATAACAAGCTGGTGATGGGGGAGCAAGAACAGATCGATCGGGACTGTACTGTGAGAGCGGATCATAACAAGCTGGTGAAGGGGGAGCAAGAACAGATCGATCGGGACTGTACTGTGAGAGCGGATCATAACAAGCTGGTGATGGGGGAGCAAGAACAGATCGATCGGGACTGTACTGTGAGAGCGGATCATAACAAGCTGGTGACTGTTGAGCAAGAACAGCTCGATCGGGACTGTACTGTGAGAGTGGATTATAACAAGCTGGTGATGGGGGAGCAAGAACAGATCGATCGGGACTGTACTGTGAGAGCGGATCATAGCAAGCTGGTGAAGGGGGAGCAAGAACAGATCGATCGGGACTGTACTGTGAGAGCGGATCATAACAAGCTGGTGACGGGGGAGCAAGAACAGATCGATCGGGACTGTACTGTGAGAGCGGATCATAACAAGCTGGTGAAGGGGGAGCAAGAACAGATCGATCGGAACTGTACTGTGAGAGCGGATTATAACAAGCTGGTGAAGGGGGAGCAAGAACAGATCGATCGGGACTGTACTGTGAGAGCGGATCATAACAAGCTGGTGACTGGGGAGCAAGAACAGATCGATCGGGACTGTACTGTGAGAGTGGATCATAACAAGCTGGTGATGGGGGAGCAAGAACAGATCGATCGGGACTGTACTGTGAGAGCGGATCGTAACAAGCTGGTGATGGGGGAGCAAGAACAGATCGATCGGGACTGTACTGTGAGAGCGGATTATAACAAGCTGGTGATGGGGGAGCAAGAACAGATCGATCGGGACTGTACTGTGAGAGCAGATCATAACAAGCTGGTGATGGGGGAGTAAGAACAGATCGATCGGGACTGTACTGTGAGAGTGGATCATAACAAGCTGGTGACGGGGGAGCAAGAACAGATCAATCGGGACTGTACTGTGAGAGTGGATCATAACAAGCTGGTGACGGGGGAGTAAGAACAGCTCGATCGGGACTGTACTGTGAGAGTGGATTATAACAAGCTGGTGATGGGGGAGTAAGAACAGATCGATCAGGACTGTACTGTGAGAGCGGATCATAACAAGCTGGCCATGTGGGAGCAAGAACAGATCGATCGGGACTGTACTGTGAGAGCGGATCATAACAAGCTGGTGACGGGGGAGTAAGAACAGATCGATCAGGACTGTACTGTGAGAGCGGATCATAACAAGCTGGCCATGTGGGAGCAAGAACAGATCGATCGGGACTGTACTGTGAGAGCAGATCATAACAAGCTGGTGACGGGGGAGTAAGAACAGATCGATCGGGGCTGTACTGTGAGAGTGGATCATAACAAGCTGGTGACGGGGGAGCAAGAACAGATCAATCGGGACTGTACTGTGAGAGTGGATCATAACAAGCTGGTGACGGGGGAGTAAGAACAGATCGATCGGGACTGTACTGTGAGAGTGGATCATAACAAGCTGGTGACGGGGGAGTAAGAACAGATCGATCGGGACTGTACTGTGAGAGCGGATCATAACAAGCTGGTGACGGGGGAGTAAGAACAGATCGATCGGGACTGTACTGTGAGAGCGGATCATAACAAGCTGGCCATGTGGGAGCAAGAACAGATCGATCAGGACTGTACTGTGAGAGCGGATTGTAGCAAGCTCCCTAATCCATGTGCATGCATTTCCTTGAATCCCTACTGCATTCAGTTTGAGAATTAATCTTTTATGCGGGACTTTGTCAAAAGCTTTCTGGAAATCTAAATAAACCATGTCATATGCTTTGCAATTATCAATTGTCGATGTTGCATCCTCAAAAAAATCAAGCAGATTAGTTAGACACAATCTTCCTTTCCTTAAGCCATGCTGACTGTCTCCCAGGATACTGTTAACATATAGGCAATTTTCCATTTAGGATCTTATTATAGTTTCCATAAGTTTACATATAATAGAAGTCAGACTTATTGGTCTGTAGTTACCTGGTTTGGTTTTGTCTCCCTTTTTGTGGATCGGTATTACGTTTGCAATTCTACAGTCTGTCGGTACAACCCCTGTGTCAAGAGACTGTTGCATGATCTTGGTTAGTGGTTTGTAAATAGCTTCTTTCATTTCTTTGAGTACTATTGGGAGGATCTGCCTCGGTTATGCTAAAGTTATTTAAAACTGGATAGGAACAGGTCGACATGTGGGGCATGTTGTCTGTATCCTCCTTTGAAAAACTTGTGAAAGTAATCATTTAATATATTTGCTATTTTTTTTCTTCGTCTATGATTTTGCCATTTGTGTCTCTTAGACATTTAACCTCCTCTTTGAATGTTCTCTTGCTGTTATAATACTGGAAAAACATTTTGGAATTGGTTTTAGCCTCCTTAGCAATGTTGATTTCTCTCTCTCTCTTGTTCATTTATCTCTCTCTTGGCCTTTCTAACTTCCTTTTTGACTTGAGTTTGCAGTTCCAAGTACTCTTTCTGTGTACTTTGTTTTTGGTCCCTTTTAAACACTCTGTAAAGTGCCTTTTTTTCTTTGAATATTTTTTTTAAATTGATCTATTAAACCATTTTGTCTATTTTGTTTTAGATTTAGTTTTGTCTACTTTTGGGATATAATTGTTTTGCACCTCTAGTACTACATTTAAAAAAAAAAAAAAAAAACAGCCATCATTTTTCTGTGGATGCTTTCTCTATTTTACTCCAATTTACTTCTGTTAGTCTCTGTTTCATACCTTCGTAGTTTGCTTTTCTAAAATTGTAAACCTTAGCTTTAGTCATTACTTTTGGGGTTTTAAAAATCACTTCAAATGAGACCATGTTGTGGTTTGAGTTTGCCAATGGCTCTCTGACCTCTGTTTTAGTTATTCTGTCTTCGTTATTTGAAAAGACTAAATCAAGGCATGCCTCCCCTCTAGTCGGCGCCTTGACAAATTGCGTTAGGAAGCAGTCATTTGTCATTTCCACCATTTCAATTTCGTCCGTTGTGCTCCCCACCGGGTTTTCCCATTTTATATGGAGGAAGTTGAAATCCCCCATTAGTATGGCTTCTCCTTTGCTACACGCATTTCTAATGTCGTTCTATAACAGATTATTTTGCTCAGCATCTGAATTTGGCGGTCTGTAGCATGCTCCTATTATTATGCTCTTTGAATTTTTGTCCATTATTCTGACCCATATTGATTCTGCATTGTTTTCTTTGTCCAGATTTAACACCTGGGATTCAAGACTATTTCTTATGTATAGCGCTACCCCTCTGCCTCTTCTGTCCTGCCTGTCTTTCCTATACAGTGTGTACCCACTAATATTATATTCGTCTCCATCACTCTCAGACAGCCAAGTTTCTGTAGCACCTATCACATTGTAGTTACTTGTTAGTGCAGTAGCTTCAAGTTCTAACATTTTGTTTCTGAGACTTCTAGCATTAAAATAAATACATTTAATGGCTGTCTTACCTGAGTTGTTGCCCTTGTTTTGATGTTATGTTTTTTTTGTTTTCTCCCCCCTTCCTTTCTAGTTTAAATGCTTCTGGACCTCCTCAAGGATCCTTTCTCTGAGTAGATTGGTTCACTTTCTTTTTAAGTACAGTCCGTCCTGCCTATATAGATAGTCCTTGTTGTAGAATGTGGTCCAATGTTCAAGAAAGGTGAAGCCTTCCTGTGTGCACCACGATCTCAGCCATGCATTTTGATTATGTATTTCCAGCTGTCCGTATGCTCCTTTGCAAGGTGCCAGCAGTATCCCAGAAAATACCACAGTTTTGGTCTTGTCTTTTAATTTCCTTCCTAGCTCTCTGAATTTGTTTTGCAGGGATCTTGGCCTGTACTGATGTGGACGACTCAGGTTCATTCTAGGAGCCTGTCCCATGTTCTCAGTGATGTTTGTGACAAAGGGTCCTTTTGACTGCCTTTTTTAACTTTGACGGCATTTTGACAACCTTTTGTAAAAGTGACAGCCTTTTGTAAAAGTGACAGCCTTTTGTAAAAGTGATGGCCTTTTGATACCCAGCATACACTGCAATACCCAGCAGAGTTATACACTGATATTCTGATAGCACAGCAATTTAAATGAAGTAAGTGGTTGTGTTCCTCAAATACGCAATAAAAAGTGATATTTATAGGGTATACAGTTATACAGCAAAACAGTGGTTTCAGCCATCTAAGACAGGTACTGCATGAGAACCAAAGAAGCTTCTGGATTCATTATCTGCATTTATTATAGTGCTTTTTGTCACCTCTGCTCGCACATGCAAAACTTTCAATGCAAAACTATGGTCCGATACACTCAAGCTGATACTGTGATGACAAAACACTTCATTCATTCAACCAACCAACCAACTCATTTTAGTTGCTGACCCCAAACGCATTTATCTGTATTGTAAAGAACCGCTGTGTTGGAAGTGAAACAAGACTCAGGGAGAACAGATGGGATTTCAAATTGCTGCTTTTAATTACTGCACTAAATAAAATAAAATAAACAGCGAATTCCTGTTTGGGCCAAATCAATAAATAAAAATAACTCCCTCGCTCTCTCTGCTCTTCCTCTCACTTTCCTCTTTTCTTTCTTTCCTCCAACACTCTCACTTGCTCTCGTTCTCTGTTCTTCCGACTGACTCTGTGCTCTTTCACCGCTTCACAGACAGCCACTCTCTTTCAGCCTTTAGCTCTGTCCCTCTCAGCCTCACTCCAGTAGAGGCACACGCGGTCTCCCGTTCAAGGCTAACCTCGGGGAGGGAGGGTCCCCCCACCACCACGAACAGTGTATCTGCAGCTGGGATCCTCCAACCGTGCAGCTCTCATCATGCAGCTCCAGCCGTCATAGACGTCATCATTATACTGCCGAAGGCAAGCGCATTCATCTGAACACCCCAATCACATGACCACATCGTTCCTTATCCTGATACAGCCCTCATTCATCTGAACACCCCAATCACGTGATCACATCGTACCTTATCCTGATACAGCCCTCATTCATCTGAACACCCCAATCACATGACCACATTGTACCTTATCCTGATACAGCCCTCATTCATCTGAACACCCCAATCACGTGATCACGTCGTACCTTATCCTGATACAGCCCTCATTCACCTGAACACCCCAATCACATGACCACATTGTACCTTATCCTGATACAGCCCTCATTCATCTGAACACCCCAATCACATGATCACATCGTACCTTATCATAATACAGCCCTCATTCACCTGAACACCCCAATCACATGACCACATCGTACCTTATCATAATACAGCCCTAATTCATCTGAACACCCCAATCACATGACCACATCGTACCTTATCATAATACAGCCCTCATTCACCTGAACACCCCAATCACATGACCACATCGTACCTTATCATAATACAGCCCTCATTCATCTGAACACCCCAATCACATGACCACATCGTACCTTATCCTGATACAGCCCTCATTCAACTGAACACCCCAATCATGTGATCACGTCGTACCTTATCCTGATACAGCCCTCATTCATCTGAACACCCCAATCACATGATCACATCGTACCTTATCCTGATACAGCCCTCATTCACCTGAACACCCCAATCACGTGATCACGTCGTACCTTATCCTGATACAGCCCTCATTCATCTGAACACCCCAATCACATGATCACATCGTACCTTATCATAATACAGCCCTCATTCACCTGAACACCCCAATCACATGACCACATCGTACCTTATCATAATACAGCACTGTGATAGAGAGAGAAAGGATCGATGCTGTAAATCTCCCTCCCGATTAGAAAGGGCGCTGTGCAAGGGGGAAGGTAAGCTGCCTCCTAGATCTGCCTCGGTGGTAGGTGGAAACCGGAAGGTAACCATATTAGGAGGGGCGCGTAGCTGCGAGTACTCAGGACGATTCCATTGCAGTCAGCTGCGGGGCAGCCCTCTATTGGAGAAACCAGGCGACGCGTTGATTGCAGGGAGGAGTTTTCTGGGTACAAAGGGGAAGCAGCTACGTCAGTACCTCCCCTTGCGCTGAGACAATAATTGACCGGCCGGAGCTGGTGCATGTTTGTTTGTTTTGTTACGTGTTTGTGTGTTTTCGTAGAGGAGCAGGAGGACGGGAGGCTGTCGCTACAGAGCCAGCACTAACCCCAGAGCACTCCCCTCATCGCACAGCACAACACAGCACAGCGCACGCACCACAGTCCCCTTTGGAGAGAGCACAGTTTCGTACACGGAGGATTGTGGTTAAGGAGTGTCTTTTTGTTTGTTATTTTTGAAACGTGGACCTTGTTTTGTTTTGCCCTGATTACCATCGCTGGTATCAGGGTGTATTATTTTCCTGTTTGGATTATTTTTGTGGATATTTCTGTTTTTGTGTGGATTACACTATGTAACACAATTTTTGTTCCTGGGTAGTAAGTGTTATTTCCTAATTGCTTATGCCTCAAAAGTATAGAAAATGGCTATTATTCCCCACAAACTTTGCTTTTGTGACCAGGAGTGATACTTTGAAATTTACCTATTTCCAATGAGAAAATGGGTGAATTTGTGTCTTTTCGTTCACTTAAATTAAAAACAAAACAACATATGAATCCAAATTAACATGTATTTATACTAAAGTAATACACAAATGACTACAAAAGATTTAGAAGTGAGTAGTTTTTCGAGATTTATGATTATACTGTAAATCACTTTCACGAATCAGCTCCCAAATGTAGTCTCCCATCATGTTCTCGTTATACTGTCCTTCATTGACAGCTCATCCAGGAGCCTCAAGGCCGTGCTGCTCCATAATGGTAACAAGTACCCGTCTCTTCCCCTGGCTCACTCAGTGCACCTCAAAGAGGATTACAACAGCATCAAGACCTTGCTGGACGTCTTGAAGTATGATGTGTACGGCTGGGACCCCCGGAAGGTGCTGATGCCACCACTGCACATCAAATTGGGCCTCATGAAACAATTTGTCAGAGCTCTAGATAAGGAGTCGGCAGCCTTCAAGTACCTTCAAGACTTCTTCCCGAAGCTGTCTGAGGCAAAGGTCAAAGCCGGTGGCTTCGTCGGACCACAGATAAAGAAGATCCTGGAGTGCAATGAATTCCCCAAGAAGCTCACTAGTAAGGAGAAAGCGGCTTGGAACAGCTTTGTCGCAGTGGTTCAGGGCTTCCTGGGCAATCACAAGGCCGAAAACTATGTGGAGCTGGTTGAGACTCTGGTGAAGAACTACGGCACAATGGGCTGTAGGATGTCCCTCAAAGTCCATATCCTTGATGCTCATCTTGATAAATTCAAGGAGAACATGGGAGCGTATTCGGAGGAGCAAGGCGAGCGCTTCCACCAGGATATACTGGACTTTGAACGCCGCTACCAAGGACAGTATAACGAGAACATGAAGGGAGACTACATTTGGGGGCTGATTCGTGAAAGTGATTTAGAGTATAATCGTAAATCTCGAAAAACTACTCACTTCTAAATCTTTTGTAGTCATTTTTGTATTACTTTAGTATAAATACATGTTAATTTGGATTCATATGTTGTTTTTTTCTGACTTTATGTGAACGAAAAGACACAAATTCACCCGTTTTCTCATTGGAAATAGGTTAATTTCAAAATATCACTGTCCTGGTCACAAAAGCAAAGTTTGTGGGGAATAATAGCCATTTTCTATACTTTTGAGGCATAAGCAATTAGGAAATAACACTTACTACCCAGGAACCAAAAAAAAAAAAAAAATTGTTACACAGTGTTATTAAATTACTTTTTGGGAGAATACGTTTGGACATTGGCAGTCTCTTGCACCACATCATTCATCCTGTCACAAGCCCTCATTCACCTGAACACCCCAATCACGTGATCACATCGTACCTTATCATAATACAGCCCTCATTCATCTGAACACCCCAATCACATGATCACATCGTACCTTATCATAATACAGCCCTCATTCACCTGAACACCCCAATCACATGATCACATCGTACCTTATCATAATACAGCCCTCATTCACCTGAACACGCCAATCACATGACCACATCGTACCTTATCATAATACAGCCCTCATTCACCTGAACACCCCAATCACATGATCACATCGTACCTTATCATAATACAGCCCTCATTCACCTGAACACCCCAATCACATGACCACATCATACCTTATCATAATACAGCCCTCATTCATCTGAACACCCCAATCACATGATCACATCGTACCTTATCCTGATACAGCCCTCATTCACCTGAACACCCCAATCACATGACCACATCGTACCTTATCCTGATACAGCCGATGGAAACTTCATAAGACTCTGTGGCAAAGTGGTAATTAGTAGCAGGTGTATAGCAGGTGCAATGCGGATGCAGTAATTCCAAATAACAAACAGACAACAAAGTACGGGTGAAATGAGGGTTTTAATGATTAGAAATCCAATTGTCTGATGACCAGCCAGTAAACAATATTGAGCTGGCAATACACAGCAATGTGTATTGCACAGCAATGAAAAAGGGTTGCAGTCCCGCAAACAATAAACACGGAACAAAACACACACAATTAGACACACAGGATCACAGGTCCAAAGTGAGTGCTCTGATCCGGCTTTGTGCTGGCCCCTGGAGACAGCTCCAGATTTGTTTAGCCATCTAGTGCTATTTAACTAAACAAACACAGTCAGTTACGAAACAGAAAACACCAACAAAACACTTACAAACTCTTTATTTTATTGTGGGGATATCTCCCGGTCCTTCCAGTCTCCTCGTATCTGTGAAACCCAAGCGAAGGACAAGATTTACAATTCTCCGGCCCCTTTTATGCGTTTATGCATGACCCCTTGGTAAACGATTACAGCTGACTCTATTGCTTGCAGCTGCTACCTCGTTTACCTTACAGGTCAATACGTTCACGCATCGGAGTCTCGTCTTTTTCCAGGCTGACTGACCACACGACCCAGGGAATAAACTGTCAGAACAACCTGTCCAAAGCCTTTCCCTTTCGCTACTTAGTACCCTCACAGGTCGAGAGGGAGATTTACAACCAGAACTCATTATATTTCCATCACAGAACCCCATCAAACGATTACTATTAACAATAACAATAAACGTAACAAAGCAAAAACGTCAATTTTACATAACAGCAGTAGTGGTTAGGGCTCTGGACTCTTGACCGGAGGGTCGTGGGTTCAATCCCCGGTGGGGACACTGCTGCTGTACCCTTGAGCGAGAGCAGACCTGTGTAAGGAGAGCTCCTGATAAAAGTCTGTAAAACAGTGTTTTCATCTTTTTATTTTCACAATCTTTTGATTTTCTCTTATTTCTAAAGCAGCAGGGCACCTTTTTTGTTTATAAAAACTTTTATTTATTGTTTTAGAACACATTTTATTTCTTTTTTCTTTTGTTCTCCTACACTTGCTTGTTTGCAAGTGTAGGAGCAGCCATTTTGGCTTGTTTTTTCCTTTGTTTGGTTTGTTCATTTAATTTTTACTTTATTTAAACTAGTTTCTTTTCTTTGCTTTTTAATTTTATATTAAAGAGCACTTTCTTAAGTTTATTTTAAAATCATTTTTAATAATTACACTGTTTTAGTTTTAGTTTTAAAAATCATTTTGTTTTAATCCCCTGCTCCTGCCTTGTGCAGAGTGGGGGAAGGGCAGGCAGGGAGCACAGGCCATGTGCTCCTTTGTTTGCCCTTTGTTTGATTTTTGATTTTCTTTTAAGTTTAAAACTATTGTTTAGTTTTAAACTTTGATTTATTTCTGAATTTTTCTTTTACCCTTGCACTATTGGAGTGCAGGGGTGTGTGATTTGTATTTGTTTATTTATTTAAAAAATAAACAAATACGTTTGTTTGTTATAAAAAAAAAAAAAAAAAAAAAAAGAAAAAAAAACCTTTGTGCTTTTTGTTTTATTTTTGTGTGTGTGTGAATTTTTATTTTTGTTGTTTTAAAACTAAATAAATAATTTTTTGTTTGTTTGTTTTACTTTTTTTGGTTTATTTAATTATTAAAATAAAAAAAAAAAAACCTTTGTGTTCTGTGTGCCCCTGCACTATTGGAGTGCAGGGGTGTGCAATTGTGTTTGTTTTATTTTGATTTATTGTTTGTTTGTTTTTTTATAAACAAATAAAAATTAAAATGAGTGGGCAAGCTCCACAGGCCCCAAAAAAGTGGGCACAGGTGGCTGCAGGGGAGGCTGCAGCCCCCTTTAAAAACTTGACCAGGAGGCACGGGGTCAGGTGCCTCCTCCGAGATACCCTCTCAATAGAGGCCATGGTGAAAGCCATGGCCAAGGTGGTCGGGCCATCGACCATCGTGGCGGCCTCAAAGATGTACGGCAAGGCCGTCTTCTTTTTAAAATCTGAGGCCGCCACGCACACGGCTATTGAGAGGGGTCTCGCGGTCGGGGGGATATATAGCCCCATTGAACCCTTGGAGGGGTTGGGCAGCAGGGTCGTCCTCTCTAACGTCCCGCCTTTCTTGAAGGACGACCTCCTGAAGCCCCATCTTCAGGCCCTAGGGGAGTTAAAATCGGGCATCCACCCCATCCCCCTAGGGTGCAAGGACCAACCCCTCCGCCACGTGCTGTCCTTCCGACGCCAGGTGACCATCCACCTGGCGGGGAGGGACGCCGTGGAGGGCAGTTTTGTGGTCCCCTTTCAGGGGACCAACTATGTAATCTTTTATTCCTCGGAGGAGGTGCGGTGTTATCACTGCAAGGAGCTGGGGCACCAGAAAAAGAGGTGCCCCAAGCTCCAGCAGGGCGCAAAACCACCTGCGCCCGCACCGCGCCCCTCCGAGTCCACCTCGCCCCCGGGGCCCTCAAAAAGGCCCGCAGAGGGTGACAAAAAAGCACCCGCCCCCCTCCCAGGAACATCTGAGGGGGGAAAGGGAGAGACGGCCCCCGAGGTGGCTGGACCCTCCGCGCCTCATGAAAGCGCGCGGGGGGAGAAGGCCGCCGAATGGACCTTGGTCGCCCGCCGCAAAAAGAAGGTGGCGGCCAGGTCCACGGGGGAGGCCAAGCGGGGGGAGACGAAGCCCGCCGCCACACCATCTGGTGGCGGGTCAGGGGGAGTCCCTGATAAGGAGACTCCCCCCACGGCACCCCCCGCGAGGCAGGGCGGCAAAGCCGCCCGAAAAACCAAGCACCTCCTCCCCCCAGAGGGCGAGGAGAGAAGCGCTGCCGGAGGTGGGCTCCCCATCGCCGTGGCAGGGCAGGGGACCGCCTCCGGCAGCCTCAGGGGGAAGAGGAAGGCGCAGGCACGCCTCCCCACGTGTGCACGCAAGTGCACACGTACCGGCTTCTTGGTGGGGGTCCCCGGGGGGGCGAAAGAGGGCCCCCTAAAACCAAAGCGACCGCCTCGGCGTCCCCCCTCTGTCGGCAATGAGGGCCCCGGCCCTCGTAATGCCACAGAGGGGGAGAAGGATCCATCCCCCGAGGCGGTCCGGGGCTCCGCAGAATCTGCGGAGCCCATGGAAGAGGCCCCCGCCGAGAGGCCAAAGGGGAGGGAGGAACCCGCGAGGGCAGATAGAGCCCTTCGGGAAGATCCCCTCCCCGTCACTAAAGAGACCTCGGAAGCCGGCCCCGACTCTACCACCGAGGGGCCGGCTGCAGCGGAGGTCGCTGAGGGGGCGCAGGAGGGGCCCCCGACAGAACACCTGCCTCGGGCACCGCCTTCCTCCAAAGGCGACACGGGTCCTGAAACCTGTGTTGCCGAGGAGGGGGCGGCGGAAACAGCTTCCGAGGCAGGCGTGGGCTCCGTGGATAAAGCGGAGCCCATGCAGGCGACCCCTGCCGAGGGGCCAGAGGGGGAGGAAGAACAACCCCTCCCAGAAGAAGAGCTGCCTCGGGCTCCCGAGGCAGGCGTGGGCTCCGCAGACAATGCGGGGCCCATGCAGATGGCCCCGGCTGAGGGGTCAGAGGGGGGAGCTGAGCCCCCCCAGTCAGAACAAGAGCTGCCTCAGGTTTCCCTCTCTTGTGGCGACGGGGGTTTCGGCCCTCGTGCTGCCGCGGAGGGGGAGAAGGAAACACCCCCTGAGGCAGCGGCGGGCTCTGCGGAGCCCGCGCTTACATTGGTCTCCGGAGCGCGGAAGGGAGGGGAAGAACCAAAGAGGGCAGAAGGTGGTGCCCTCGCGGTAGATCCCCTCCCCGAAGTGCAACGGGGCCAAGAAACCGGTCCCCGACCCAGCATCGAGGGACCGGTTCCAGTCACCGAGGGGGCGCGGGAGGAGCCCCTGGAAGAACAACCGCCTCAGGCTTCCCTTTCCGGCGGCGACGAGGGCTCCGGCCCTCGCGCGTCCGTCGGGGGGGAAACATCGTCCGAGGCGGTCCCGGTGACTGATGCGGAGGGAGGGGAAGGACCCGAAAGGGTGTATCCCCTTTCTCTAGGGGAGGGAGGGGAAGGACCCGAGAGGGTGGATCCCCTTCCTTCGAGGGAAGAGGACGGGCCTGAGACCGTGCCTCGGACCTCAAAGGAGGGACCCAGAGCGGGGACCAGACCATCTGGCTCGGCGGCGTATGCCGAGCGCCCGTCTGCGCCCCCGAAATCGAGGGTGCAGACGGTCCCCGCGAGGGTCCCTCCGCCGGTCTCTCCCGTCGCGTCCCCTGGGGGTGGGGCGCAGGGAGGACCGGTGAAGCTCAAAATAAGGCGCAACGCGCTCACCCACCAACGTGAGTGCGTTGTGCTTTACCATCGCGAGGGGGGCGATGGAGAGCTGAGGGAGAGGGAGGAGGATACCGAGTCCACGGGCAGCGTGGGCTCGGAGGTTCCGTCCGTCTCTCTCCCTGACATCCCTGCGGCGGATCTCCTGGAGTTCTTGGAGGCCACCATCCACCGCAGGGACAAGGTACAGCTGGCCCTGGACAAATGGGGGGACTTCCAGAGGGTCCTAACCTCTGTGAGGTCCTTCCTCAGGGCCAGCCACGCCAACAAAACTTCGGGCTCGAACGTGCACATTCGGGCCCGAAAGTTACACGACCAGTTGGTGAGCTTCGGGAGAACTCAGGATCTCCCGTGAGCGTCACCAACCACTCCTGACAGAGGATCATGTATCACATCGGTACCGTGAACGTCAACGGGTGTAGGGACCCTTTCCGCAGGGCCCAGGTAATCTCCTTCCTGAAAAAAGGGGGTTACTCTGTGTGCTTCCTGCAGGAAACCCACACGACTCCAGAGACGGAAGCCAGCTGGCTTCTGGAGTGGGGGGGGAGAGTGTCGTTCAGCCATCTCACCGGCACCTCCTGTGGGGTGGCGACGCTCTTCTCCGGGTCCTTTCTTCCCACGGTACTCGATGTGGTAGACGTCGAGCCGGGCCGTCTGTTACACCACCGGATCCGGGACGGCGACAGTATCGTTCACCTGGTGAACGTGTACGCGCCGTCCACGGGTCCGGCGAGGGTCCAGTTCTTTCGCCGGATGTCGACCTACATGAGCAACATCGGCGCCGACGAGTGCGTGGTCCTCGGGGGTGATTTCAACTGCACCCTCGAGGCCGCGGACAGGGTGGGGGGTCAAGAACACTACCCTCTCTCGTCGGCAGCCCTGAGAGAGCTGACCGCTCAGCTCTCTCTGGTCGACATCTGGCGTTGGCATCACCCGGACGTCCCCGCCTTCACCTTCACCAGGGTGAGGGAGGGGCGGGTGTCTCAGTCCCGGATCGACAGGTTCTACGTCACCAGGAACCACGCTCACTGCGTTCGCTCCTCCGACATCAGGCCGGCGCCGTTCACGGACCACAACCTGGTGGCCGTGGCGGTGGCCCTGGTGCCAGTCGGGCACGCCTCCGCCTACTGGCACTTTAACAACGCCTTGTTGGAGGACGAGCGCTTTGAGCGGTCTTTCCGGGACTTTTGGACGGTCTGGCACGGCAGACGATCTCGCTTCCCCACGTGGCGTCAGTGGTGGGACGTGGGGAAAGCGCAGATCAAGATCTTCTGTCAGGAGTACACGAGGGGCGCGAGCAGGCGGAGGGACTCACGGATCGAGCGGCTGGAAAGGGAGCTGCTCGATCTGGAGAGCCGCCTGGCTCGCGGGGACCCACTCGAGCAGAGCGCGTACGTAGAGAAGAAGAGCACCCTGCGGGACCTGCAGCTCCAGCGGTCCCGGGGGGCGTTTGTGCGCTCGCGGATCCAGTTCCTCCGGGAGATGGACCGCGGCTCACACTTCTTCTACGCGTTGGAGAAAAAGAAGGGAGACCGCAGGAACATCACCTGCCTCCTGGCAGACGACGGCTCCCTTCTGACGGATCCGGAGAGCGTGAACGAGAGGGCCAGAGCCTTTTACTCTGACCTCTTCTCTCCGGATCCCGTCGACTCCGACGCGTGCAGGGTTCTGTGGGATGGGCTTCCCACGGTCGGCGAGGGCGTCAGGGACGAGTTCGAGGGCCAGCTGACCCTGGCCGAGCTCTCCGACGCCCTCAGTCGGATGCCCTATAACAAATCGCCGGGCATCGACGGGCTGACCGTGGAGTTCTTCAAAAAGTTTTGGGACTTGCTGGGGCCCGCCTTTGCGCGGGTCCTGGCGGAAGCCTACGAGACCGGGGAGATGCCCCTTTCGATGAGGCGGGCGGTGATCACGCTCCTGCCCAAGAAGGGGGATCTCCGTTGCCTTAAGAACTGGCGCCCGGTCTCGCTGCTATGCACGGACTATAAAATCGTGGCCAAGGCCGCCTCCTTGAGGCTCAAGTCCGTGCTGGCAGACGTGGTCCACCCCGACCAGTCCTACACGGTCCCGAACCGGACGATTTTTGATAACATCTTCCTGGTTCGGGACCTGCTGCACTACTGCAGGAGGACCGGTCGGTCGGTCGCCTTCCTGTCGCTGGATCAGGAGAAGGCGTTCGACCGGGTGGATCACGAGTATCTCTTCGGAACCCTGCGAGCATTCGGATTCGGGCCGCGTTTTGTCGGCCTGTTCCGGATGCTGTACGCCTCTGCCGAGTGCCTGTTGAAGGTCAACTGGTCCCTGACCGCGCCCCTCGCGTTTGGGAGAGGAGTGCGTCAGGGCTGCCCTCTGTCCGGACAACTGTACGCGCTGTGCATCGAGCCCTTCCTCTGCCTCCTTCGCAGGAGGCTCACGGGGTTGGCGCTCGGCGCGTCGGACACGAGGGTGGTCCTATCGGCATATGCCGATGACGTGCTCCTGGTGGCCTCCGACCCGGTTGACCTGGAGAGGATGCGGAGCTGCCAGAGTGTATACTCTGCCGCTTCCTCTGCCAGGATCAACTGGGACAAGTGCTCCGGGTTACTAGTAGGTCCCTGGCGGGTGGACTCCCTTCCCGTCGCGCTCCAGCAGTTCAAGTGGAGCGCGGACGGCTTCAAATATCTGGGAGTCCACCTGAGCCCCGCGGAGACCTCGGTCGCAGCCAACTGGGTGGAGTTGGAGGACAAGGTGGCTGCGAGGCTGAGGTCATGGTCGGGTCTGCTGAAACTGCTTTCCTTCAGGGGACGGGCTTTAGTGATTAACCAACTGGTGGCGTCGATGCTTTGGCATCGACTCACCGTCCTGAGCCCGCCCCCTGAGTTTGTGTCCAGGGTCCAGAGGAAGCTGACGGACTTCTTCTGGGCCGGAAAGCACTGGGTCTCTGCGGCGGTTCTGAGCCTCCCTCTGGCCGAGGGAGGGCAAGGGTTGGTGTGCATCAAGAGCCAGGTGCACACCTTCCGCCTCCAGACGCTGCAGAGATTCCTGTACGCAGACCCGGCCCCGCAGTGGTGCACGCTGGCGTCCCTCCTGTTGCGCCAGCTGCACGACCTGGGCTACGACCGGCAGCACTTTTGGATCGATCTCCGGGGAATCCGTCTCCCCGAGCTGCCGGTCTTTTACCAGGACCTGCTCAGGACCCGGAGCATGTTTGACATCGGCCGAGACGCGGTTCCGACCAAGGGGGAGGAATTCCTTCTGGAGCCCCTGCTGCACAACCCCCATCTAGGTGCGCAGGCGTTGGAATCCCCCGCGGTGCGGAGCCTGTTGATCTCGGCCAAGGTGACCAGAGTCTGGGATCTCCTGGATCACCAACGCTCGGCGTGGCTGACTCCCGGGTCGCTGGTCGCCAGGGCGACTCGGGGGACCCTCAGAACGGCCCGCCGAGCGATCCGGGAGTGCAAAGCAGCTTTGCACCCAGACTCTGTCGGGTATCTCGAGGGGGTCCTCAGGACCGGAGAGCCATCGTCCCTCCCTACCCCCGGCTCTCCGGCCCTGCTGATCAGACCAAAGGATCGGGCTCCCCCTCAGCCTCCCCTCGAGAATCACCTGAGCAGGACCTCGCAGTTCTCCTCGACCCCCCTTCGTTCCGTGTCGAGGAGGACCCTGTACGCGATGGCGCTCCACACCCTCCACTTCCTCGCCCTCGTCTCCCGCCGAGACACCGCTTGGCGGGAGCCCCTCCAACCCCCGGAGGGCGAGAGGCCCCAGTGGGAGGCCTTGTACTCCCCGCTGGTCCCCAGAGGCGCTGGGGACCTGGGCTGGAGGGTGTTACACGGAGCGCTCGCGTCAGGAGAGGTCCTGCGTCACTTCACCGACTCGGACCCCGCATGCCCTTTCTGCGGCGAGTCCGAGTCGGTGTTCCACATTTATTTTCATTGCGCCAGGCTGCAGCCGTTCTTTTTGTTCTTAAAGAACCTCCTGCTGCAGTTCTGGCTGCATTTTTCCCCCACCCTTTTTATTTTCGGGCACCCTGTTCGTGGCTCCACCAGGAAGAGAGACCTCCTGGTGAATCTGCTCCTGGCTCTTGGAAAACTTACCATCTACAAGACCAGGAAGCGTAAGATCACCGGGGAGGGTCTCTTTGACTGTGGGGCCATGTTCAGGGCCCTCCTTCGTTCCCGGGTGGCATTGGAGCACGTCTACGCGGAGTCCACTGGCGACATGACGGCTTTTGTCGACCAGTGGGCTCTGGGTGGCGTGCTCTGCACCACCCCCCCCTTTGTTTTGAACGTTTAATTTACTGGCTTAGTTAACGGCCGTTTTTTGTTGGCACCCCCTTTTGATTAGGGGGCGCCAAACGGAATCTTTTCACCGGCTGCCTTCGGGCAGCTGGTGCGCCGGCTGCCAATAGGCAGCCGACGCAGTTTTCTACCGGCCCTTAAATAGGCTGTACCCTTGAGCGAGAGCAGACCTGTGTAAGGAGAGCTCCTGATAAAAGTCTGTAAAACAGTGTTTTCATCTTTTTATTTTCACAATCTTTTGATTTTCTCTTATTTCTAAAGCAGCAGGGCACCTTTTTTGTTTATAAAAACTTTTATTTATTGTTTTAGAACACATTTTATTTCTTTTTTCTTTTGTTCTCCTACACTTGCTTGTTTGCAAGTGTAGGAGCAGCCATTTTGGCTTGTTTTTTCCTTTGTTTGGTTTGTTCATTTAATTTTTACTTTATTTAAACTAGTTTCTTTTCTTTGCTTTTTAATTTTATATTAAAGAGCACTTTCTTAAGTTTATTTTAAAATCATTTTTAATAATTACACTGTTTTAGTTTTAGTTTTAAAAATCATTTTGTTTTAATCCCCTGCTCCTGCCTTGTGCAGAGTGGGGGAAGGGCAGGCAGGGAGCACAGGCCATGTGCTCCTTTGTTTGCCCTTTGTTTGATTTTTGATTTTCTTTTAAGTTTAAAACTATTGTTTAGTTTTAAACTTTGATTTATTTCTGAATTTTTCTTTTACCCTTGCACTATTGGAGTGCAGGGGTGTGTGATTTGTATTTGTTTATTTATTTAAAAAATAAACAAATACGTTTGTTTGTTATAAAAAAAAAAAAAAAAAAAAAAAGAAAAAAAAACCTTTGTGCTTTTTGTTTTATTTTTGTGTGTGTGTGAATTTTTATTTTTGTTGTTTTAAAACTAAATAAATAATTTTTTGTTTGTTTGTTTTACTTTTTTTGGTTTATTTAATTATTAAAATAAAAAAAAAAAAACCTTTGTGTTCTGTGTGCCCCTGCACTATTGGAGTGCAGGGGTGTGCAATTGTGTTTGTTTTATTTTGATTTATTGTTTGTTTGTTTTTTTATAAACAAATAAAAATTAAAATGAGTGGGCAAGCTCCACAGGCCCCAAAAAAGTGGGCACAGGTGGCTGCAGGGGAGGCTGCAGCCCCCTTTAAAAACTTGACCAGGAGGCACGGGGTCAGGTGCCTCCTCCGAGATACCCTCTCAATAGAGGCCATGGTGAAAGCCATGGCCAAGGTGGTCGGGCCATCGACCATCGTGGCGGCCTCAAAGATGTACGGCAAGGCCGTCTTCTTTTTAAAATCTGAGGCCGCCACGCACACGGCTATTGAGAGGGGTCTCGCGGTCGGGGGGATATATAGCCCCATTGAACCCTTGGAGGGGTTGGGCAGCAGGGTCGTCCTCTCTAACGTCCCGCCTTTCTTGAAGGACGACCTCCTGAAGCCCCATCTTCAGGCCCTAGGGGAGTTAAAATCGGGCATCCACCCCATCCCCCTAGGGTGCAAGGACCAACCCCTCCGCCACGTGCTGTCCTTCCGACGCCAGGTGACCATCCACCTGGCGGGGAGGGACGCCGTGGAGGGCAGTTTTGTGGTCCCCTTTCAGGGGACCAACTATGTAATCTTTTATTCCTCGGAGGAGGTGCGGTGTTATCACTGCAAGGAGCTGGGGCACCAGAAAAAGAGGTGCCCCAAGCTCCAGCAGGGCGCAAAACCACCTGCGCCCGCACCGCGCCCCTCCGAGTCCACCTCGCCCCCGGGGCCCTCAAAAAGGCCCGCAGAGGGTGACAAAAAAGCACCCGCCCCCCTCCCAGGAACATCTGAGGGGGGAAAGGGAGAGACGGCCCCCGAGGTGGCTGGACCCTCCGCGCCTCATGAAAGCGCGCGGGGGGAGAAGGCCGCCGAATGGACCTTGGTCGCCCGCCGCAAAAAGAAGGTGGCGGCCAGGTCCACGGGGGAGGCCAAGCGGGGGGAGACGAAGCCCGCCGCCACACCATCTGGTGGCGGGTCAGGGGGAGTCCCTGATAAGGAGACTCCCCCCACGGCACCCCCCGCGAGGCAGGGCGGCAAAGCCGCCCGAAAAACCAAGCACCTCCTCCCCCCAGAGGGCGAGGAGAGAAGCGCTGCCGGAGGTGGGCTCCCCATCGCCGTGGCAGGGCAGGGGACCGCCTCCGGCAGCCTCAGGGGGAAGAGGAAGGCGCAGGCACGCCTCCCCACGTGTGCACGCAAGTGCACACGTACCGGCTTCTTGGTGGGGGTCCCCGGGGGGGCGAAAGAGGGCCCCCTAAAACCAAAGCGACCGCCTCGGCGTCCCCCCTCTGTCGGCAATGAGGGCCCCGGCCCTCGTAATGCCACAGAGGGGGAGAAGGATCCATCCCCCGAGGCGGTCCGGGGCTCCGCAGAATCTGCGGAGCCCATGGAAGAGGCCCCCGCCGAGAGGCCAAAGGGGAGGGAGGAACCCGCGAGGGCAGATAGAGCCCTTCGGGAAGATCCCCTCCCCGTCACTAAAGAGACCTCGGAAGCCGGCCCCGACTCTACCACCGAGGGGCCGGCTGCAGCGGAGGTCGCTGAGGGGGCGCAGGAGGGGCCCCCGACAGAACACCTGCCTCGGGCACCGCCTTCCTCCAAAGGCGACACGGGTCCTGAAACCTGTGTTGCCGAGGAGGGGGCGGCGGAAACAGCTTCCGAGGCAGGCGTGGGCTCCGTGGATAAAGCGGAGCCCATGCAGGCGACCCCTGCCGAGGGGCCAGAGGGGGAGGAAGAACAACCCCTCCCAGAAGAAGAGCTGCCTCGGGCTCCCGAGGCAGGCGTGGGCTCCGCAGACAATGCGGGGCCCATGCAGATGGCCCCGGCTGAGGGGTCAGAGGGGGGAGCTGAGCCCCCCCAGTCAGAACAAGAGCTGCCTCAGGTTTCCCTCTCTTGTGGCGACGGGGGTTTCGGCCCTCGTGCTGCCGCGGAGGGGGAGAAGGAAACACCCCCTGAGGCAGCGGCGGGCTCTGCGGAGCCCGCGCTTACATTGGTCTCCGGAGCGCGGAAGGGAGGGGAAGAACCAAAGAGGGCAGAAGGTGGTGCCCTCGCGGTAGATCCCCTCCCCGAAGTGCAACGGGGCCAAGAAACCGGTCCCCGACCCAGCATCGAGGGACCGGTTCCAGTCACCGAGGGGGCGCGGGAGGAGCCCCTGGAAGAACAACCGCCTCAGGCTTCCCTTTCCGGCGGCGACGAGGGCTCCGGCCCTCGCGCGTCCGTCGGGGGGGAAACATCGTCCGAGGCGGTCCCGGTGACTGATGCGGAGGGAGGGGAAGGACCCGAAAGGGTGTATCCCCTTTCTCTAGGGGAGGGAGGGGAAGGACCCGAGAGGGTGGATCCCCTTCCTTCGAGGGAAGAGGACGGGCCTGAGACCGTGCCTCGGACCTCAAAGGAGGGACCCAGAGCGGGGACCAGACCATCTGGCTCGGCGGCGTATGCCGAGCGCCCGTCTGCGCCCCCGAAATCGAGGGTGCAGACGGTCCCCGCGAGGGTCCCTCCGCCGGTCTCTCCCGTCGCGTCCCCTGGGGGTGGGGCGCAGGGAGGACCGGTGAAGCTCAAAATAAGGCGCAACGCGCTCACCCACCAACGTGAGTGCGTTGTGCTTTACCATCGCGAGGGGGGCGATGGAGAGCTGAGGGAGAGGGAGGAGGATACCGAGTCCACGGGCAGCGTGGGCTCGGAGGTTCCGTCCGTCTCTCTCCCTGACATCCCTGCGGCGGATCTCCTGGAGTTCTTGGAGGCCACCATCCACCGCAGGGACAAGGTACAGCTGGCCCTGGACAAATGGGGGGACTTCCAGAGGGTCCTAACCTCTGTGAGGTCCTTCCTCAGGGCCAGCCACGCCAACAAAACTTCGGGCTCGAACGTGCACATTCGGGCCCGAAAGTTACACGACCAGTTGGTGAGCTTCGGGAGAACTCAGGATCTCCCGTGAGCGTCACCAACCACTCCTGACAGAGGATCATGTATCACATCGGTACCGTGAACGTCAACGGGTGTAGGGACCCTTTCCGCAGGGCCCAGGTAATCTCCTTCCTGAAAAAAGGGGGTTACTCTGTGTGCTTCCTGCAGGAAACCCACACGACTCCAGAGACGGAAGCCAGCTGGCTTCTGGAGTGGGGGGGGAGAGTGTCGTTCAGCCATCTCACCGGCACCTCCTGTGGGGTGGCGACGCTCTTCTCCGGGTCCTTTCTTCCCACGGTACTCGATGTGGTAGACGTCGAGCCGGGCCGTCTGTTACACCACCGGATCCGGGACGGCGACAGTATCGTTCACCTGGTGAACGTGTACGCGCCGTCCACGGGTCCGGCGAGGGTCCAGTTCTTTCGCCGGATGTCGACCTACATGAGCAACATCGGCGCCGACGAGTGCGTGGTCCTCGGGGGTGATTTCAACTGCACCCTCGAGGCCGCGGACAGGGTGGGGGCGCAAGAGCACTACCCTCTCTCGTCGGCAGCCCTGAGAGAGCTGACCGCTCAGCTCTCTCTGGTCGACATCTGGCGTTGGCAGCATCCGGACGTCCCCGCCTTCACCTTCACCAGGGTGAGGGAGGGGCGGGTGTCTCAGTCCCGGATCGACAGGTTCTACGTCACCAGGAACCACGCTCACTGCGTTCGCTCCTCCGACATCAGGCCGGCGCCGTTCACGGACCACAACCTGGTGGCCGTGGCGGTGGCCCTGGTGCCAGTCGGGCACGCCTCCGCCTACTGGCACTTCAACAACGCCTTGTTGGAGGACGAGCGCTTTGAGCGGTCTTTCCGGGACTTTTGGACGGTCTGGCACGGCAGACGATCTCGCTTCCCCACGTGGCGTCAGTGGTGGGACGTGGGGAAAGCGCAGATCAAGATCTTCTGTCAGGAGTACACGAGGGGCGCGAGCAGGCGGAGGGACTCACGGATCGAGCGGCTGGAAAGGGAGCTGCTCGATCTGGAGAGCCGCCTGGCTCGCGGGGACCCACTCGAGCAGAGCGCGTACGTAGAGAAGAAGAGCACCCTGCGGGACCTGCAGCTCCAGCGGTCCCGGGGGGCGTTTGTGCGCTCGCGGATCCAGTTCCTCCGGGAGATGGACCGCGGCTCACACTTCTTCTACGCGTTGGAGAAAAAGAAGGGAGACCGCAGGAACATCACCTGCCTTCTGGCAGACGACGGCTCCCTTCTGACGGATCCGGAGAGCGTGAACGAGAGGGCCAGAGCCTTTTACTCTGACCTCTTCTCTCCGGATCCCGTCGACTCCGACGCGTGCAGGGTTCTGTGGGATGGGCTTCCCACGGTCGGCGAGGGCGTGCGGGACGAGTTCGAGGGCCAGCTGACCCTGGCCGAGCTCTCCGACGCCCTCAGTCGGATGCCCTATAACAAATCGCCGGGCATCGACGGGCTGACCGTGGAGTTCTTCAAAAAGTTTTGGGACTTGCTGGGGCCCGCCTTTGCGCGGGTCCTGGCGGAAGCCTACGAGACCGGGGAGATGCCCCTTTCGATGAGGCGGGCGGTGATCACGCTCCTGCCCAAGAAAGGGGATCTCCGCTGCCTTAAGAACTGGCGCCCGGTCTCGCTGCTGTGCACGGACTATAAAATCGTGGCCAAGGCCGCCTCCTTGAGGCTCAAGTCCGTGCTGGCAGACGTGATCCACCCCGACCAGTCCTACACGGTCCCGAACCGGACGATTTTCGATAACATCTTCCTGGTTCGGGACCTGCTGCACTACTGCAGGAGGACCGGTCGGTCGGTCGCCTTCCTGTCGCTGGATCAGGAGAAGGCGTTCGACCGGGTGGATCACGAGTATCTCTTCGGAACCCTGCGAGCGTTCGGATTCGGGCCGCGTTTTGTCGGCCTGTTCCGGATGCTGTACGCCTCTGCCGAGTGCCTGTTGAAGGTCAACTGGTCCCTGACCGCGCCCCTCGCGTTCAGGAGAGGAGTACGTCAGGGCTGCCCTCTGTCCGGACAACTGTACGCGCTGTGCATCGAGCCCTTCCTCTGCCTCCTTCGCAGGAGGCTCACGGGGTTGGCGCTCGGCGCGTCGGACACGAGGGTGGTCCTGTCGGCTTACGCCGACGACGTGCTCCTGGTGGCCTCCGACCCGGTTGACCTGGAGAGGATGCGGAGCTGCCAGAGTGTATACTCTGCCGCTTCCTCTGCCAGGATCAACTGGGACAAGTGCTCCGGGTTACTAGTAGGTCCCTGGCGGGTGGACTCCCTCCCTGCCGCGCTCCAGCAGTTCCAGTGGAGCGCGGACAGCTTCAAATACCTGGGAGTCCACCTGAGCCCCGCGGAGACCTCGGTCGCAGCCAACTGGGTGGAGTTGGAGGACAAGGTGGCTGCGAGGCTGAGGTCGTGGTCGGGTTTGCTGAAACTGCTTTCCTTCAGGGGACGGGCTTTAGTGATAAACCAACTGGTGGCGTCGATGCTTTGGCATCGACTCACCGTCCTGAGCCCGCCCCCTGAGTTTGTGTCCAGGGTCCAGAGGAAGCTGACGGACTTCTTCTGGGCCGGAAAGCACTGGGTCTCTGCGGCGGTTCTGAGCCTCCCTCTTGCCGAGGGAGGGCAAGGGTTGGTGTGCATCAAGAGCCAGGTGCACACCTTCCGCCTCCAGACGCTGCAGAGATTCCTGTACGCAGACCCGGCCCCGCAGTGGTGCACGCTGGCGTCCCTCCTGTTGCGCCAGCTGCATGACCTGGGCTACGACCGGCAGCTCTTTTGGATCGATCTCCGGGGAATCCGTCTCCCCGAGCTGCCGGTCTTTTACCAGGACCTGCTCAGGACCCGGAGCATGTTTGACATCGGCCGAGACGCGGTTCCGACCGAGGGGGAGGAATTCCTTCTGGAGCCCCTGCTGCACAACCCCCATCTAGGTGCGCAGGCGTTGGAATCCCCCGCGGTGCGGAGCCTGTTGATCTCGGCCAAGGTGACCAGAGTCTGGGATCTCCTGGATCACCAACACTCGGCGTGGCTGACTCCCGAGTCGCTGGTCACCAGGGCGACTCGGGGGACCCTCAGAACGGCCCGCCGAGCGATCCGGGAGTGCAAAGCAGCTTTGCACCCAGACTCTGTCGGGTATCTCGAGGGGGTCCTCAGGACCGGAGAGCCATCGTCCCTCCCTACCCCCGGCTCTCCGGCCCTGCTGATCAGACCAAAGGATCGGGCTCCCCCTCAGCCTCCCCTCGAGAATCACCTGAGCAGGACCTCGCAGTTCTCCTTGACCCCCCTTCGTTCCGTGTCGAGGAGGACCCTGTACGCGATGGCGCTCCACACCCTCCACTTCCTCGCCCTCGTCTCCCGCCGAGACACCGCTTGGCGGGAGCCCCTCCAATCCCCGGAGGGCGAGAGGCCCCAGTGGGAGGCTTTGTACTCCCCGCTGGTCCCCAGAGGCGCTGGGGACCTGGGCTGGAGGGTGCTACACGGAGCGCTCGCGTCAGGAGAGGTCCTGCGTCACTTCACCGACTCGGACCCCGCATGCCCTTTCTGCGGCGAGTCCGAGTCGGTTTTCCACATTTATTTCCTTTGCGCCAGGCTGCAGCCGTTCTTTTTGTTCTTAAAGAACCTCTTGCTGCAGTTCTGGCTGCATTTTTCCCCTACCCTTTTTATTTTTGGGCACCCTGTTCGTGGCTCCACCAGGAAGAGGGACCTCCTGGTGAATCTGCTCCTGGCTCTTGGCAAACTTACCATCTACAAGACCAGGAAGCGTAAGATCACCGGGGAGGGTCTCTTTGACTGTGGGGCCATGTTCAGGGCCCTCCTTCGTTCCCGGGTGGCGCTGGAGCATGCCTACGCGGAGTCCACTGGCGACATGACGTCTTTTGTTGACCAGTGGGCTCTGGGTGGCGTGCTCTGTACCACCCCCCCTTTGTTTTGAAAATTTAATTTACCGTTTTTTGTTGGCACCCCCTTTTGATTAGGGGGCGCCATACTGTATTTTTTCACCGGCTGCCATAAGGCAGCTGGTGCACCGGCTGCCAATAGGCGGCCGGCGCAGTTTTTACCGGCCAATAAATAGGCTGTACCCTTGAGCGAGAGCAGACCTGTGTAAGGAGAGCTCCTGATAAAAGTCTGTAAAACAGTGTTTTCATCTTTTTATTTTCACAATCTTTTGATTTTCTCTTATTTCTAAAGCAGCAGGGCACCTTTTTTGTTTATAAAAACTTTTATTTATTGTTTTAGAACACATTTTATTTCTTTTTTCTTTTGTTCTCCTACACTTGCTTGTTTGCAAGTGTAGGAGCAGCCATTTTGGCTTGTTTTTTCCTTTGTTTGGTTTGTTCATTTAATTTTTACTTTATTTAAACTAGTTTCTTTTCTTTGCTTTTTAATTTTATATTAAAGAGCACTTTCTTAAGTTTATTTTAAAATCATTTTTAATAATTACACTGTTTTAGTTTTAGTTTTAAAAATCATTTTGTTTTAATCCCCTGCTCCTGCCTTGTGCAGAGTGGGGGAAGGGCAGGCAGGGAGCACAGGCCATGTGCTCCTTTGTTTGCCCTTTGTTTGATTTTTGATTTTCTTTTAAGTTTAAAACTATTGTTTAGTTTTAAACTTTGATTTATTTCTGAATTTTTCTTTTACCCTTGCACTATTGGAGTGCAGGGGTGTGTGATTTGTATTTGTTTATTTATTTAAAAAATAAACAAATACGTTTGTTTGTTATAAAAAAAAAAAAAAAAAAAAAAAGAAAAAAAAACCTTTGTGCTTTTTGTTTTATTTTTGTGTGTGTGTGAATTTTTATTTTTGTTGTTTTAAAACTAAATAAATAATTTTTTGTTTGTTTGTTTTACTTTTTTTGGTTTATTTAATTATTAAAATAAAAAAAAAAAAACCTTTGTGTTCTGTGTGCCCCTGCACTATTGGAGTGCAGGGGTGTGCAATTGTGTTTGTTTTATTTTGATTTATTGTTTGTTTGTTTTTTTATAAACAAATAAAAATTAAAATGAGTGGGCAAGCTCCACAGGCCCCAAAAAAGTGGGCACAGGTGGCTGCAGGGGAGGCTGCAGCCCCCTTTAAAAACTTGACCAGGAGGCACGGGGTCAGGTGCCTCCTCCGAGATACCCTCTCAATAGAGGCCATGGTGAAAGCCATGGCCAAGGTGGTCGGGCCATCGACCATCGTGGCGGCCTCAAAGATGTACGGCAAGGCCGTCTTCTTTTTAAAATCTGAGGCCGCCACGCACACGGCTATTGAGAGGGGTCTCGCGGTCGGGGGGATATATAGCCCCATTGAACCCTTGGAGGGGTTGGGCAGCAGGGTCGTCCTCTCTAACGTCCCGCCTTTCTTGAAGGACGACCTCCTGAAGCCCCATCTTCAGGCCCTAGGGGAGTTAAAATCGGGCATCCACCCCATCCCCCTAGGGTGCAAGGACCAACCCCTCCGCCACGTGCTGTCCTTCCGACGCCAGGTGACCATCCACCTGGCGGGGAGGGACGCCGTGGAGGGCAGTTTTGTGGTCCCCTTTCAGGGGACCAACTATGTAATCTTTTATTCCTCGGAGGAGGTGCGGTGTTATCACTGCAAGGAGCTGGGGCACCAGAAAAAGAGGTGCCCCAAGCTCCAGCAGGGCGCAAAACCACCTGCGCCCGCACCGCGCCCCTCCGAGTCCACCTCGCCCCCGGGGCCCTCAAAAAGGCCCACAGAGGGGGGCAAAAAGGCACCCACCCCCCTCCCAGGAACATCTGAGGGGGGAAAGGGAGAGAAAGCCCCCGAGGTGGCCGGACCCTCCGCGCCTCTTGAAAGCGCACGGGGGGAGAAGGCCGCCGAGTGGACCTTGTTCGCCCGCCGCAAAAAGAAGGTGGCGGCCAGGTCCACGGGGGAGGCCAAGCGGGGGGAGACGAAGCCCGCCGCCGCACCATCTGGCGGTGGGTCAGGGGGAGTCTCAGAGAAAGGGACTCCCTCGACGGCACCCCCCGCGAGGCAGGGCGGCAAAGCCGCCCGAAAAACAAAACACCTCACCCCCGGGAGTGAGGAGAGAGACGCTGCCGGAGGTGAACTCCCCGTCGCCGTGGCAGGGCAGGGGACAGCCTCCGGCAGCCTCAGGGGGAAGAGGAAGGCGCAGGCGCGCCTCCCCACGTGTGCACGCAAGTGCACACGTACCGGCTTCTTGGTGGGGGTCCCCGGGGGGGCGAAAGAGGGCCCCCTAAAACCAAAGCGACCGCCTCGGCGTCCCCCCTCTGTCGGCAATGAGGGCCCCGGCCCTCGTAATGCCACAGAGGGGGAGAAGGATCCATCCCCCGAGGCGGTCCGGGGCTCCGCAGAATCTGCGGAGCCCATGGAAGAGGCCCCCGCCGAGAGGCCAAAGGGGAGGGAGGAACCCGCGAGGGCAAAAGAAGCCCTTCGGGTAGATCCCCTCCCCGTCACACAACAGACCTCGGAAGCCGGCCCCGACTCTACCATCGAGGGGCCGGCCACAGAGGAGGTCGCCGAGGGGGCGCAGGAGGGGCCCCCGAAAGAACACCTGCCTCGGGCACCGCCTTCCTCCGACGGCGACACGGGTCCTGAAACCTGTGTTGCCGAGGAGGGGGCGGCGGAACCAGCTTCCGAGGCAGGCATGGGCTCCGCAGGTAATGCGGAGCCCATGCAGGCGACCTCCGCCGAGGGGCCGGAGGGGGGGGAAGAACAACCCCTCCCACTAAAAGAACTGCCTCTGGCTCCCGTCTCCGGGGAGGAGGCGGATCCGGCCCCCGAGGCAGGCGTGGGCTCCGCAAACAACGCGGAGCCCATGCAAGCGACCCCCGCCGAGGGGTCGGAGGGGGGGGAAGAACAGCCCCCCCAAGAAGAAGAGCTGCCTCAGGCTTCCCTCTCTTGCGGCGACGGGGGTTCCGGCCCTCGTGCCGCCGCAGAGGGGGAGAAGGAAACACCCCCTGAGGCAGAGGCGGGCTCTGCGGAGCCCGCGTTTACATTGGTCTCCGGAGCGCGGAAGGGAGGGGAAGAACCAGAGAGGGCAGAAGGTGGTGCCCTCGAGGTAGATCCCCTCCCCGAAGTGCAACGGGGCCAAGAAACCGGTCCCTGACCCAGCATCGAGGGACCGGTTCCAGTCACCGAGGGGGCGCGGGAGGAGCCCCTGAAACAACAACCGCCTCGGGCTTCCCTTTCCGGCGGCGACGAGGGCTCCGGCCCTCGCGCGTCCGTCGGGGGGGAAACATCGTCCGAGGCGGTCCCGGTGACTGATGCGGAGGAAGGGGAAGGACCCGAAAGGGTGTATCCCCTTTTTCTAGGGGAGGGAGGGGAAGGACCCGAGAGGGTGGATCCCCTTCCTTCGAGGGAAGAGGACGGGCCTGAGACCGTGCCTCGGACCTCAAAGGAGGGACCCAGAGCGGGGACCAGACCATCTGGCTCGGCGGCGTACGCCGAGCGCCCGTCTGCGCCCCCGAAATCCAGGGTGCAGACGGTCCCCGCGAGGGTCCCTCCGCCGGTCTCTCCCGTCGCGTCCCCTGGGGGTGGGGCGCAGGGAGGACCGGTGAAGCTCAAGATAAGGCGCAACGCGCTCACCCACCAACGTGAGTGCGTTGTGCTTTACCATCGCGAGGGGGGCGATGGAGAGCTGAGGGAGAGGGAGGAGGATACCGAGTCCACGGGCAGCGTGGGCTCGGAGGTTCCGTCCGTCTCTCTCCCTGACATCCCTGCGGCGGATCTCCTGGAGTTCTTGGAGGCCACCATCCACCGCAGGGACAAGGTACAGCTGGCCCTGGACAAATGGGGGGACTTCCAGAGGGTCCTAACCTCTGTGAGGTCCTTCCTCAGGGCCAGCCACGCCAACAAAACTTCGGGCTCGAACGTGCACATTCGGGCCCGAAAGTTACACGACCAGTTGGTGAGCTTCGGGAGAACTCAGGATCTCCCGTGAGCGTCACCGACAACTCCTGACAGAAGATCATGTATCACATCGGTACCGTGAACGTCAACGGGTGTAGGGACCCTTTCCGCAGGGCCCAGGTAATCTCCTTCTTGAAAAAAGGGGGTTACTCTGTGTGCTTCCTGCAGGAAACCCACACGACTCCAGAGACGGAAGCCAACTGGCTTCTGGAGTGGGGGGGGAGAGTGTCGTTCAGCCATCTCACCGGCACCTCTTGTGGGGTGGCGACGCTCTTCTCTGGGTCCTTTCTTCCCACGGTACTCGATGTGGTAGACGTCGAGCCGGGCCGTCTGTTACACCACCGGATCCGGGACGGCGACAGTATCGTTCACCTGGTGAACGTGTACGCGCCGTCCACGGGTCCGGCGAGGGTCCAGTTCTTTCGCCGGATGTCGACCTACATGAGCAACATCGGCGCCGACGAGTGCGTGGTCCTCGGGGGTGATTTCAACTGCACCCTCGAGGCCGCGGACAGGGTGGGGGCGCAAGAGCACTACCCTCTCTCGTCGGCAGCCCTGAGAGAGCTGACCGCTCAGCTCTCTCTGGTCGACATCTGGCGTTGGCAGCATCCGGACGTCCCCGCCTTCACCTTCACCAGGGTGAGGGAGGGGCGGGTGTCTCAGTCCCGGATCGACAGGTTCTATGTCACCAGGAACCACGCTCACTGCGTTCGCTCCTCCGACATCAGGCCGGCGCCGTTCACGGACCACAACCTGGTGGCCGTGGCGGTGGCCCTGGTGCCAGTCGGGCACGCCTCTGCCTACTGGCACTTTAACAACGCCTTGTTGGAGGACGAGCGCTTTGAGCGGTCTTTCCGGGACTTTTGGACGGTCTGGCACGGCAGACGATCTCGCTTCCCCACGTGGCGTCAGTGGTGGGACGTGGGGAAAGCGCAGATCAAGATCTTCTGTCAGGAGTACACGAGGGGCGCGAGCAGGCGGAGGGACTCACGGATCGAGCGGCTGGAAAGGGAGCTGCTCGATCTGGAGAGCCGCCTGGCTCGCGGGGACCCACTCGAGCAGAGCGCGTACGTAGAGAAGAAGAGCACCCTGCGGGACCTGCAGCTCCAGCGGTCCCGGGGGGCGTTTGTGCGCTCGCGGATCCAGTTCCTCCGGGAGATGGACCGCGGCTCACACTTCTTCTACGCGTTGGAGAAAAAGAGGGGAGACCGCAGGAACATCACCTGCCTTCTGGCAGACGACGGCTCCCTTCTGACGGATCCGGAGAGCGTGAACGAGAGGGCCAGAGCCTTTTACTCTGACCTCTTCTCTCCGGATCCCGTCGACTCCGACGCGTGCAGGGTTCTGTGGGATGGGCTTCCCACGGTCGGCGAGGGCGTCAGGGACGAGTTCGAGGGCCAGCTGACCCTGGCCGAGCTCTCCGACGCCCTCAGTCGGATGCCCTATAACAAATCGCCGGGCATCGACGGGCTGACCGTGGAGTTCTTCAAGAAGTTTTGGGACTTGCTGGGGCCCGCCTTTGCGCGGGTCCTGGCGGAAGCCTACGAGACCGGGGAGATGCCCCTTTCGATGAGGCGGGCGGTGATCACGCTCCTGCCCAAGAAAGGGGATCTCCGCTGCCTTAAGAACTGGCGCCCGGTCTCGCTGCTGTGCACGGACTATAAAATCGTGGCCAAGGCCGCCTCCTTGAGGCTCAAGTCCGTGCTGGCAGACGTGATCCACCCCGACCAGTCCTACACGGTCCCGAACCGGACGATTTTTGACAACATCTTCCTGGTTCGGGATCTCCTGCACTACTGCAGGGGGACCGGTCGGTCGGTCGCCTTCTTGTCTCTCGACCAAGAGAAGGCGTTCGACCGGGTGGATCACGAGTATCTCTTCGGAACCCTGCGGGCATTCGGATTCGGGCCGAGGTTCGTCGGCCTTTTCCGAATGCTGTACGCCTCTGCCGAGTGCCTTTTGAAGGTGAACTGGTCCCTGACCGCGCCCCTCGCCTTCAGGAGAGGAGTACGTCAAGGCTGCCCTCTGTCCGGACAACTGTACGCGCTGTGCATCGAGCCCTTCCTCTGCCTTCTTCGCAGGAGGCTCACGGGGATGGTGCTCGGCGCGCCGGACACGAGGGTGGTCCTGTCGGCTTACGCCGACGACGTGCTCCTGGTGGCCTCCGATCCGGTTGATCTGGAGAGGATGCGGAGCTGCCAGAGCGTTTACTCTGCCGCGTCCTCTGCCAAGATCAACTGGACCAAATGCTCCGGGTTGTTGGTAGGCCCCTGGCGGGTGGACTCCCTCCCTGCCGCGCTCCAGCAGTTCCAGTGGAGCGCGGACGGCTTCAAATATCTGGGAGTCCACCTGAGCCCCGCGGAGACCTCGGTCGCAGCCAACTGGGTGGAGTTGGAGGACAAGGTGGCTGCTAGGCTGAGGTCGTGGTCGGGTCTGCTGAAAGTGCTTTCCTTCAGGGGACGGGCTTTAGTGATTAACCAACTGGTGGCGTCGATGCTCTGGCATCGACTCACCGTCCTGAGCCCGCCCCCTGAGTTTGTGGCCAGGGTCCAGAGGAAGCTGACGGACTTCTTCTGGGCCGGAAAGCATTGGGTCTCTGCGGGGGTGCTGAGCCTCCCTCTGGCTGAGGGAGGACAAGGGTTGGTGTGCATCAGGACTCAGGTGCACACCTTCCGCCTCCAGACCCTGCAGAGATTCCTGTACGCGGACCCGGCCCCGCAGTGGTGCGCGCTGGCCTCCCTATTCCTGCGCCAGCTGCACCGCTTGGGCTACGACCGGCAGCTGTTCTGGCTCGACCTCCCGGGGATCCGTCTCCCCGAGCTGCCGGTCTTTTACAGGGACCTGCTCAAGACCCGGAGCATGTTCGACATCGGCCGAGACGCGGTTCCGACCGAGGGGGAGGAATTCCTTCTGGAGCCCCTGCTGCACAACCCCCATCTAGGTGCGCAGGCGTTGGAATCCCCCGCGGTGCGGAGCCTGTTGATCTCGGCCAAGGTGACCAGAGTCTGGGATCTCCTGGATCACCAACGCTCGGCGTGGCTGACTCCCGGGTCGCTGGTCGCCAGGGCGACTCGGGGGACCCTCAGAACGGCCCGCCGAGCGATCCGGGAGTGCAAGGCAGCTTTGCACCCAGACTCTGTCGGGTATCTCGAGGGGGTCCTCAGGACCGGGGAGCCACCGTCCCTCCCTACCCCCGGCTCTCCGGTCCTGCTGATCAAACCAAAGGATCGGGCTCCCCCTCAGCCTCCCCTCGAGAATCACCTGAGCAGGACCTCGCAGTTCTCCTCGACCCCCCTTCGTTCCGTGTCGAGGAGGACCCTGTACGCGATGGCGCTCCACACCCTCCACTTCCTCGCCCTCGTCTCCCGCCGAGACACCGCTTGGCGGGAGCCCCTCCAACCCCCGGAGGGCGAGAGGCCCCAGTGGGAGGCCTTGTACTCCCCGCTGGTCCCCAGAGGCGCTGGGGACCTGGGCTGGAGGGTGCTACACGGAGCGCTCGCGTCAGGAGAGGTCCTGCGTCACTTCACCGACTCGGACCCCGCATGCCCTTTCTGCGGCGAGTCCGAGTCGGTGTTTCATATTTATTTACTTTGCGCCAGGCTGCAGCCTTTCTTTTTGTTCCTTAAGAACCTACTGCTGCAGTTCTGGCTGCATTTTTCCCCCACCCTTTTTATTTTCGGGCACCCTGTTCGTGGCTCCACCAGGAAGAGAGACCTCCTGGTGAATCTGCTCCTGGCTCTTGGCAAACTCACGATCTACAAGACCAGGAAGCGTAAGATCACCGGGGAGGGTCTCTTTGACTGTGGGGCCATGTTCAGGGCCCTCCTTCGTTCCCGGGTGGCGTTGGAGCACGCCGACGCGGAGTCCACTGGCGACATGACGTCTTTTGTCGACCAGTGGGCTCTGGGTGGCGTGCTCTGCACCACCCCCCCCTTTGTTTTGAATATTTAATTTACAGTTTTTTTGTTGGCACCCCCTTTTGATTAGGGGGCGCCATACTGTATTTTTTCACCGGCTGCCAATAGGCAGCCGGCGCAGTATTTCTCACCGGCCATTAAATAGGCTGTACCCTTGAGCGAGAGCAGACGCGCGTGAGGAGAGCTCCTGCTAAAAGTTTATAAAACAGTGTTTTCAACTTTTTATTTTCAAAATCTTCTTATTTTATATTATTTCTAAAGCAGCAGGACACCTTTTTTGTTAATTAAAACTTTTATTTAGTGTTTTAAAAACACATTTTATTTCTTTTTTCTTTTGTTCTCCTACACTTGCTTTGTTTGCAAGTGTAGGAGGGCGGCCATTTTGGCTTGTTTTTTCCTTTGTTTGTTGTGTTCTTTTAATTTTTATTTCATTTAAACTTGTTTCTTTTCTTTGCTTTTTAATTTTATATTAAAGAGCACTTTCTTTAGTTTATTTTAAAATTATTTAAAATCACTACACTGTTTTAGTTTCTGTTTTAAAAATCATTTAGTTTTAATCCCCTGCTTCTGCCTTGTGCAGAGTGGGGGAAGGGCAGGCAGGGAGCACAGGCCATGTGCTCCTTTGTTTGCCCTTAGTTTGGTTTTGATTTTCTTTTAAGTTTAAAACTATTTTTTAGTTTTAAACTTTGATTTATTTTTGAATTTTTCTTTTACCCCTGCACTATTGGAGTGCAGGGGTGTGTGATTTGTATTTGTTTATTTGTTTTATAAACAAATACGTTTGTTTGTTAAAAAAAAAAAAAAAACTTTGTGTGTGTGTGTGAATTTTTATTTTTGTTGTTTTAAAAGTAAATAAATAATTTTTTGTTTGTTTGTTTTACTTTTTGTTTATTTCATTATTAAAAAAAAAAAAAAAAAAAAAAAACTTTGTGTTTTGTGTGCCCCTGCACTATTGGAGTGCAGGGGTGCGCAATTTGTGTTTGTGTTTGTTTTATTTTGAATTATTGTTTGTTTAATAAATAGATAAATAAATAAATAAATAAATAAACAAATTAAACAATGAGTGGGCAAGCTCCACAAGCCCCTAAAAAATGGGCAAAGGTGGCTGCAGGGGAGGCTGCAGCCCCTTTTAAGAACATTACCAGGAGGCACGGGGTCAGGTGCCTCCTGAAGGACTCCCTCTCGATCGAGGGCTTTGTTAAGGCCATGGCCAAGGTGGTGGGGCCATCGGCCATCGTGGCGGCCTCCAAGATGTACGGCAAAGCCGTCTTCTTCCTAAAATCGGAGGCCGCCGCGAACACAGCGATCGAGAGGGGTCTCGCGGTGGCGGGGATCTTCATCCCCGTCGAACCGCTCACGGGCCTGGGCACAAGGGTCGTCCTTTCCAATGTGCCACCTTTTTTGAGGGACGACCTGCTCAGGCCCCACTTGCAAGCCCTGGGGGAGATCAAAACATCGATCCACCCCCTCCCCCTGGGCTGCAAGGACCAGGCCCTCCGCCACATCCTGTCCTTCCGCCGCCAGGTAACCATCCACCTGGCGGGGAGGGACACCGCGGAGGGCAGCTTTGTGGTCCCCTTTGAGGGGACCAATTACGTAATCTTTTATTCCTCGGAGGAGGTGCGGTGCTTTCACTGCAAGGAGCTGGGGCACCAGAAAAAGAGGTGCCCCAAGCTCCAGCAGGGCGCAAAGCCAGCCGCGCCCGCACCGCACCCCTCCGAGACCACCTCGCCCCCGGGGCCCTCCAAGAGGCCCGCAGAGAAGGGGGACAAAAAAGTACCCGCCCCCCTCCCAGGAACATCTGAGGGGGGAAAGGGAGAGAAGGCCCCCGAGGTGGCCGGACCCTCCGCGCCTCCTGAAAGCGCGCCGGGGAGAAGGCCACCGACTGGACCTTGGTCGCCCGCCGCAAAATGAAGGTGGCGGCCAGGTCCACGGGGGAGGCCAAGCGGGGGGAGACGAAGCCCGCCGCCGCACCATCTGGCGGTGGGTCAGGGGGAGTCCCAGAGAAAGGGACTCCCTCGACGGCACCCCCCGCGAGGCAGGGCGGCAAAGCCGCCCGCAAAACCAAACACCTCCTCCCCACAGAGGACGAGGAGAGAAACGCTGCCGGAGGCGAGCTCCCCGTTGCCGTGGCAGGGCAGGGGACTGCCTCCGGCAGCCTCAGGGGGAAGAGGCAGGCGCAAGCGCGTCTTCCTACGTGTGCACGCAAGTGCACACGTCTCAGCCTCATGGTGGGGGTCCCCGGGGGGCGAAAGAGGGCCCCCCAAAACCAAAGCGACCGCCTCGGCGTCCCCCCTCTGCCGGCAAAGAGGGCCCCGGCCCTCGTAATGCCACAGAGGGGGAGAAGGATCCATCCCCCGAGGCGGTCCGGGGCTCCGCAGAATCTGCGGAGCCCATGGAAGAGGCCCCCGCCGAGAGGCCAAAGGGGAGGGAGGAACCCGTGCGGGCAAATGAAGCCCTTCGGGTAGATCCCCTCCCCGTCACAAAACAGACCTCGGAAGCCGGCCCCGACTCTACCATCGAGGGGCCGGCCGCAGAAGAGGTCGCCGAGGGGGCGCAGGAGGGGCCCCCAAAAGAACAGCAGCCTTGGGCACTGCCTTCCTCCGACGGCGACACGGGTCCTGAACCCTGTGTTACCGAGGAGGGGGCGGCGGAACCAGCTCCCGAGGCAGCCATGGGCTCCGCGGATAACGCGGAGCCAATGCAGGCGACCTCTGCCGAGGGGCCGGAGGGGGGGGAAGAACCACCCCTCCCACTAAAAGAACTGCCTCTGGCTCCCGTCTCCGGGGAGGAGGCGGATCCGGCCCCCGAGGCAAGCGTGGGCTCCGCAAACAACGCGGAGCCCATGCAAACGACCCCCGCCGAGGGGTCGGATGGGGGGGAAGAACAGCCCCCCCAAGAAGAAGAGCTGCCTCAGGCTTCCCTCTCTTGCGGCGACGGGGGTTTCGGCCCTCGTGCTGCCGCGGAGGGGGAGAAGGAAACACCCCCTGAGGCAGTGGCGGGCTCTGCGGAGCCCGCGCTTACATTGGTCTCCGGAGCGCGGAAGGGAGGGGAAGAACCAGAGAGGGCAGAAGGTGGTGCCCTCACGGTAGATCCCCTCCCCGAAGTGCAACGGGGCCAAGAAACCGGTCCCCGACCCAGCATCGAGGGACCGGTTCCAGTCACCGAGGGGGCGCGGGAGGAGCCCCTGAAACAACAACCGCCTCGGGCTTCCCTTTCCGGCGGCGACGAGGGCTCCGGCCCTCGCGCGGCCGTCGGGGGGGAAACATCGTCCGAGGCGGTCCCGGTGACTGATGCGGAGGAAGGGGAAGGACCCGAAAGGGTGTATCCCCTTTCTCTAGGGGAGGGAGGGGAAGGACCCGAGAGGGTGGATCCCCTTCCTTCGAGGGAAGAGGACGGGCCTGAGACCGTGCCTCGGACCTCAAAGGAGGGACCCAGAGCGGGGACCAGACCATCTGGCTCGGCGGCGTACGCCGAGCGCCCGTCTGCGCCCCCGAAATCGAGGGTGCAGACGGTCCCCGCGAGGGTCCCTCCGCCGGTCTCTCCCATCGCGTCCCCTGGGGGTGGGGCGCAGGGAGGACCGGTGAAGCTCAAGATAAGGTGCAACGCGCTCACCCACCAACGTGAGTGCGTTGTGCTTTACCATCGCGAGGGGGGCGATGGAGAGCTGAGGGAGAGGGAGGAGGATACCGAGTCCACGGGCAGCGTGGGCTCGGAGGTTCCGTCCGTCTCTCTCCCTGACATCCCTGCGGCGGATCTCCTGGAGTTCTTGGAGGCCACCATCCACCGCAGGGACAAGGTACAGCTGGCCCTGGACAAATGGGGGGACTTCCAGAGGGTCCTAACCTCTGTGAGGTCCTTCCTCAGGGCCAGCCACGCCAACAAAACTTCGGGCTCGAACGTGCACATTCGGGCCCGAAAGTTACACGACCAGTTGGTGAGCTTCGGGAGAACTCAGGATCTCCCGTGAGCGTCACCGACCACTCCTGACAGAGGATCATGTATCACATCGGTACCGTGAACGTCAACGGGTGTAGGGACCCTTTCCGCAGGGCCCAGGTAATCTCCTTCCTGAAAAAAGGGGGTTACTCTGTGTGCTTCCTGCAGGAAACCCACACGACTCCAGAGACGGAGGCCAACTGGCTTCTGGAGTGGGGGGGGAGAGTGTCGTTCAGCCATCTCACCGGCACCTCCTGTGGGGTGGCGACGCTCTTCTCCGGGTCCTTTCTTCCCACGGTACTCGATGTGGTAGACGTCGAGCCGGGCCGTCTGTTACACCACCGGATCCGGGACGGCGACAGTATCGTTCACCTGGTGAACGTGTACGCGCCGTCCACGGGTCCGGCGAGGGTCCAGTTCTTTCGCCGGATGTCGACCTACATGAACAACATCGGCGCCGACGAGTGCGTGGTCCTCGGGGGTGATTTCAACTGCACCCTCGAGGCCGCGGACAGGGTGGGGGCGCAAGAGCACTACCCTCTCTCGTCGGCAGCCCTGAGAGAGCTGACCGCTCAGCTCTCTCTGGTCGACATCTGGCGTTGGCATCACCCGGACGTCCCCGCCTTCACCTTCACCAGGGTGAGGGAGGGGCGGGTGTCTCAGTCCCGGATCGACAGGTTCTATGTCACCAGGAACCACGCTCACTGCGTTCGCTCCTCCGACATCAGGCCGGCGCCGTTCACGGACCACAACCTGGTGGCCGTGGCGGTGGCCCTGGTGCCAGTCGGGCACGCCTCCGCCTACTGGCACATCAACAACGCCTTGTTGGAGGACGAGCGCTTTGAGCGGTCTTTCCGGGACTTTTGGACGGTCTGGCACGGCAGACGATCTCGCTTCCCCACGTGGCGTCAGTGGTGGGATGTGGGGAAAGCGCAGATCAAGATCTTCTGTCAGGAGTACACGAGGGGCGCGAGCAGGCGGAGGGACTCACGGATCGAGCGGCTGGAAAGGGAGCTGCTCGGTCTGGAGAGCCGCCTGGCTCGCGGGGACCCACTCGAGCAGAGTGCGTACGTAGAGAAGAAGAGCACCCTGCGGGACCTGCAGCTCCAGCGGTCCCGGGGGGCGTTTGTGCGCTCGCGGATCCAGTTCCTTCGGGAGATGGACCGCGGCTCACACTTCTTCTACGCGTTGGAGAAAAAGAAGGGAGACCGCAGGAACATCACCTGCCTTCTGGCAGACGACGGCTCCCTTCTGACGGATCCGGAGAGCGTGAACGAGAGGGCCAGAGCCTTTTACTCTGACCTCTTCTCTCCGGATCCCGTCGACTCCGACGCGTGCAGGGTTCTGTGGGATGGGCTTCCCACGGTCGGCGAGGGCGTCAGGGACGAGTTCGAGGGCCAGCTGACCCTGGCCGAGCTCTCCGACGCCCTCAGTCGGATGCCCTATAACAAATCGCCGGGCATCGACGGGCTGACCGTGGAGTTCTTCAAAAAGTTTTGGGACTTGCTGGGGCCCGCCTTTGCGCGGGTCCTGGCGGAAGCCTACGAGACCGGGGAGATGCCCCTTTCGATGAGGCGAGCGGTGATTACGCTGCTGCCCAAGAAAGGGGATCTCCGCTGCCTGAAGAACTGGCGCCCGGTCTCGCTGCTATGCACGGACTATAAAATTGTGGCCAAGGCCGCCTCCTTGAGGCTCAAGTCCGTGCTGGCAGACGTGATCCACCCCGACCAGTCCTACACGGTCCCGAACCGGACGATTTTCGATAACATCTTTCTGGTTCGGGACCTCCTGCACTACTGCAGGAGGACCGGTCGGTCGGTCGCCTTCTTATCTCTCGACCAAGAGAAGGCGTTCGACCGGGTGGATCACGAGTATCTCTTCGGAACCCTGCGAGCGTTCGGATTCGGGCCGCGTTTTGTCGGCCTGTTCCGGATGCTGTACGCCTCTGCCGAGTGCCTGTTGAAGGTCAACTGGTCCCTGACCGCGCCCCTCGCGTTCAGGAGAGGAGTACGTCAGGGCTGCCCTCTGTCCGGACAACTGTACGCGCTGTGCATCGAGCCCTTCCTCTGCCTCCTTCGCAGGAGGCTCACGGGGTTGGCGCTCGGCGCGCCGGACACGAGGGTGGTCCTGTCAGCATACGCCGACGACGTGCTCCTGGTGGCCTCCGACCCGGTTGACCTGGAGAGGATGCGGAGCTGCCAGAGTGTATACTCTGCCGCTTCCTCTGCCAGGATCAACTGGGACAAGTGCTCCGGGTTACTAGTAGGTCCCTGGCGGGTGGACTCCCTCCCTGCCGCGCTCCAGCAGTTCCAGTGGAGCGCGGACAGCTTCAAATACCTGGGAGTCCACCTGAGCCCCGCGGAGACCTCGGTCGCGGCCAACTGGGTGGAGTTGGAGGACAAGGTGGCTGCGAGGCTGAGGTCGTGGTCGGGTTTGCTGAAACTGCTTTCCTTCAGGGGACGGGCTTTAGTGATAAACCAACTGGTGGCGTCGATGCTTTGGCATCGACTCACCGTCCTGAGCCCGCCCCCTGAGTTTGTGTCCAGGGTCCAGAGGAAGCTGACGGACTTCTTCTGGGCCGGAAAGCACTGGGTCTCTGTGGCGGTTCTGAGCCTCCCTCTGGCCGAGGGAGGGCAAGGGTTGGTGTGCATCAAGAGCCAGGTGCACACCTTCCGCCTCCAGACGCTGCAGAGATTCCTGTACGCAGACCCGGCCCCGCAGTGGTGCACGCTGGTGTCCCTCCTGTTGCGCCAGCTGCACGACCTGGGCTACGACCGGCAGCTCTTTTGGATCGATCTCCGGGGAATCCGTCTCCCCGAGCTGCCGGTCTTTTACCAGGACCTGCTCAGGATCCGGAGCATGTTTGACATCGGCCGAGACGCGGTTCCGACCGAGGGGGAGGAATTCCTTCTGGAGCCCCTGCTGCACAACCCCCATCTAGGTGCGCAGGCGTTGGAATCCCCCGCGGTGCGGAGCCTGTTGATCTCGGCCAAGGTGACCAGAGTCTGGGATCTCCTGGATCACCAACGCTCGGCGTGGCTGACTCCCGGGTCGCTGGTCGCCAGGGTGACTCGGGGGACCCTCAGAACGGCCCGCCGAGCGATCCGGGAGTGCAAAGCAGCTTTGCACCCAGACTCTGTCGGGTATCTCGAGGGGGTCCTCAGGACCGGAGAGCCATCGTCCCTCCCTACCCCCGGCTCTCCGGCCCTGCTGATCAGACCAAAGGATCGGGCTCCCCCTCAGCCTCCCCTCGAGAATCACCTGAGCAGGACCTCGCAGTTCTCCTCGACCCCCCTTCGTTCCGTGTCGAGGAGGACCCTGTACGCGATGGCGCTCCACACCCTCCACTTCCTCGCCCTCGTCTCCCGCCGAGACACCGCTTGGCGGGAGCCCCTCCAACCCCCGGAGGGCGAGAGGCCCCAGTGGGAGGCTTTGTACTCCCCGCTGGTCCCCAGAGGCGCTGGGGACCTGGGCTGGAGGGTGCTACACGGAGCGCTCGCGTCAGGAGAGGTCCTGCGTCACTTCACCGACTCGGACCCCGCATGCCCTTTCTGCGGCGAGTCCGAGTCGGTTTTCCACATTTATTTTCTTTGCGCCAGGCTGCAGCCGTTCTTTTTGTTCTTGAAGAACCTCCTGCTGCAGTTCTGGCTGCATTTTTCCCCCACCCTTTTTATTTTCGGGCACCCTGTTCGTGGCTCCACCAGGAAGAGGGACCTCCTGGTGAATCTGCTCCTGGCTCTTGGAAAACTTACCATCTACAAGACCAGGAAGCGTAAGATCACCGGGGAGGGTCTCTTTGACTGTGGGGCCATGTTCAGGGCCCTCCTTCGTTCCCGGGTGGCGTTGGAGCACGCCGACGCGGAGTCCACTGGCGACATGACGGCTTTTGTCGACCAGTGGGCTCTGGGTGGCGTGCTCTGCACCACCCCCCCCTTTGTTTTGAACATTTAATTTTTGAAAAAAAAAAAAAAAAAAAAAAAACTGGGTTTATTACTGGCCGTTTTTTTGTTGGCACCCCCTTTTGATTAGGAGGTGCCAAACTGAATCTTTTCACCAGCTGCCTTTGGGCAGCCGGTGCGCCGGCTGCCAATAGGCAGCCGACGCAGTTTTTTATCGGCCCTTAAATAGGCTGTACCCTTGAGCAAGGTACCTAGATTGTTCCAGTTAAAACCCAACTGTATAAATGGGCAATTGTATGTAAAAATAATATGATATCTTGTAACAATTGTAAGTCGCCCTGGATAAGGGCATCTGCTAAGAAATCAATAATAATAATATGTATTTTTGTCTTATAAATTCAAACTTCAAAGAAAAGCGAAAAAATAATTCCCCCGATATCAACAGACTCTTTGTAGGCTGTAAAATATTTAGTTGGCTGGAAAATATTTAGAGCAATATCATTTTAAATAATGTGCTTTATTTTCCAAAGACTGGTTTTACGGTCTTTGACGTGAAATACCTGCACATGCATGATGTGTGCATGTCATTGACTGCATAAATATATATTTTATTGTTTATCTTTCATTGATTTATTCATTATCGGGGAGACTCTGTCTTGTTCATACAAGGGACATTTTGAAACAGTGTTGATGAAGATTATTATTTAACAGATGACTGTAGTACATGATTGCAATGGGAATGTCAGATTATACTGTAATATACATATCACTGTGTCAATTATTACATATTATTATAGTCATCCATATCACACTGTATGAAATTTCTCCAATAATAATGAATCTCAGTAGCTGAAAAACGAAGCATGTGAGGAACATTTCTATGTGACTGGGTTCAGAAAATAATAATGAGGATTATTTAAATCAATGTGTAGGAGCTCCCCAGGAGCAGATCTTGAAATGTATTTATTTGGAAAAAAAAACAAAAAAAAAAACACTGATATTAAGTCTTGATTTGATTAAACCATCTTTATTTAATAGATTGTTTAAAAACATTATTATTACACTTATGATTTTATTTTGTGATTATTGGATTATTGTAAAAATAAACGGCTTGCACCCTCATCTACTCACACTTGCAGCCTCATTTCTGTCCCAAAAAGAACCCGAAATGCTACAATATATTGATGGACATTACATAGGAATAAAATGAGAAGTCCTTTTCTTTTGGAATACCATATTCGTTCTCAAAAATGTGTTTTAATATTAGCCTTTAATTAAGGAAAACAAATGCTTTAATGCATTTTCATGTATCTATTTCAGTGCAATGTAGTTTCTTCATTGTAATTCATTCTTCATAAAAAAATTATGTTTTCTTGGGAGAGTAAAAAAATACATTAACTTTGATTCATGTACTAAGGGTTACTCTTAAATGAATTCGTGATCCAGTTCTTGTGTACTTTTTTATGGTAAACTGTGCATGCATGACTTAGAAACTTGGCTGTCAGCTGAGCAGAATATCCCAAAAACTGGGCTGAATTCAAGAAAAGCAAATCGGCCCAGAATTTGGGACGTTATCTGAAAACCAATTCGGCCCAGAATTTGAGACATTATAAAAGCAAAGTGGTCCAGAATCCTGGTGGATCGAGCAACTACAGCCCTTTAATTTCACCGTGCAACACCGAGCAGGGATCCGCCACACCAATGCATATGCGCTGTCAAGGTGGCCGTGTGTGGAGTAAGGCTGTGACCACTGCCAGAGGAAGGAGGACTGGGAGCAGGAGCTGCGAGCAGAGCAGCATGGAGGGGATCTGGAACCCTCGGAGCATCCCCCCGGACCCGGTGGCACCACCCTGCTGGTTGCGTGCAGGCAGTTGACCACCACCGAAGCAGCGGAGTGGCAACAGCTGCAGGAGCGGGACCCCGACCTCCTCCCTGTCCTGAAGTGGGTGGAGCAGCAGCAGCATCCATCCTGGGAAGCCATTGCCTGGCTGTCTCCGGTTGTGAAGGGACTCTGGGCACAGTGGTCCCGCTTGGCCATGCGGAAGGGAGTCCTGCAGTGTCGCTGGGAAGCCCCAGCTGGACAGAAAGGCTTCTGGCAGGTGGTGGTGCCCAGGGACCTTCACGACACTGTGTTGAAGGCACATCATGGCACCCCTGGAACGGGCCACTTTGGAGTCACCAAAACCTTGCGGCGATCAGTCGTGCTGGGAGTACATTTTAAAAGTTTGTATGGGAGTACATTTTAAAAGTCTGTCTTAGAGTACATTTTAAAAGTCTGTCTGGGAGTACATTTTAAAAGTCTGTCTTAGAGTACATTTTAAAAGTCTGTCTGGGAGTACATTTTAAAAGTCTGTCTTAGAGTACATTTTAAAAGTCATGCTGGGAGTACATTTTAAAAGTTTGTCTTAGAGTACATTTTAAAAGTCTGTCTGGGAGTACATTTTAAAAGTCTGTCTTAGAGTACATTTTAAAAGTCATGCTGGGAGTACATTTTAAAAGTCTGTCTTAGAGTACATTTTGAAAGTTTGTCTCGGAGTACATTTTAAAAGTCGTGCTGGGAGTATATTTTAAAAGTCGTGCTGGGAGTACATTTTAAAAGTCGTGCTGGGAGTACATTTTAAAAGTCGTGCTGGGAGTACATTTTAAAAGTCTGTCTTAGAGTACATTTTAAAAGTCGTGCTGGGAGTACATTTTAAAAGTCGTGCTGGGAGTACATTTTAAAAGTCTGTCTTAGAGTACATTTTAAAAGTCGTGCTGGGAGTACATTTTAAAAGTCGTGCTGGGAGTACATTTTAAAAGTCGTGCTGGGAGTACATTTTAAAAGTCGTGCTGGGAGTACATTTTAAAAGTTTATCTCGGAGTACATTTTAAAAGTCTGTCTTAGAGTACATTTTAAAAGTCGTGCTGGGAGTACATTTTAAAAGTTTGTCTCGGAGTACATTTTAAAAGTCTGTCTTAGAGTACATTTTAAAAGTCGTGCTGGGAGTACATTTTAAAAGTCGTGCTGGGAGTACATTTTAAAAGTTTGTCTCGGAGTACATTTTAAAAGTTTGTCTTAGAGTACATTTTAAAAGTCCTGTCTCGGAGTACATTTTAAAAGTCGTGCTGGGAGTACATTTTAAAAGTCTGTCTTAGAGTACATTTTAAAAGTCGTGCTGGGAGTACATTTTAAAAGTCTGTCTTAGAGTACATTTTAAAAGTCGTGCTGGGAGTACATTTTAAAAGTCGTGCTGGGAGTACATTTTAAAAGTTTGTCTGGGAGTACATTTTAAAAGTCGTGCTGGGAGTACATTTTAAAAGTTTGTCTGGGAGTACATTTTAAAAGTTTGTCTTAGAGTACATTTTAAAAGTCTGTCTTAGAGTACATTTTAAAAGTCGTGCTGGGAGTACATTTTAAAAGTCGTGCTGGGAGTACATTTTAAAAGTCGTGCTGGGAGTACATTTTAAAAGTTTGTCTGGGAGTACATTTTAAAAGTTTGTCACGGAGTACATTTTAAAAGTCGTGCTGGGAGTACATTTTAAAAGTCGTGCTGGGAGTACATTTTAAAAGTCTGTCTTAGAGTACATTTTAAAAGTCGTGCTGGGAGTACATTTTAAAAGTCGTGCTGGGAGTACATTTTAAAAGTTTGTCTCGGAGTACATTTTAAAAGTTTGTCTTAGAGTACATTTTAAAAGTCTGTCTCGGAGTACATTTTAAAAGTTTGTCTTAGAGTACATTTTAAAAGTCTGTCTCGGAGTACATTTTAAAAGTCGTGCTGGGAGTACATTTTAAAAGTTTGTCTGGGAGTACATTTTAAAAGTTTGTCTTAGAGTACATTTTAAAAGTCGTGCTGGGAGTACATTTTAAAAGTCGTGCTGGGAGTACATTTTAAAAGTCGTGCTGGGAGTACATTTTAAAAGTTTGTCACGGAGTACATTTTAAAAGTCGTGCTGGGAGTACATTTTAAAAGTCGTGCTGGGAGTACATTTTAAAAGTCGTGCTGGGAGTACATTTTAAAAGTCGTGCTGGGAGTACATTTTAAAAGTCGTGCTGGGAGTACATTTTAAAAGTCTGTCTTAGAGTACATTTTAAAAGTCGTGCTGGGAGTACATTTTAAAAGTCTGTCTTAGAGTACATTTTAAAAGTCGTGCTGGGAGTACATTTTAAAAGTCGTGCTGGGAGTACATTTTAAAAGTCGTGCTGGGAGTACATTTTAAAAGTCTGTCTTAGAGTACATTTTAAAAGTTTGTCTGGGAGTACATTTTAAAAGTCGTGCTGGGAGTACATTTTAAAAGTCGTGCTGGGAGTACATTTTAAAAGTTTGTCTGGGAGTACATTTTAAAAGTCGTGCTGGGAGTACATTTTAAAAGTCTGTCTTAGAGTACATTTTAAAAGTTTGTCTAATAACATAGTGATGGCTAATGAATCATCCACATTTCCGTCCAAATAGAATTTGTAAACGTTGCCCTTATAGGTTCTATAACAAGAGTGATACACTCAATAAATCACAACATCTCCACGTCAGCAATTCAAACATTTTAGTTTCCTACAATGACAATGTAATTAATGCATTGTGTACAGTAGACATCATGAAGGATAACATGTCAAAGACTCAGCAGTTACAGTGTGTTCTTAGCTTGAATTGGTCATGAAACATGTATTTCTTCTTTAGTTATATTTTATTCATAGGAAATGTATTTCCAACCATTACTACTTATTCACTTGTAATATGTGCTGGATATAATTCAGCAGATATCAGATCCATGAGTTTTGTAGCTATTTTACCCATAGTTGCTGCCTCAATATCCCTCTAAGCTTGACTTCGTAGTGTGATGTAGTTTAAAATATTCATAGTGACAGAAAAAGAAAAGACTGGTATGGATGATTTGTTCTGACAGGATAAAACAAGATTTAATTATATAAAAGTGTGCAACTTTGTGTTTCTGCCTTCAATCTGAATGAATAAAGATGAAGCATAAAAGTGCTGGCAGAAGAGATAACCCTCAGCTTTGTAATTTTGAGAATGTTTCATTTGGACAGATATTACACTAAAATACAAAGGTGAATAAATGGGCTCTGGAATTTGATGAAGAATGAACTCAAGCTCATTGCAGTGGACAGGATGGGAGTCATTCAGTCATTGATCTGATACATTGATTCAGGTCTGTACAACCCTTTTCAGTGTGGCGTCAAGATCGTCCCTTTTTGTAATTTGTAAATTAAGTTCCTTTGAATTCCACACTTTAAACAAGATGTGGCATCTCAGTTGTGTATCCTGGACAAATATATATAGAGAGAGATATGTTTTAATATCTCAATACTTTGTTTTAATATTAAAAATTGATTTATTGTGACTGTAGGGCTCAATTACAAATAAGCAGATGTGAATTTCTAAAGGCTAAGGCTAGCTAATCAAGGTCGTCTTTCCCAAATCATTCTTCCTTTTCAACTGTATCTCCCTTCCAGTCAAGCTGGGTCTCCACCTCACCACTGACGGTCATTGAAGGCTATGCCTCACCAGGCGAGAGTAGCAATGGACTGATGGAGTGTTTCTGTGCATCAATGTTGCTGTATCTACGATAATAACTAGTTCAAGGTGAAGCCAGGTTAGGTATAGTATTACATTCCTGCATGTAACTCATTTTTAGATAAAGGGGAGGTTTAGCACCGTCAAATTTCTATTTTCAAACAGTCATTTGAATCAAAGTCATGCAGACTGTTTTTGCCCCAGATTATAGTTTTATATCTGAAAATGAAGCAGTTTTGCATGCTTGTGTGAAATGATGCAACTCTAGATTTCTGAGTCAGTGCTCGGTACACTTCACACCCAAACACACCTCAGCACTGCAACAGAGTTGTTGTAGTCTGAAAAAAACGTCACTACAACCAATTTGCATGGAAATTTACGCAGTCATTCCTTGTTACTATAATATCTAACTTAGACATTAAAAACATGAAAGGTTGTATTTTATTTTGTTATATAAATGAGACCATTTCACTAAATTTGAATCCAGTCAGAATTACATTGCAGATTATGTAAATGACCACACTGCATATCAGGTCAGCCATGATATATATATATATATATATATATATATATATATATATATGAAAATCTGCATGCCACAAACATCAATCAATTAGTCAAAACCTGTATCTGTCCAGATGAGTCAATTAAGATGAAATTCTCATTGCCAATGAGGACCTGGTAAGAGGCTCACACCACCACAGCAAACAACATCAAACACAATTAACAAGGAGTAAAACACATAATAAATCATAAAACATAAAACTCAGCAGCAACTTAACAGGTACAGATGTCAGTCAGCAATGAGTCAACCCTACGACTTAAAGCAATCTCACATATGAACCGTTGTAATGTGAACTTGTGTTGAAACTCATTCCAGTCATTGGCTGCTGCAAACTGAAATGAGTGACAAACTGTCGATACCCTACAAAGGAACAAGCAGTTTAATAAAATTCCAGGATCTTAAGTTGACTCAGAAATGTCTTCATCTAGACAATGTGGGGAAGCTATAAAAAAAGGCCAACAACATGCTCGGATATATTGTGAGAAGTGTTGAATTTAAATCAAGGGAAGTAATGTTAAAACTTTGCAATGCATTAGTAAGACCTCACCTAGAATATTGTGTTCAGTTCTGGTCACCTCGTTACAAAAAGTATATTGCTGCTCTAGAAAGAGTGCAAAGAAGAGCAACCAGAATTATCCTGGGTTTAAAAGGCACGTCGTATGCAGACAGGCTAAAAGAATTGAATCTATTTAGTCTTGAACAAAGAAGACTATGCAGTGATCTGATTCAAGCATTCAAAATCCTAAAAGGTATAGACAATGTCGACCCAGGGGACTTTTTTGACCTGTAAAAAGAAACAAGGACCAGGGGTCACAAATGCAGATTAGATAAAGGGGCATTCAGAACAGAAAATAGGAGGCACTTTTTTACACAGAGAATTGTGAGGGTCTGGAACCAACTCCCCAGTAATGTTGTTGAAGCTGACACCCTGGGATCCTTCAAGAAGCTGCTTGATGAGATTCTGGGATCAATAAGCTACTAACAACCAAACGAGCAAGATGGGCTGAATGGCTTCCTCTCGTTTGTAACCTTTCTCATGTTCTTATGTCCTTATGTATCAAACATGCCAAGTAACTTTCAGCAAGGGCTTATTATCAGACGATGTGAAACTAGCTGAAGTCAGAGGAAAATACAATATCCAAATGTGGAAGAACGAGCTGAAAGAGGAGCCATTTTATCACAGCGTCACAGCCCTTTCAAACCTGACCGTCTCTAAAGTGCATCTCTATAGTCAGGCCCGTATTAAGGTATTTGGGGGCCCAGGGCTACTGACATTTCAGGGGCCCCCTTGGAGACCCCCCCCCCCCAAGCACAAACTCATACAATACCAACACAATAATGTCATTCGAATAGGCAGTGGACAGCATTACCACTCACATCACAGTAGCTATGGCATGCAAAATAGTATGGTAGTCGGTACCACTAGCTCTCATTACCGACCGCATCGTTTCGAATTAAATCAACGCTGACATTAGACAAAAACATAGTGTAATCGGCGCTACTCTCAAGCCTCCTTAACATTGCAAAGTATAAAGACACATTTGACTTACCATTGCTAGATCTTATGCTTTCTTGCCTTAAAACTTAAAACAAGAATTCCTTACTAATGTTCGTGAAGTCCAGTTTGCGAAGTAGGTCATGTTCAGTGAACATGAGAGTTAAATGATTGAGTCATTAAATTCAGTAATTCATTCAATTCTCTCTGAGGCGGAAAAATTACTGTCTTACTGGCAAATAAGGGGACACTTGCTCACCTAGTGCGACCTCACCTCCTCAGTTATCGGACCCCAACATGCCGTATCAGAGCTAGTGTAGCCAGCTAGTTTAAGAAGTTAGCAAATAAACTACAAACTGGTAGGGAATTCTGGGACACTTCCTGTTTCTTCTCCATGTGGGTAATTTACATCAGCATACTGGAGTTAGTTTGTAAAATGGCTCCGGCTGTGCAACAGTGTGCTGATGTCTGTCTGCTATACTTGGTTTCGTTTGCAGGAGATGAGCCAAAAATAAACTCTGTTGTACCTGAGTCTGAGCCAGAGTGATTGTGGTCTGGGACAAACAAATAATAATACACAACACAACGCAGAGTACGCTAAAACAACAGGTTGTTTTATTCACAGTAATTCATTCAAACCAAAACTAATATTTAGGAGGAGACGCAGCCTAGCTGCCCATTACGTAACCGTGTGGTCCTGCATGCACTGTAGTTTTAATAAGGGTTACATTTTTTTATTATATCTGGTGCCGTGACCCGGATGGGCAGCTTCTAAGGGAAGCGTAAACATAAATTAAATAGACAAATAAAAGGTGAATACGGATTTAAAAAAAAAAAAAAAAAGATAAAAATAAATAAACAAATAAATAATAATTAAGTAAACAACTAGCGGTTACTAACAAGGCAGACCTATGGCTAAGCAGTTTAGTTCTGGAAAGGGAAAGACAGAAGAATATTCTTCTGGTTTTACTGCTGGATTGAGGGAGGACTGGTCACAGAAGATGTCTGAGAGTAGAAAGGGCTGGTCAGAAAGGCCTGTGAAGACAGAACCATCTGGATGGTGTTCTGATGAGGAGGAGGAGACCAGAGCCATGCCCCAGATGACAAAATGCAAAACGTTCCCAGTGGGCCCAACTCCTACCTATGTGCCAGCGATGCATCAGGTGCGAGGTATTCCATTATTCAGCAATAGTAAAGATTGCAGGATTGATATAGAAGACTGGATTAAGGATATCCAATACTTGTTGAGTGCTACACATGTTCCAGCGTCCCTACATTTTGACACACTGGTGCGTTACCTGAGTGGTGGAGCAAGGAAGCTCGTATTGAACCTCCCATTAGAAGAGCAGATCGCCTCCAGAGCCTTTGAGGAGTTGAGGGCTGAGTACAGTGACTGCCATTTATCTCTTGACCCAATGGCAGACTTTTATGAGCGACACCAGCGCCCAGATGAGTCAGCCTCCACCTATGCCATAGAGCTAGATGCCTTATTGAGGAGCATTGAAGAAAAAATAAATGGAGGCGGGGCACTCCAAGACAGGGACTATAAACTCACCCAGCAGTTCATGCGTGGCATAAGTGAGAAAGATGTACGTGATCGTCTTGCCCCCATGCAGCCTCGCTATCTTACGTTCAGGCAGTTACAGGGAGAACTGAGACAGCTGGTGAGGGAGAAAAATTCACTAGGCGACAAGAAGGTGAGAGCAAAGAGTGTTAGCAGCATGCAGCAGGCTGCAGTCAGTGCAGAGGGGAGCATGCAAAGTAATGTTTTGCCCCAGCAGGAAGCAGCAGCCACAAGAGGGTTAAGTGATGCCGTTCAGAGTCTTACCACCCTAGTTCAGGACCTTGCCACTCACCAGAGACAGCAGTCTGAGAAGATGGGGCGTTTGGAGGCCATGGTTATGCAACAAACTGCTACTACCTACAGGTATGTCCCCACCAGTAGCCAAGGAAGTGGTAATGGAGCAGCGACTCAGAGACCTCCGCATCGCCAGGAGCCCTTTGTGTGCCATCGGTGTGGTCAAGTTGGCCACATCGCTCGGGGGTGCCGTAACCAGCCAAATGCTTATGCTGTGCAGCACAGTGTAGGAGAAAACAATTCTCATTTAAACTAGTACAGCCTGACACTGAGGGGCAAGTGGAGGGCAACGAAAACAAGACCAGCCCTATAGTTACCTGTGTTCACAGTGCGCCACAGATGGAGTGCAGTGGGGAGACAAATTCTTCCAGTTTAGTTGGCCCAATGAATGAAGATTTTGTTGTGGTGAATAGTGTCCCCTGTAGAGCCCTAATTGATTCAGGATCCCAGATTACATCAATTACTGAGGAGTTTTGGCACCAACACCCCACCCTCAGAAACCTGAGACCAGATGAGGTTGATATCCGCATAGAAGGGGCTGGAGGTCACGAGGTCCCACATCAAGGGGTGTTGCGTTTGAATTTGTCTTTGCTAGACCAGACCTATGCGGCTGTTCCAGTTTTCGTTGTGCCGGCGACACAGTACCGAAAGTCTGTACCACTTCTGTTAGGAACAAATGTTATTAGGGCTAGCAAGCAGGACTTAGAAAAACGGCTGGGCAGAGAGTTCCCTAGCTGCCTGAAAGATGAACATCCAGCCTGGCATGCTGCCTACCAACAGGTGAGGGTGAAGTCACCCGGAAGGGAGCCCAAGACGGTGTCACAAGTTCGTTATGCAGGAAAACAGCCAGTGAAAATTAAGCCTGGGGAACACAGATGCATAACAGTCAAGGCTCCATGGTCTCGTGATAGGAGTCCATACACTGTACTTATCGGACCTCCAGATGGCAAACAGTTTATTAAAAACATGGTGGTGGAAGAAGCAGTGGCAGATGAGGTCCATGGGCGGACTCTAGTGCACCTCTACAACCAAAGCACATACAATATTGTTATAAAAAGGGGCCAGACAGTAGCTAGCATCTCTGCACTGAGCAGCGTAGAAACAGTGGTTCCCTCTGACCCTACCCCAGATCTAGGTAGCACAGCCGGTTCGTCGCATGATCAACAAAGTTCTTCCCCACCAGATAAAGCACCAGTTCAATCGGACATTCCGGAGATGGATTTGAAGGAGGCAGCAGTGCTGAACCAGGAACAACAGGAAAAGCTGGAAGAACTGCTCCGGAGGAACTCTGATGTGTTTTCAGTTAATCAGTTCGACCTTGGATGTACATCCGCTGTCAAGCATGAAATACCATTGATTGATAACAAGCCCATGCGCCAGCCTTACCGTAGGATCCCACCAGCCCAGTTTCAGGAGGTTAGACGACATCTACAGGATATGGTTGAAGCGGGAGCCATTAGATCAAGTCAGAGCCCTTATGCCTCACCCATTGTAGTGGCCAGGAAGAAAGACGGCTCAATCCGAGTCTGCATTGACTACAGACAACTAAATGCAAAGACGGTGAGAGATGCATTCCCTATGCCCCGTATTGAGGAGGCCTTGGATGCTCTTGGTGATGCTGAATTCTACTCCACACTGGATCTCACTTCCGGCTACTGGCAGGTAGAGGTGGCTGAACACGACAAGCCCAAAACTGCATTCACTACACCCATGGGCCTGTTTGAGTGCAACCGAATGCCTTTTGGCCTGCAGAATGCACCAGCCACCTTCCAAAGACTGATGACTCACTGCCTGGGAGACCTAAATTTTTCAGCTGTGCTGATATACTTAGATGATGTCATTGTATTCTCCCGAACATTTGACGAGCACCTAGAGCGCCTGCAGTTAGTTTTTGACCGGCTGCGCCAGTTCCGGCTTAAGTTAAAACCTAAGAAGTGCCACCTGCTCCGGAAAGAGGTTAAATATTTGGGACATGTGGTGTCAGCCGGTGGTATAGCCACCGACCCAGAGAAAATACAGCAGGTGCGGAACTGGAAGACCCCGACAGACAGGAAGGAGGTAGCGCAATTTTTGGGGTTCTCCGGTTATTACCGGAGATTTATAAAAAATTACTCCAGTTTAGCAGCACCCCTCTTTCACCTGACCGCAGGGTCCCCTAAGAAGGGAAAACGGCCCCACAAACCGGCCGGGAGGCCACCACCATTCAGTTGGACAGGGCAATGTGATCAAGCATTCACTGAGCTGAAGGAGAGATTGACAACAGCACCCGTCTTAGGGTACGCCGACTACAGCCTTCCATTTGTTCTCCAGACGGATGCTTCAACAGAGGGGTTAGGTGCAGTGCTGGCCCAGGTGCAGTCCGGCAAAGAGAGGGTAATTGCGTACACCAGCCGCTGTCTCACCCCCTCCGAGAAAAGGTACCCGGCTCACAAACTTGAGTTCCTGGCTTTGAAGTGGGCAGTAGCTGAGAAGCTGAGGGACTACCTGTTAGAGCACCGTTTCACTGTGTTGACTGACAACAACCCGTTGGTATATGTAACCAATACTGCCCACCTTGATGCAACAGGGCAACGGTGGGTTGCAAAGCTAGTGGAGTTTGACTTCGAGATAAAATACCGCCCGGGAAAGAGCAACGCGAACGCAGATGGCCTCTCACACATGCCGAGAGCTGAAATTGCAAGCATACTGAAGGTCGGTTGTAATGTCAATACCGCTAGCACTTCAGACCAAGGGGAATTTAACTCCACCAGAAATACTCTATCCAGCACTGCACCACCCAGTCAGTGGGCTGAGGTCATCCCCAGACTGCCTAGGGAGGAGCTTAGGAGACATCAAGAAAAGGACCCAGTAATCTCCGTTGTGCTGCGTTACTTCAAGGCTGGACGGGCACCAAGTGTAAGGAAGAGGAAGCAGGAGGAGACCCTTGTCAGAGCGATGCTGAGACAGTGGAACAAGCTGACGTTTGAAGAGGACATCCTCTATAGAACATTCAAGTCGCCAGAAGGGAATGAAGTTAGACAGGTGGTGCTGCCTGAAAAGCTAAGGCGGGAAGTATTCGACATGCTACACACCGACATGGGCCACTTGGGGATGGAACGAACCGTAGATCTTATGCGTGCACGATGCTATTGGCCAGCTATGTTTTCCACTATCCAACACTGGTGTGAATCATGTGAAAGATGCTGCCTAAGGAAAAGTTCACAGGGTGCCCGTGCACCCCTGATCTCTATTCACACGACTAGGCCTTTAGAGCTTGTATGCCTGGATTTTCTCACCTTGGAGCGCTGCAAAGGGGGTATAGAAAATATCCTGGTAGTTACCGATCACTTTACACGCTATGCTCAGGCTTATCCTACTCCTGACCAGAGAGCAGCTACCATAGCCAAGGTTATGTGGAAACATTTCATTTGCCATTACGGGATTCCCGAAAGGATACACACTGACCAAGGGAGGAACTTTGAGAGTGGTCTCCTGCGCCAACTCTGGAAATCAATGGGGGTAGCCAAAAGCAGAACCACTCCCTACCACCCACAAGGTAATGGTACCACTGAAAGGTTTAACAGAACCTTGATGAACATGCTGGGAACCCTGGAACCTCACCAGAAGTCAAACTGGAAGGAGTACGTTGAACCCATGGTCCACGCATATAACTGCACCCGTCATGAGTCCACAGGCTTCTCACCCTACTTCCTCATGTATGGAAGACATCCTCGTCTTAAAGTGGATTTGGCTTTGGGGCTCCCATGCCAGGAGGAGGAGGAAACAGAGCCAGAGGAATATGTGTCAAGTCTCCGTAGTAGACTGGAGTTGGCTTACAAGCAAGCAACGTTGGAATCTGAAAGATCCAAGCGCCGTCAGAAACGGTATTACGATCAGAAAGCAAAAGAAATTACCTTGAGACCAGGAGACCGTGTCCTAGTGGCAAATAAAAGTGTTCGAGGAAAACAAAAATTGGGAGACAAGTGGGAGAAAATACCGCACATTGTAGTTCGTAAACAATCTGATCTGCCAGTATACGCTGTGCGTCCAGAAACGGGAGGGGGGGAAAGAGTTATTCACCAAAACTTACTGACGCCCTGTATGTTTCTCCCATTAAACAATACCAAGCAGCTTACCTGTATGGATGATCAGGGTTCGAACACTAGCCACGTAAGGTCAAATTTTGAAATAGACACCTCTGAGGATGAGGAAAACTTATATGTAGAGGTAGGGTCACAAGCAAGAGACCGGGGGAATCAGATTGATAGCATAGGAACAGAGAAGCTCCCTAAATCAATTGCACTCGCACCTAGCAGACACATGGGCTTGGGCACCCATCCATTTCTCAGCGATAGAGACGATAGCGATAATGACAGTCAGCTTAGCTGGGAAAGGGGTTATCATGATACAGAAATAGTGGCTGACTATTCAGAAACGCACAACCCAGACCACATCTGTTTAGGTAGTGAGTTGTCAGGCCCGGAGGGTCCATCCGCCCCGAGCCAGACCCCGGAGGGTCCATCTGCCCCGAGCCAGACCCCGGAGGGTCCATCCGCCCCGAGCCAGACCCCGGAGGGTCCATCCGCCCCGAGCCAGACCCCGGAGGGTCCATCCGCCCCGAGCCAGACCCCGGAGGGTCCATCTGCCCCGAGCCAGACCCCGGAGGGTCCATCTGCCCAGAGCCAGACCCCGGAGGGTCCATCCGCCCCGAGCCAGACCCCGGAGGGTCCATCCGCCCTGAGCCAGACCCCGGAGGGTCCATCTGCCCCGAGCCAGACCCCGGAGGGTCCATCCGCCCCGAGCCAGACCCCGGAGGGTCCATCCGCCCCGAGCCAGACCCCGGAGATTTTAAGTATCCGTAGCCAGGCCAGAGCAGGTCCGCCTGCCATGGGCCAGGCCCCAGGAAACATCGAACTCCGCCGCTCCACTCGGCAGAGGAGGCCACCTAATAGGTTATCTTTAGAGCACCACGCAGAGACTCTAGGTTCTGAACAGTGCCGATATTGCCAGAAGATTGCTAGGGGCAGGCAAATCTGGGAAACCCAAAAGAAGAAACAGGCCCTGCGGATTCCCAGAGACTTTAGAGTTTGCAACAGTTGTGACATACGTTTGCATTAACATGTAAGACGAGGGCGTCCTTTTCTGCAACAGGGGAGAGTGTAGCCAGCTAGTTTAAGAAGTTAGCAAATAAACTACAAACTGGTAGGGAATTCTGGGACACTTCCTGTTTCTTCTCCATGTGGGTAATTTACATCAGCATACTGGAGTTAGTTTGTAAAATGGCTCCGGCTGTGCAACAGTGTGCTGATGTCTGTCTGCTATACTTGGTTTCGTTTGCAGGAGATGAGCCAAAAATAAACTCTGTTGTACCTGAGTCTGAGCCAGAGTGATTGTGGTCTGGGACAAACAAATAATAATACACAACACAACGCAGAGTACGCTAAAACAACAGGTTGTTTTATTCACAGTAATTCATTCAAACCAAAACTAATATTTAGGAGGAGACGCAGCCTAGCTGCCCATTACGTAACCGTGTGGTCCTGCATGCACTGTAGTTTTAATAAGGGTTACACTAGCAATAGCATTATCTGTTTTGTCAGTTTCTCTCGCCTTAAATTGGCAGTTCAATGGCTGGCTCTCGTTTTTCTCCTCTGCTGTAGTGGCTGTGCACCCAGCGCTAACCGACTCGCTGCTCTCTGCTTGCTCCTCTGACTCGTCATGTGGCTCTTCCTCACTTTCATTCTTCTGACACTGACTTTTAAGAGTTTAGTGAGTTTTGGGGTACTATTTATAACCTCCTCGGATTTAGCTAGTTTGAGTTTAGTGATTTTTCTTTTTTTTTCGCACCGCTACTCAGCTTTTCTTATTTGAGTTAGCATAAGATTTTTTTTTATTTCGTCAAATAACTACGGCATGCCAAAAGGACACAAAAATGTTTTAAAAAATAGTCAAATTGTTTAGTTTAATACGTGCTTTTTTATTTGCCAACCGTTATCAGTTTGACTTTACAGCAGTGGTCCTCAAAGTAATTTGGGCACGGGCATAAAAATTGATCTTACTTGGCTGTTTGCGGGCACGCTGACTATTGCATAGGTTCTTATAGTATAACGTTATATATAGAGAGTTTTAGTGGGAGTTATTCTTTGTTTACTGTGATAAGGCCAAGTCTCAGGCAGTAATTGTGCGTGCTGCGCTTATTTTTTAAATAATTCATATAAAATACGCAATGCAAATATTTTTAAATAACATGTTTACATAGATAACCATGAATAAACTAAAATAAGAGGATAGATAGCGTCTCGCTTTGTGTCAATTTGTCAAATCTGTCAACACTACTCTGTTTTAAAGATCGCTCATCTCCCAGTGCAATTATTCAGAGAAAGTGGATTTGTAACTAAATCTACTACGGTGTTTCCCTTGTCTGGTGAAATTAAAAAATATATATAGAGAAAATTAAATTCTAAATACTGAAATGTATTATTTTTCTCAATAACAGTCGGCGAAATTCAGTGCTTACCCGGCATATTAACAGCCCGCCTCTGCTCACGAATGATTGGACAGCTGTCGGATCTTTCACTTTCCCATTGGCTACTCACTCGCCTTCAATTTTCATGCAGAATACCGTGATTCCGTTGGATGATCGTATCGCAGAGGTCCTTCAGGAAAAAAAATATATGTCGAGTACGTACAAGCACAGCATAAGCGAGCAGCACTGAATTTGCCAGCGGGCACCACTTTGAGGACCACTGCTTTACAGGGACGGCGGGGGCCCCCCTAGGAGGCGGGGCCCTGGGCTTCAGCCCATGTAGCCCATTGGCTTAACACGGCCCTGTCTATAGTGATCTCTTCGCAGTATCATACTGTACAAAATATGAAAGTACAGTTTTATGTGACATTTAAGTTATCTAGTACTGTACATATCTTTATATATCGTTTGACCTTATTTCATGTTTGAAACTACCATGCCTTATAAGATTTCACTATGTATTGATATTCAGCATGAACCCCAGAACACATTACTTCTCCTGAGGTCACTTGCATTTACCCTATGAAGTTTCTACTGTACCACTACAGGTGACACTGACTGAATGCACACTGCAATCTTTATGCAAGGATTGTGCCCTGAACCAGCTCAAGAGAAAAACAAGATGGGTTTGTAGTTACCATGACTACTAATCATCTTAGAGTACAATGGGACATTTTAATTTAAAATAAATCTAGTTTAACAAAAAAAAAAAAAAAAGATTTAGAGAATCAAGTTCCAAAACCCACCCATGATGGTAGTAAAATATAATATGTAGAAAATATATCTATTTTAAAAAGCAATTTTTTTTCTCAATGTACATAGAGTCATTTTTAGAATTAAGCAGCACAAATGCACAATACCACTTTCAACAATAATCCTGAAATCTGATGAGATTTCAATGACATGGCTTTTTGGGATGCATCACTTTTTTCAAGGCCAAAGTCAACCCATGTGTGTAACTATTATTCTACAGCCCCCCCCCCCCGGTATTCTAGAGCACCGTAGTATTCTACAGCCCCCCTGCTATTCTACAGCCCCCTAGTATTCTACAGCCCCCCTGGTATTCTACAGCCCCTGGTATTCTACAGCCCCCTAGTATTCTAGAGCACCCTCGTATTCTACAGCCCCCTAGTATTCTAGAGCAATCTGGTATTCTACAACCCCCTAGTATTTTAGAGCACCCTAGTATTCTACAGCCCTCTAGTATTCTATTCAGAAGCAAAGGGGGGTGGGGGGCTTAATAATAAATGTGCACACTGCTGTATCTGGCTCAAAAAATGCATCTTTACCTCAAGCCTGCAGTGCTTGTAGAGGTAAGAGCACCAACATGCAGGCCTGGAAGTGTATAAGTGTATCAGGGCTTAGGCTGGACACAAGCCAGTGACCATGTACACTGAAACAGGAGTCTTAATCACGGCACAGATCCTTCTCACCTTCTCACAGAATTCATGCCGGTGCATCACTCTAAATAGCCTATTTACTCTTACCCTAGTAGTTGACCACCTTGATTCCCCTGCGATTGCCCCTCCTACTCTGTCTTCCTTCTCTCCTCTCTCCATTACTGATGTCTCCAGCATACTGCTGAAATCAGCTACTGCCACGTGCCCCCTGGACCCCTGGTGCTCTAGAATACTAGGGGGCTGTAGAAGAGAAATCTCTGGAACCTGTCTCTCCTGGCTGTCCTCTACCTATCTGGATGCATGCAGTCTGTTTTCTATGATGGAAGCAGTGCTGACTCAAACTGGGTCACATGCGGTGTCCCTTAAGGGTCTGTTCTCGGGCCTCTTCTCTTCAACATCTACATGCTTCCCTAGGGTCACCTCAACCGCCAACAGAGCTTCATGTTTCACTCCTATGCAGATGACACCCAGATCTACCTAAAACTAAACCCTGGATGTCCCTCTGCCATGGTCCGGCGCTCAGCTTGCATCCAAAACATTGAGACCTGGATTTCTGTCAATTTTCTTCAGCTCAACCAACAAATCTGAACTTCTTCTCGTTGGATCGAAAACTCAACTCAAGAATCTCAATATTGCCGCCTTGAACCTCAGAAACTGTCTGCTGCTGCCTTCCTCCACTGTACGAAGCCTTGGTGTACTTCTGGATAGTAACCTCTCCTTTGATGCCCAAATTTCCTCTGTAGTCAAATCCTCCTTCTACAACCTCCAAAACATCTCAAAGGTCTGTCCCTACCTTTCCCTCCCAGATGCAGAGATACTCTGTAAGGCATTCATCTCCTCTCAAATCGACTCCGGCAACTCTCTCTATGGTGGTCTTCCTTCACGCGCCATAAACAGACTGTAGCTGGTTCAAAATGCCGCTGCTAGGATCCTTACCTGATGTAAAAAACATGATCACATTACCCCCGGTCTTGCCCAGCTGCACTGGCTAACTGTAAAGTTGATTACTTTCAAAATTCTCCTGCTTGCCTACAAGGCCCTTCATCACACAGGTCCAGAGTATCTCTTCAACCTGCTGACCCGCTATGTCCCTGCACATAAGCTGAGGTCCTCCGACTCAGGTCTGCTTGTTATACCCAAGGAAAAGCTCGCCACACTCAGAGAGCACTCTTTTAGCTTCATGGCCCCGTCTCTCTGGAACTCTCTCCCAGCTTTAGTGCGTGCAGCTCCCACAATCACTCGCTTGAAATCAATTGTCAAGACCCACTTGTTCTCTCTTGCTTATAATGGCCTCTAAGACTGATATCTGTTATTAGCTGTTGTCTAAATTGCTATTTCAGGTTTTTCACTCCATCTTATTCGTATAATTCTGCTTGACACACACATCCACAATGTTTATAATTCACATCCTAGCCTCATATTTAATATATTATATACACCTATATGTAATGTATTTGCATTGTTTTTTACTGCTGTACTTCATGTACTGTGCCCTGTATGTAATATATTATGCATTGTTCCTCACTATCTTGTAAAGCGCTATAAAAGGTGCTATATAAAATAAATATTTATTGATTGATTGATTGATACCCTAACCCTTATTAACCAGCTCAATAATGGACCTTGTGAACCAAACACTTATCATCAGACCACTGTGTTATATATTTTGGAATTCTAAAAGGTAAGAAAGATTATGTTTTTTTCTTGAATCATTTTTTGTTCTTTTTGGCAACAGAAAAGCAGTGCTTGAAATGGGTCGGTACTCACCGGTACGGAGTACCGCCACTTCTCAATTTCAAATATTTGAGTAGCACTGTGGCGCTTATCACTGACTATCTGCCCGTTTTGCAGAGTATTCCGTACCACCTATAAAATAGGGAAATATGGAAGACCGTTTGTAGATATGTCTGTCGATGTGGATTTGCAGGAGTTGAACAGCATTAACATGAGCAGAGTTCTTCACACATACAAGTCGTGTGCTGAGATTACTGATCACATTGCAGCAGAAATGAGAAAATAACTGGTAAACGATATTCTGCAAAACAAAAGAAAAATGTGTTTATTAATTGATGAATCCACCACTTTAAGAAGTAAGTCTGTTCTTGTTTAGGGCTAGCAGTCAGCAATAGCGGGAGAAGTAAATGCTCAGTCTTTTTTCTTTGACCTGCTTGAGCTTGAGGGGACCACCGCCAATTCTATTGCTGATGCGTTGCTGGAGTGTCTACACAGACATGGTTACAATGACGATTTTTTGTGTCAATGCCGGATTTCTTTTGCCTGTGATGGTGCATCAGTAATGCTGGGGAAGTGGGATGGAGTTGCAACTCAGCTCCGGAGTCGATTCCCGAATTTGTTTGTGTTGCACTGTTCTAATCACCGCATTGAGCTGGCCATTGGAGATGTAATTAAAGAAGTGTGAATCACTTTCAGATTGTTTTTGACAAACTGTACTCCAAAAAAATCAAAGAGAACTGAATCAATGTGCAAAAGAAACCGGAAAGCGTTTATTGGCCATTGGCCATATTTTGTCAGTCCACTGGTGGCGTCCAGTGAACGAAGTGTGAAAGCAGCGTGGGAGAATTATTGGGCACTCCATGAGCACTTTTCGGAAGCTTCCAGTGACACAAACAGATTCGAGAGAGAGAGAGAGCGAAGTATGCTGGACTGGACAGTGCCCTCAGATTGTCTCCCTTTGTTCACAATTATGTTTGATGCTTTGGTTGAATTAAGTGATCTTTCTCGCAACTTTCAACGACGTGGGACAAGCCTTCCCGAAGCAGACACATTGTTAGCGTGACAAATCCGAGTTTTTGAGTCAATGTAGAAAACTCCTGGTCCCTACACAGAGGAAGCAAACAAGCCTGCATCCAGTTAGATTTTAAGGGGGTTGAGTTGAACAAGCGCAGTAAAGTTGTGCAAATTAACGCAAGTTTGTTTACAGAGTTTGTGCAACCTAACGCAACTCCGTTTTACAGGAGTTTGAATCTTAGAAATAGACTTGCGACAACAACTTCGTCAAATGTCAGTACCAAGGCACTGGAAACCTCATCAAAGGAATGCGATAAAAATGTAATTGAACAAGTCACAATGTTCTATCCTGAAGGAAGAAGAGCTAGATATTCAGTAAGGCAACAGGGAAGTGAGACACCTATGCCAAATTTTTTAATTGACGTAGTGGAGAGTATAAGAGGATTTCGTGAATACAAGGAATGCAAAGGTGCACATATCCCCAGTGCCTTAGAGCTTCTATTGAAAGTGATTAGAACCGTCGCAATATCGACAAGTGAATGTGAGCACACTTTCAGCTGCACGAATGACATTTTGACATCAAAAAAGAAATACTCTTGCTGTCAGCCGCATGTCGAGCCTTGTATTTTTAAAGTGCAACGGCCCACCACTACACAAGTTCAGCCCTCTGGATTATGTAAAGTCCTGGCTGATAAAGGGAAGATGAAGTGCTGACGAGACAGCTTGCCATCGCTCTACATGCCATGCAGATTCAGCTTGAGAGTCCATGTCCTTATTTTGACAGACAGCCTTATTCCGCAAGTAGGCTACTGATTTTTATGTTTCAGTTTTAAATATGTTACGTATTACATGTACCTTAATTTAATATATATTATATATATAGTAAAAGAAACTCACCCACTCGGGTTCGTTGCCCCTTTAAAAATAGACCCAACACACTGGAATGGATTTTTTACAGCGCGGTTGCGCTAAATTTTTAATGAACACACACAAAACAAACACAAAATCAAATAAACACCTAGCTCTTATCGAGCACTAACTACACACGCAGGAACCTAACTAACACAGGACGGCTAAGCCGTTTCCCTGCCCCAAAACTTAATTAAACCACACAGGTTTGCACTATACCTTTTTATCTCAGGACTGCCAGGAAGCAGAGCACTCCTTTCTGCCTCCTCCTTCTTAGCAGCTCTGAGCAGACTAGCTGCCTCTCTTAAATACCCTGCACCTGGTACTAATTTAACAATGGCTACCAGGTGCAGAGGATAATAAATACTAAAACAATTAACAAATTCAATTAAACAATAAAGCAAAACAATTAAATTACACAAATGTGCATTCCGCACATGTTTTTTCTTCAGGGAGGCTTTAACCCCCTCCCTGCTGTCTTACAATATATATATATATATATATATATATATATATATATATATATATATATATATATATGTAATTCAATTATGATAATTTAAAATGTTTAAAAGTACACTTGCAGATAATATCTACCTTTAACATTGTAATATACTATTTAAATGAATTTAATAATACAATATTAATTGTGAATGTATAGCGTGTACTTTTCCATGATCTCAGATTCAATGTAGACAAAAACAAAATGTAAACAAAAGCTAATAATTACAGTTGATACTTTCAGTGTTTCCAATAAAATATATTTTTTGTGTTTCAGCAAGTATTATTTTAATTGTGAATTTATTATCATTTGAAATTAAAACAGAGACTTTATATTTCACTTAAATCTGAGCAGGTCAAATGGACAGGGAGCAGAGACAGCTGGACAGGGAGAGAGAGAGAGAGCTGGACTAGGAGACAGAGATAGAGGTGGAAAGGGAGACAGAGAGAGCTGGACAGGGAGACAGAGATAGAGGTGGAAAGGGAGACATAGAGGTGGAAAGGGAGACATAGAGATGGAAAGGGAGACATAGAGATGGAAAGGGAGACAGAGAGAGAGCTGGACAGGGAGACAGACATAGAGGGAGACAGAGAGATGGAAAGCACTGCAGAAATGTACACAGAAACAAACACCACATCATTTTGAAATGATTTTATTATCTACGATTAAACAGAAGTTGAGGTTATCACCTGAAGAAACATTAGCAGAACTATTTATTTCACTATAAACCTCAACGATTGTCTCAGGTTCCGAGCAGTTATTATCCTACAACGCTTGTGAAATACCTGGTTACTTGGATATGTCTACACTTTGATCCACAGTGGCATGTTATTTTTCTTGCTTTTTGTTTTGCTGGTCAGATTTGCTACTTAATAAAATGCAATGCATAATCCCTACCAGGCTGCTCTAGCCTAAATGCTTCAACTTTCCATTTAACTGAAAAGGAAACAGATCTCTCGAAACTCTCTGCTTTCAAGCCAAATCTAACACTGTTTAAAAAACAGGAAATCGCAATCTATGAATATATTAAGCGCTTCATGTACCGTGATAAGATTCTCCTTTAACAACAACAATCCATTGGCAAGCAACAGATTTATTTAACCCTTTGTTTACTAGCTTATAGCCCCTATATCCCCTTCGGTCACAAGGTCTTTATTACATTTTTAGAAATTTTTAAGTTTGTGTGAACTCTATGGAATTCGAGAAGTTGCCATGCCATAACTTTGGAAAAAAAACCATTATGCATTATAAAATAGATATATAGATAAGAAACTTAACACAATTATACATGCAGTGACTGAAGGGATATGAGAAACCTTAAGATAATGGAGAATTCATCTGCTGACTTACTGTTTTATGGACAGCATTCACCTCTTCACAAAACAGGCATTTTCAGGGCTGATAGAATAGGCAACAGTCACACTGAAGAGTCAGTTCTACAGTACAGTAGATACGAAAGCAAAAGAAACCTGGGAGCGAGCCTCTGTGACCTGTATTACTCTGTTCAAACTTAACGAGATTGAAGTTAAGTCCCCATGCTGTGTACTCTCCAGCTGAAGTGGAGTGACTTCAACAGCTATGTTAATGAGATTAAAAAGGATTATCGTGGCTGAGGGCTGATGTTTTTTTAAATTTGTTTTGGCAATATTTATCCTGCAGTTAGGTGCTATACCAATGTATTAATTTATTTTGATAATTTTGATTTTGTGCAAGGGTATGTATGTATGTATGTATGCATGTATGCATGTTTGTATTTATCTCCAGTCAGGGTCAAGTACCACGTGGTAGGGCCTTCATCGACGGGCATGATCGCTTAATTACATAACTAGATTTCTACACTAGACCTTGAGTGTATTATGCAGAACATTATTCTCATGTGGAATGGGTAGTAAGATGTTGTTAACTTTTATCTGCTGCTGCTGTTTGAGCTCTAAAGAAATCAAGACATGCATTTCCGGTCTCCTGAGAGTTTGTGTGCCTGGTGGTGGGAATTGAATGGTGTATTCTCTTTCTATATCAGAGTAGAACTGAATTACCTTTCGCCTGGGTCATGGTGTTAGACAGTCACTGCACTTTGATTTCAACAGAAGGAGCTCCTGCTCCCACCTCATGTTTAACAATGATGCCACCTCTGGCTGGGATATAAGAGAGGATTGTGTGGTCTCCAGTGCTGTTCATTGTAAGCCAGCTCCCAGTTTAATGCTCTGTATGAGGTTTTTTTTTAACTTCAAAGAGCTCATAGAACAGCATAAGAAAAGCAACCATTTGGTCTGAGCTTCTTTTGTTACAGAGCAACCGACACACATAGAAATGCACAAAAATGATTATACGTGATTATATAAACATATTCTTTGAATGCAATTTAACCATGAGGGATGAGTCATTTGAATAGTTTAACAGAACCCATTGAAGTAAAACTGCTCTGTGCAGGGATTTGTTCTAAGCTTGCAGTATTTACTTGAGAATTGCTTTAGAAAGATACAGTATCTGTTAACTGGCAATTCCACTCGTGCATGACTAATAATGCTTCCGTTAATACTTTCAAACACCAAAATCTCAGAACTGGGCTCATGAATAAAAGGAAAGAAGATGTCATTTCTTAATTCATAGAAGATGAATAAAGTGTAAAGCAGGGGGTATATGTTTATATGCAATCTTAAAATAAGACATTAGCAGTGTGTGATGATCTTGTGGCATGTTAATGAAGTCTGGGACAAATCCGTATTCCAGGATTCTAAGCGTAGAAAACAGCCATGAAGTGAGGGAAATGGGCACAGTGTTCTAAAGGTCACCGAACTTCAGTACAAATCTGGTCCATTGAGAACAGAGTGAGAGAGTGAAGCTAGCAGGACATCAATGTCAGTTCAGATCAGAGACTGAGAGAGTGAAGCTAGCAGGCACATCAATGTCCTTTCAGAACAGAGAGAGAGTGAAGCTAGCAGGCACATCAATGTCAGTTCAGATCAGAGACTGAGAGAGTGAAGCTAGCAGGACATCAATGTCAGTTCAGATCAGAGACTGAGAGAGTGAAGCTAGCAGGCACATCAATGTCAGTTCAGATCAGAGACTGAGAGAGTGAAGCTAGCAGGCACATCAATGTCAGTTCAGATCAGAGACTGAGAGAGTGAAGCTAGCAGGCACATCAATGTCAGTTCAGATCATAGACTGAGAGAGTGAAGCTAGCAGGCACATCAATGTCAGTTCAGATCAGAGACTGAGAGAGTGAAGCTAGCAGGCACATCAATGTCAGTTCAGATCAGAGACTGAGAGAGTGAAGCTAGCAGGCACATCAATGTCAGTTCAGATCAGAGACTGAGAGAGTGAAGCTAGCAGGCACATCAATGTCAGTTCAGATCAGAGACTGAGAGAGTGGAGCTAGCAGGCACATCAATGTCCTTTCAGAACAGAGAGAGAGTGAAGCTAGCAGGAACATCAATGTGTAAGAAAATGAGGCTTAATATCTTCTTTAATATCTATTGAGACATAGGAGTGAAAATTACTAGGCACAATTTCAAATCACAGTAATCAGGTTTTATTATCAACATACAGGTAAAATTATACAGAGAAATTCACTACTACAAAAGTTAATGACTTATCCCTTATACAGAGTAACAGTATTCCAACTGCCCTGATTCTAACATTGCACAGACCCCACCCCAGCCCACAACTGATACATTCTACAACCCCCAAATTGCTGCACATTCTTCAGATGAGCTCTAAGATAAGATAGAGAGAAAGACAAAGAGAGAGAGGGAAGGTGGGAAAGAGAGAGAGAGTGACAGAGAGACCCAGACAGACACACACAAACAAACTGTGATGCCCACACACACAAGCATGAAAATAAGAATCCTATTGCATAGCAGTTTCACCCATTTCTAGCAACCATTACATGTATTGAACTCATTCAGTTAACAGCAAGAAATAGTTAGTCAATTAAATGATTTTTAGAAGTAAATTACAAATACTAAAACTGTCAAAAATACCAGATCTTACAGTCCACACCTTGAAAGGGAAAGAACAGTGTTCCGACCTTTCATATGCACAAAACACATTTTAGTAGTAAAATACAATATAAAAGAATGTTAATGCTTATACTTTTTTAATGAAAAATTAAAACCACAGCTAAACAACTCCTTTGAAAAGCTTATCCCAGTAAGGACATTAAAATCATGCTTATCAGAGTTGTTAACATACACAGAATGTTGAGTTGTAATGTAATTGGTTTTGTATTGCCTTTGCATGCATAGTTTAACACTTCGGTTATTTGCGTCACAAAATGCCTATATGGTTGTTCAATACAATATTATTAACCTTAAGTAGTTTCTATGTTCCAAACTCAGTTCTTCTGTATGCCCCATCTGCACCCCAGACACCAGGTATAGCCAACCAACTCAGCAACTTCCTCTGTGACCATGAAGGGCCATTGCTCCTTGCAATTAGCTCACCTGCAGGCGTTCTCTTGCTTTGTTGCTGGACTCCTATACTCCTGTGCAATGCATATTGGGTATCTACAACACTAATGGCGATGCATCTCTGTCTTAGGTTGCCTAGGTGATGACCCAGGTTTTACCCGTCATTGAAATACAGCCTACATTCCACCAGTGAGAGGCAAGTCATTCTGGGGTGCATACAAACATGATTGTCCTGAACTATTGAAACATTGGGACCTGTAGACCCATTGTCTGTGAGTGGAAGTTCAGTATAGTCAGCTCTGTTCTGCTCCATGTTGCTGGCTGGGTCTCTGTTCCTGCTCCATGTTGCTAGCTGGGTCTCTGTTCCTGCTCCATGTTGCTAGCTGGGTCTCTGTTCCTGCTCCATGTTGCTGGCTGGGTCTCTATTCCTGCTCCATGTTGCTGGCTGGGTCTCTGTTCCTGTTCCATGTTGCTGGCTGGGTCACTGTTCCTGCTCCATGTTGCTGGCTGGGTCTCTGTTCCTGCTTCATGTTGCTGGCTGGGTCTCTGTTCCTGCTCCATGTTGCTGGCTGGGTCTCTATTCCTGCTCCATGTTGCTGGCTGGGTCTCTATTCCTGCTCCATGTTGCTGGCTGGGTCTCTGTTCCTGTTCCATGTTGCTGGCTGGGTCTCTGTTCCTGCTCCGTGTTGCTAGCTGGGTCTCTGTTCCTGCTCCATGTTGCTGGCTGGGTCTCTGTTCCTGCTCCATGTTGCTGGCTGGGTCTCTGTTCCTGCTCCATGTTGCTGGCTGGGTCTCTGTTCCTGCTCCATGTTGCTAGCTGGGTCTCTGTTCCTGCTCCATGTTGCTGGCTGGGTCTCTGTTCCTGCTCCGTGTTGCTAGCTGGGTCTCTGTTCCTGTTCCATGTTGCTGGCTGGGTCTCTGTTCCTGCTCCATGTTGCTGGCTGGGTCTCTGTTCCTGTTCCATGTTGCTAGCTGGGTCTCTGTTCCTGCTCCATGTTGCTGGCTGGGTCTCTGTTCCTGCTCCGTGTTGCTAGCTGGGTCTCTGTTCCTGTTCCATGTTGCTGGCTGGGTCTCTGTTCCTGCTCCATGTTGCTGGCTGGGTCTCTGTTCCTGTTCCATGTTGCTGGCTGGGTCACTGTTCCTGCTCCATGTTGCTGGCTGGGTCTCTGTTCCTGCTTCATGTTGCTGGCTGGGTCTCTGTTCCTGCTCCATGTTGCTGGCTGGGTCTCTATTCCTGCTCCATGTTGCTGGCTGGGTCTCTGTTCCTGCTCCATGTTGCTGGCTGGGTCTCTGTTCCTGCTCCATGTTGCTGGCTGGGTCTCTGTTCCTGTTCCATGTTGCTAGCTGGGTCTCTGTTCCTGTTCCATGTTGCTGGCTGGGTCTCTGTTCCTGCTCCATGTTGCTGGCTGGGTCTCTGTTCCTGCTCCATGTTGCTGGCTGGGTCTCTGTTCCTGCTCCATGTTGCTGGCTGGGTCTCTGTTCCTGCTCCATGTTGCTAGCTGGGTCTCTGTTCCTGCTCCATGTTGCTAGCTGGGTCTCTGTTCCTGCTCCATGTTGCTGGCTGGGTCTCTGTTCCTGCTCCATGTTGCTGGCTGGGTCTCTGTTCCTGCTCCATGTTGCTGGCTGGGTCTCTGTTCCTGCTCCATGTTGCTGGCTGGGTCTCTGTTCCTGTTCCATGTTGCTAGCTGGGTCTCTGTTCCTGTTCCATGTTGCTGGCTGGGTCTCTGTTCCTGCTCCATGTTGCTAGCTGGGTCTCTGTTCCTGCTCCATGTTGCTGGCTGGGTCTCTGTTCCTGCTCCATGTTGCTGGCTGGGTCTCTGTTCCTGCTCCATGTTGCTAGCTGGGTCTCTGTTCCTGCTCCATGTTGCTAGCTGGGTCTCTGTTCCTGCTCCATGTTGCTGGCTGGGTCTCTGTTCCTGCTCCATGTTGCTGGCTGGGTCTCTGTTCCTGCTCCATGTTGCTGGCTGGGTCTCTGTTCCTGCTCCATGTTGCTGGCTGGGTCTCTGTTCCTGCTCCATGTTGCTAGCTGGGTCTCTGTTCCTGCTCCATGTTGCTAGCTGGGTCTCTGTTCCTGCTCCATGTTGCTAGCTGGGTGTCCCTCCCTCTTGCCAGCACAGTTCCAATGCTGTCTCTGCTCAGGTCCTGGTTCCCAGCTCTTGAATCAGCAATGACTTAATTTCAAAACTAACCTGGAAGAAAAATCAAATGGAGTATTTATTCTTTGTTAATATCTTTCACTTTGACTACAATGAAGTCCTTCACTCTTTTTTGTAAAGTAATCCTTCTCATCTGGGAATGCACAGTTTGTAACAGAGAACTAATACTCCCTTCTTTAATGCAGTGATCTTTTTAAGCCTATGTAAGCTTGTTTATTTACAAGATCTCTACTGCTGTTTAAGTGGAAAGTCTTTTTATTTTTGTCTTATCACAAAGCAGCTATTTCTGAGCACATCACCCAGAATCGAAAAAGAAACTTCACGTTTCTAAAAGTTACCACAAAAACGAAATCCATGGAAAGCAAAAGCCATACAAACATAAGACTTTACAGGTCTAGTTGACAAAGGAGCTGCAAGTTGGTTGTGGTGTGTGTTGGATGAAGACAGACGCCCCGGTAAATCTGCGCTGCAGGCCTATGGCAGCACTGACAGCTGGTGGGTTCCACTCATTCTGCTGAAGCACCACACTCGGCCCTAGACAGAGCAATAATTAGATTCGGAGGCGGACTATAATCCCATGCCTACTCTGATTTTAAAGGTGCAGGCACCGTTTGGTGTGTGTGCAGCTCTGCTATTTTTGCCTTGCACTTAATGGCTCCCTGTGCATCATTCAGTTGATTTTCTATTCATTTTCTTTTCTAAAATGTAATTGGATGTCAGCATTAAGTGCTGCATCAGAGATTGATTTTTGTTCGTCTTGTAAGATTTTTAATATCGTCTCGCACTCATATTTTTTTTTCCTGCAGCCAGCACTTTCTGCTGGTTCCACCCACCTCTGTCTGTAAAACAGTATTCAAACTGTGAACCGATTCTGTCTCTCTCAGAGACTAAGCTGCCAAACGCTCTGCTAATTCGTAAAGACACAGTTTATGCATTCTCATGCATGCACATAATTCATACAGTTAATCACACCAAGACAAACACAAGACACATACTTCAACATAAAGGCAGTTCAGTGCTAGTAACATAGCTCGGTACTTTATAGTACTGAGTTTCTTTTTCATTATAATTTGTTTTCTATTCAAAGAAAATGCTATCTCCCTGCTCAGCTCAGATATGAACTAAACAATCATTAATAAACACATTCTCACAAATACCTATTTTTTTTCTAAGATGTTGCTTTATCTCCTCTCTTAAGCAAAACTATTCTAACTCAAACAATCATTAATAAACAACTTGTTAAAATGACCATTTCCTTTTCTGTTCTGTGTCGAGTCCTTTCCTGCTCATTTGCATCTTGTACCCAGTTATTTTGTAATGTAATCTAGCACACATTCTCCTGACATGAAGGTAACTGTTTTTATTTTAACCTGCACATTGTGACTTGCCTCCAAGCCCAGCAGTATGGTAGCTAACCTGCTTCTCTTTTATTAAGTTGTGTGCTGCGCACTATGTCCAAACGCTGTGCTCTGGCCCCAGCGACAATAGCAACTCCCAAATTTTCTACTCGTATGGTAATGTACTCTGACAAAACTGTGGCACTTATACCCCCTCACAGCTCTCTTCAGCCACTCTGTACACTACCTGTTCGTTCTCCCGCTACACGCTTTAAATCAAGGGTTGGTAAAACCAACACTATTTCCCTGCTTATTGTAATTAGGTTATGAGCCTTATTTACCAATAGGTTCTCTATATGCAATTAACTGCTAGCCAATTCTAAAAACCTGTTCCCTGTTCATTCCTTATGCTAGGAGTGAAAATGACTGATGTGTCTTAATTATTAATTTTTCTTAGCAGACTTCAGTCCTAATAAGAGCAAATACAAAACACAATATGATTTGATATTGGGGCAGTTCAAGAGCAGATAAGTGTTGATAGTTACATCAGGGTTAGATACGAGTGCAAGTGAAATACAAGGTACTACAGATTGGGCTAAGTGCAGGATTAAACACAGTAAAATAGGGAGCAGATGAGTGCAAGTGCATTAAAGGCAGAGTACTATATAGATCAAACAGAAGAGTTTTTTTATATTCATAAAGTATGGCTGTAATTTCTGGGCATTAAAAAAATGAATGGGCATTATTTAACACGTGATTTATACAGTGCCTTGCATAAGTATTCACCCCCCCTTGGACTTTTCTACATTTTGTAGTGTTAAAACCTGGAATTAAAATGGATTTAATTAGGATTTTTTGTCACTGATCTACACAAAATAGTCCATAATGTCGAAGTGGGGAAAAAAACCTACATATTTTTCAAAATTATTTACAAATAAAAAACTGAAAAGTCTTGATTGCATAAGTATTCACCCCCTTTGCTGTGACACCCCTAAATAAGCTCTGGTGCAACCAATTGCCTTCAGAAGTCACATAATTAGTTGAATGGAGTCCACCTGTGTGCAATTAAAGTGTCACATGATCTCAGATTAAATACACCTGTTTCTGGAAGGCCCCAGAGTTTGTTAGAGAGCATATCTAAACAAACAGCATCATGAAGACCGAGGAGCTATCAAAACAAGTCCGGGATAAAGTTCTGGAGAAGCACCAGATATCCCAAACTTTGAACATCCCCCAGAGCACCGTTAAATCCATTATTAAAAAATGGAAAGAATATGGCACAACTGCGACTCTGCCTAGAGAAGGCCGTCCACCAAAACTCAGTGACCAGGTAAGGAGGTGTGGCAAAGTGCCCCGCCCCTGTGTGCATTTGTGTGTTCTGTGTTGTATGTTGCGTGTGTTAATGTTGGTGTATAGTCATTGGTACACGGGATATAAACGGGTCTGTGTTTCACGTGTATTTAAAAAGTGTAGATTTGCATTTAGGCACGAGGAGAGCACAAATCACTTCACGTGCTGGTTAAATATAATATGTGAACACGGGGTTTCACGTAATGAATTCACGTGCTGGGATTCAAGTGAGTAACTAATTAGTAATTGAATCCCAGCACAACAGTATATATAGAGACACGTAGCATGCAGTCGGGGTTAGGTGTTCAGAGAGTGGAGAACGGGTGAGAGAGAAGGAGAAATACATTTAAATATCAATTGCTATTACGTGCTGGTAGGACCAGCACGATACTTGTTTATTTAAAACTCACCGTGTTTGTTTGTGTGTCTGTCCGTGCACTGTCTGTTTAATGTATAGTCCGTTTTGTTTGTCTCTTTATTTTGGCGTGAAGTGCCGTGTCCCGTGGTTTTGTCTGTTAAAACCTTTTATTTTCTGTTTATTAAATGCTGAGCGCGATCACGCGCTCAGCTTAACCAAAACCCCAAATCTCTGTGTGTTACTTCCTGATTCTGGTCTGACGCCACCCACTCCGGCCATCTTTGTGATAGGAGGGCATTAGTCAGAGAAGCAACCAAGAGGCCAATGTTGACTCTGAAGGAGCTGGAGAGATCCACAGCTGAGATGGGAGAAACTGTCCATGGGACAACTATAACCCGGACGCTCCACAAAGCTGGGCTTTATGGAAGAGTGGCGAGAAGAAAGCCATTGCTGAAAAAAAACCCATATCAAATCCCGTTTGGATTTTGCCAAAAGACATGTGGGAGACACAGCAAACATGTGGAAAAAGGTTCTTTGGTCTGATGAGATCAAAATTGAACTTTTTGGCCTTAGCGCAAAACGCTATGTGTGGCGCAAAGCCAACACTGCTCATCACCCTGAGAACACCATCCCCACGGTGAAGCATGGTGGTGGCAGCATCATGTTATGGGGATGCTTTTCATCGGCAGGGACTGAGAAACTGGTCAGGATTGAGGGCAAGATGGATGGAGCCAAATACAGGGAAATTCTAGAGGAAAACCTGTTTCGGTCTGCAAGAGACCTGGAACTGGGGCGGAGGTTCACCTTCCAGCAGGACAATGACGCTAAACACACAGCCAAAGCTACACTGGAGTGGTTTAAAAACAAGAACCTGAATGTCTTAGAATGGCCCAGTCAAAGCCCAGACCTCAATCCGATTGAGAATCTGTGGCAAGACTTGAAAATTGCTGTTCACCAACGGTCCCCATCCAATTTGACAGAGCTTGAGCAATTTTGCAAAGAAGAATGGGCAAAAATTGCAGGATCCAGATGTACAAAGCTGATAGAGACTTACCCAAAAAGACTCACAGCTGTAATTGCTGCCAAAGATGCTTTTTTTTTGTTTAATTAACTTTTGTGACACAATAAAAAAATATTTTGCACCGTTAAAGTGTTAAGTATGTTGTGTAAATCAAATGGTAAAAATCCCAATTAAATCCATTTTAATTCCAGGTTGTAACACTACAAAATGTGGAAAAGTCCAAGGGGGGTGAATACTTATGCAAGGCACTGTAAAACTACTGCCTGGTTATTTTACTGGCCAGTAATGGGTTTAGATGTGATTGTTACCGAGAGATCTATCTAACGAATTGTCAGAGGTATGCAAATGAGCCGGGTCCCCTACTTAAGACATCAGTGGCATTATATCGTCACGTTATGCCTACGGGACATGTCTGGAGACAGGTTGTCCAAAATATCAAGATGTCAGGTTAAAAAAAACTACAAATAAATTTCACACACACGCACACGCACAGGCACAGGCACAGGCACACACACACACACACACACACACATGCACACACACATATTTATAGTGCTCGGTTTATTTTAAATGTGTAAATCATTGTGCTGAAATAACATTAGTGTATTCTCTGTACACATTACATTAGCTATGTAAATATATAAAGCTATGGCCAAAAGTTTTGCATTAACAAATTTTGCTTCGTAAAATTGAATGAAACCAGCTGAATAATGCTACGTGAACTTACCACTTTGTCGTTTTCCATATACAGTACTTAATGAAAGCCTGACAAATTTAAAAAAATTGACATTTCAAAATTTAGCATGACATCCTGCACTACTATTATGGCTTGAGGTAGACTTTTGCAATATCATTTTGTAATTTCTTTGGTTACATGATGTTAAATAAAATATCAAAATGATGTTAATATTGGTTTTTTAAAATTTTTTTATTATGTCTCAATCCTAAAATTCCAGGTGATGCAAAACTTTTGGCTGTAGCTGTACAGCACAGTAGTAAAACCAAAAGAATAACCAGCGCGCTTTCTTTGTACTTTGGCCTATAGGCTATCTGTAACAGGGGTGAGGCAACGAAGCACACGGCTACAGCGAGGCTAACCACGCTGTGGCTAAGCCACCACGCTCAGGCTAAGCCACCACGCTGTGGCTAAGACATCACGCTGAGGCTACGACATCACGCTCAGGCTAAGACATCATGCTCAGGCTAAGACATCATGCTCAGGCTAAGCCACCACGCTCAGGCTAAGACATCACGCTCAGGATAAGACACCATGCTCAGGCTACGACATCACGCTCAGGCTAAGACATCATGCTCAGGCTAAGACATCATGCTCAGGCTAAGACATCATGCTCAGGCTAAGACATCATGCTCAGGCTACGACATCACGCTCAGGATAAGACATCACGCTCAGGCTAAGACATCACGCTCAGGCTACGACATCACGCTCAGGCTACGACATCACGCTCAGGCTACGACATCACGCTGTGGCTAAGCCACCATGCTCAGGCTAAGCCACCATGCTCAGGCTAAGACATCACGCTCAGGCTAAGACATCATGCTGAGGCTATGACATCACGCTCAGGCTACGACATCACGCTCAGGCTAAGCCACCACGCTCAGGCTAAGACATCACGCTCAGGCTACGACATCACGCTCAGGCTACGACATCACGCTGTGGCTAAGCCACCATGCTCAGGCTAAGCCACCATGCTCAGGCTAAGACATCACGCTCAGGCTAAGACATCATGCTGAGGCTATGACATCACGCTCAGGCTACGACATCACGCTCAGGCTAAGCCACCACGCTCAGGCTAAGACATCACGCTCAGGCTACGACATCACGCTCAGGCTACGACATCACGCTCAGGCTACGACATCACGCTCAGGCTAAGACATCACGCTCAGGCTAAGACATCATGCTGAGGCTACGACATCACGCTCAGGCTAAGACATCACGCTGAGGCTAAGACATCATGCTCAGGATAAGACATCACGCTCAGGCTAAGACATCACGCTCAGGCTAAGCCATCACGCTCAGGCTACGACATCACGCTCAGGATAAGACACCACGCTCAGGCTAAGAAACCATCATGCCGTGCAGTAATCGCATTTACAAAAATAAAATATCAAATGGATTCTTTTTTCCAGGGCTTCGTAAAAACAGAAGCATATTAGTTATCAGATAGACAAATTAGACACAGTAATTAACATGTCAGCATCACAGGTTATAAAGCACTGAAGGCCACCTAACAGAATAAAGCAATCCAGTTAGTCACATTGTTGAACTGGAGATGTGGTTGAGGACTCAGTCAACAAAATGTATTCAAATCAAAATAACTCGGTGCTTCAACTAAACAAAACCTAGCGAGTCCTCAATCTCACCTCCAATGGAGTTCAGACACCGAGCATTGGGCACGTATTCCATTGACTAAATAATCCCAATCTCACAGCTATCAAAGAAAGGAAATGGATTTTCAATTTACAGGCTAAACTATCACATAGAAGCCATTCTAGATCTCCCCTATGTAACAGCAGCGACAACACATGAGCTACAATTCTATATGTGGATACCCCCCCCCCCCCCCCCGCCAGTATACGCTTCAGTTCATAAACTTCACACACAAAGTAGCAGTTTCTCAAAAACCCTTAACGCCGCTCCTACTTCCCAGCCGGGCATCCATGCTCACACACATTACTTGTTATCCTGGATCCTCCCTGCTCTCCTCTCATTCTTCTTAATGAGCCTTTATAAAGTATTGAACTACAAACAATTGGACTAATTAATCAATTACAACTCAATTTCTTTACACACATTCACACGTGCTTTAAAAAACATATCAATATAAAATAATCAAAGTGCAATAGAAAAACAACACATCTTAAATTATAAATACAAAATAAAGTGCAAAAAAACCTTAACCCTGTTACATACCGGTAATCAATCAATCAATCAATCAATCAATCAATCAATCAATCAATCTTTATTTTATACAGGGCCTTTCATAGTGGACCACCATCACAAAGCGCTTTACAAGATGCAGTAACAACAAGAAAATCCATAATACTTTAAATACAGAGAAATGCATAACACATGATATACAGTAAACAAAAGCATAATACATTAAATACAGTGGAAAGTGCATAATACATGAAATAGTAGCAACAACTAATAGCAGATATCAGGCTTAAAGAGCATGGAAAGCAAGAGAGAACAGGTGGGTCTTGAGAGATGATTTAAAGTGAGCGACGGTGGGAGCATCACGCACCAAAGCTGGGAGAGAGTTCCAGAGAGTCGGAGCCATGAAGCTAAACGAGCGTTCTCCAAGTGTGGTGCACTTTTGTTTGGGGATAACAAGCAGGCCAGAGTCGGAGGACCTCAACTTGCGGGCAGGGACATAGCAGGTCAGCAAGTTGAGGGAGCACTCAGGACCTGTGTGATGAAGGGCATTGTAGGTGAGCAGGAGAGTTTTTAAAGTAATCCTGAACTTTACAGGTAGCCAGTCCAGCTGGGCAAGACGGGAGGTGATGTGATCACATTTTGTACATCTGGTAAGGATCCTGGCAGTGACATTCTGAACTAGCTGCAGGCGGTTTATGGTGCATGCCAGGAGACCACCATAACACAAAACAAATCATGCTAAAAACAAAACATGATGTTAAATTGAAACAAAATGATTTTAGAGCATTTTCTTTTACAGTATCTACTTCGTGCACACAAAACAGATCACAGTCCCACAAGTGGCTACAAGTAACACATAGCCTACCTACTACTTTTGTTTTCTTTTGTCATGAGTCAAACCTTATTTTTTTTGCAAAAAAGAACTAAATACTTCAAATTCAGAATATTGTAGTCCACATCTTGAAGATGCTGGACGTGAAGATTAAGAAAACCTACATTCACTCCCCAGTAACTCTCAGTGTTAAAAGATGCACTTGTCAACACAGATCAGCTGTTCAGAAATACAAGGTTCTGTGGCTGAAAAAATATGTCAAGAGAAACATCAGCTGCTGAGGTTAATGCGCTTGTAAAAAGGGAGATGATATACTGCCAGAAGCGCTGGCAAGATGAAAGTCAGATTGTTAACAAAACTGCGGGGTTCTTACTCTTCTGGATCATGTTCCAGGATATCTCCCTCCTCTTCATGTACCGTCCCCTGGCATTTTCCCACAGTAACCAATAGGCTAAACTAGGCAGTGTTTGTAAGCAGCCTCTCCTGTTCAGACAACTTAACAATGCAATTTAATGTATGCATTACAAATAACAAAATACTATGTAATTATGTAATTATTGGATAATAAACACAGACATTTTTATCATTACTATTGGCTTAAATACATGCTCCTAAATGCAGAAATCTCATTCTCCATCTGGTCTGAGGCACGTGTTAATTATGATGCATTTCTGCATCACCCGATGAAATACTGTTAAACACTATTACTGGCAGAATGAAGGAGAGGATACGTTTTATGAATATGGGTCACTGTGTTTTAGATTACTATGTAGCAGATAATGTAATCACATGACGTTGCAACAATGAGCAGCCTATTAAATGAATATTCCAGGTACTGGTACCCCTGAATCCCTGACCAACTAGTTTGCTGAGCAGAGAATGTTGCTTCATCTGCAAAATGAACAAGCACCTCAGGACTGATGTATTTTAGTGTGCTTGACTGTAGCACTAGAACTAAGTCACACATCACAGTGGCTTTCTCAGGTTTCAAACTTTTAAAAGTGAAACTTTTTTTCCCTAGTGAATCCAAAAAGTTTTTGGCTGCATACAGCCCGGTTCAGAAATGTGGCAAATTAAATTCAACGTCAATAAATGTAAGGTGTTATATGCCACAAACATAGACCCAATTATCAAATGGGGTGGGGTTAGAACTAGAACAGGCGCACTCAGAGAACAACCTCAGTATTGTAATAGACTCATCACTGTCAGCAACCACACAGTTCGGGGAAGCAAACAAAAAGGCAAACAGAATGCTTGGGAGATATAAGCCAAAAATGTACAAATCCAAAGAGCATTATGAAGAGGCTGTACAATGCACTGGTGAGACATTACTTGAGTACTGTGTATATATAGCTCTGGTCACCACAGTACCAAAGGGGCACTGTGACACTGGAGAGAGTCCAAAGACTAATCCCAGCAGGGTTTAAAGGAATATGCTACAAAGACAGGCTGAAAGAAAGAAATGCAATGGTTCTTCAGATAGCCTTCCACGACAGAGGTTATAGGAGAATAGTCCAAAAATGTTCATAAAAGATCACATACATATGAGAGAGAAAAAAAATCAATTAATAGTTTTTTACTTGTCAGAGTTGCTAATAGTTTATCTGAACAGTGTCAGATATCTGAATGGAGCCATATTACTGAACTGTCCATGTCTCACTTTGTTGTTTTGAAGATGCTGTTTGCGCTCTAGTCAAGCTGTGATTGGCTGATTCGGCAGTTGCAGGTACAGGATTGGTTGCTTCTGGCGGTACAAAGTATTGATTGGCTGGTTTTGGTGTATAATAAAATTAATTTGGACCAATTGTGTCTTTGTTTAGTATCTGTTGCCCAATAGATGTGAACTGAGCTTTCATTAAGGGAAATGAAAAAGCCAGCACTTGCGAGGATTGATTTTAAATTTGATTAAGAACATAAGAACATAAAAAAGTTTACAAACGAGAGGAGGCCATTCAGCCCATCTTGCTTGTTTGGTTGTTAGTAGCTTATTAATCCCAGAATCTCATCAAGCAGCTTCTTGAAGGATCCCAGGGTGTCAGCTTCAACAGCATTACTTGGGAGTTGGTTCCAGACCCTCACAATTTTCTGTGTAAAAAAGTGCCTCCTATTTTCAAAGTTGATGCGCTGATGTTCCAGCAGGAATCTACTGTCTGATAGAAGCCTGCTAGAGCTGGAAGCTGATTGGCTGACAGTACTAAATCATTAAGACTTAAGTTAAGACTATTCACTTGATAGTTATGAATAAATGTACCTGAAAATGTACCTGAAAATGTCTATAGAAATTGTATGCAGGCCAATGTACTCAATTATAAAATAGCTTGGATGTATTAAGTGTTGTGATTGGCTGAACAAGATCAGATGACCGTGCAATAATAATTGTCTCACAGCACGCATATGACATCATAGACCTACTCACTTACCTGATCTATTAATATTACTATGCCTTAATAATAATAATAATAATAATAATAATAATAATAATAATAATAATAATAATAATAATGATCATTAAACGTGACTTTCCACAAGTTAATTTTGACCTTTTAGGAGGATTGTTATTTGAACAATTTCTTAATGAGAGTGAAGCAGAACCACCACCTCAGATTTCAGAAACAGATTTAAACAAAATTCAAATCTCTCCTGACACAGAGGTTGGGCTTTTAAACAAGGTCTGGTTTGACATACAATTCTGTTTTGCTCTCTGCGGACGGGAGGGACTGTGCAACCTGACACAGAAGTCGTTTGTTATCAGTACAGATGAAAATGGTCTGGGGATTGTGACCCTGTTGTTTACTGCGCAAACAAAAAACCATAAAGATGTTAATGAGATCAACCGTGAAAGTACTCATGGTTTCATGATTGCCCAGCCTGGTGGTTCTATGTGCCCTGTTTTAAAAAAGATTTACAAAAGTGGTATTAGTGTTATTTACCAAGGAAACATGATGCCTTGCAAGTTGGACTTTCATTTCAGTACATTACACGAACCATTCAGTCAGCATAAGAACATAAGAAAGTCTATAAATGAGAGGAGGCCATTCGGCCCATCTTGCTCGTTTGGTTGTTAGTAGCTGATTGATCCCAGAATCTCATCAAGCAGCTTCTTGAAGGATCCCAGGGTGTCAGCTTCAACAACATTACTGGGGAGTTGGTTCCAGACCCTCACAATTCTCTGTGTAAAAAAGTGCCTCCCATTTTCTGTTCTGAATGCCCCTTTATCTAATCTCCATTTGTGACCCCTGGTCCTTGTTTCTTTTTTCAGGTCACAAAAATCCCCTGGGTCGACATTGTCTATGCCTCACCACGTAGTCTTCTTTGTTCAAGACTGAATAGATTAAATTCTTTTAGAGCAGCAATATCCTTTTTGTAATGAGGTGAGCAGAACTGAACACAATATTCTAGGTGAGGTCTTACTAATGCATTGTAAAGTTTTAACATTACTTCCCTTGATTTAAATTCAACACTTCTCACAATATATCCAAGCATCTTGTTGGCCTTTTTTATATTGAATTATTAATGATTATTTAAAGGGCATGGTACACTGTAGTAACACATCTGTTAATTGTAGAGAAATAAAATCATCATAGGGAACAGCAAATTGAATTGTGTGTATTATTACTTATCAAAACAGATCAACACCAAATTTGCAACCATCAGTTAGAGAATGAAACAAGCTTTTTAAAAGGAAGAGACTTCCACTCAGTAATATATTACTGTGTGAAATTCAGATGCGTAACATCACATTATGTAAATGAATAATAAATCAGGCCCTTAGACTATCAAATTAATTGACTAGCAGAAGATACTGCCTGGGAAATTAGGAGGGCATAAATACTTCACTTCTTTGAACTAGAAAACGGATCTGAGACAAAGCACAGCATACAATGAACATATCATGCAGAGTGGGGTCAATGAGAGGTCAAGAACAACCATGTCTAGATGCTGCAATAACTGAATACAAGAGGTCTGGTGTAGCAGGCAGCTTTGAATTCAGAGACAGACCTCGACGTATTTTGATGCCATGTTAAAAAACAGTGACGGATGAGAGAATGAATTAATGAATGAATGAATGATGAGGAGAGTTTCTGGAAGAAGTTGATATACGAATAGCTAACACTTTAGTTCAGATATCTGTTATAAGGGATTATAAATAATCTATAAACATGGTATTACTTATACTATTAACAATTATAGAATATGATTAGACATAATGAGCACCAAATGAAAATTGGCTAACGAGAGAATTACATGGGAATTATCAATGTGGGAGATGCATTCATTTCTCCAATACATATAATATAAAATTCTTTAACCATCCATATTCAGGTCAAAAGTATGAGATTCGTGATTTCATTCACTGTAATTCAACTCATGTCATGTATATGCTTAAATGTCCTTGTGCTCTAGCGTATATAGGACAAACAAAAATAAATGTGCAAATACAGATAGCAGAACATAAAGATGCAATTAGAATTAACAATCTGGATTATGCCATAGCGAGACATTACAAAGCCATGAATCAGGGCTCTGCTTCAAGTTTAAAGTTTGTAGCGATTGAAAAAGTTTCAGCTCCTATCAGAGGTGGTCATGTAATTAAACAATTGTTAAGAAGAGAACCATTTTGGATTTTTACACTAAAAACTATGGAACCATCCGGACTAAATGAAACACTGGATTTTGATCAATATCTCTGAATAAGTCAATTGCATCCTCTATTTGCTGAAGTAGAAATTTGTATTATAGATTAGCATTATTAATTAGAAGTAGATTAACCATGTTTTTAGTATGTCAATTATACCATGCAGATAATTATGTAAAGTACCAAATAACTTCATTTTACAGTAAAATTATTTAATTGATCATGTATGTATAAGCGATTGCAATTGAAAGTCTCAATTGTTAAGAACTAATGGAAATTGCACAATGTAGACATGTCTGTAAATTACTAAATGGCTTGCTTATAATTGAATTCTCATTGAATTAGTGTGCGTATATAAGTGACTGCAGCTGTAACTGTGATGATTGTGAGCCTGATGATGACCTGCTGTGTCACAACGCGTAGCTCTATACCTTTTTGTTTGTTTGCTCGGTTTGACTGGGGTGATGCATGGACAGATGAAGAGCTCTTTCTCACCAAAGCATTTCATATTTTAGTGGAAAATGGAATAGTGCAGTTAACTGCACCTTGTCCAAAAAGCAATAGAACACGTGTGTTGATCTCGAATATAACACAAATCACAAGCCACACACAGATCCACACACTGAAGAAAAGAAAGCGCTCCAACGCCAAAGTCGAGTGAAAACCAGCAGGTCACTTTCATTTACATAACAGACTAAGACAGTTGACAAACTGCAGAAAGAACAAAGTGCAAACGTTTCGGTCAGTGTTTGACCATCATCAGTGCTGGCAAATGAGGCTTTGTACTCTCTTTTGAATTTATTTCCATCAGAAACCTTTAAAACACAGTTTCTATTTAATTTTCAGTGAATCTATTCTGTTAAGTATAATGCTGAGGGTTTAACTTTAATTAAACTTGAAATGCCCTCACAGACAGGGCTTCCACTGTAACATAGCCTTGATTGGAAGGCACTGCTATCAGGAAGCTGACCATATCAGGGTGGTAATTGTTACCATGCAGAGGTCAACTACCAAGGCAATGGCCCAGTCTTATTGTGATTAGAAACCAATAAACAGTGATTTTATTGTCATTTTAAAATACTGGCAGAAGTGACCCCAAAACCTCTCCTCCCTTGTACAAGTCTCTTGCACCTTTTGAGTGGAAAGTGTACAAGGCAGGAGTACATGGCTCTTTGATCGAGCCGGCTTCATTTCTGTGAGGTTTTCCCACTGGAGATGGCCTAATCCTGTGTTTTGGATGTAAGACATTCCAGTTAAAGTGGCCCTATGTGAGCAGAGTGAAGTGGGTGAATATAACACTTACAGATCTAGAACAGTCACTCCAGATGGGAGCCTCTCTTTAAAAAGAGGGTCAGACAGATTCACTCCTTTATCAAGGTGTGTCTGTCAAAGGTGCAGAACTGGACTGTTACAAACTGGACCATTAACCTGCCCAGCTTGTACAAATATGATTAAGCATTGCTGAATTATGTATGAATGTAGTAATGCAGAAGGAGTAATGTTTTCTCATTTAAATGTTAGTCCACAAGATGTCAAACAAATTCAATATCTGGATTGTGCGTCTGTGCACCCTGTGAAATGGGCACATCTGTGGCTGTTAGTGTGCTCAGATGGAAGCCCCACTAGCAGGGTGCAAGTGTTTTGCAGGTACCAGGTACTCAAGACTGTCCCCCACATCTGTGACGCAAGGAAATGGATTTCAGATCAAGTGGTGGCCTTTACAGATCCATTGAGAGCTGAACCTGACGCAGATTTTCAGACATGCTGGGAGCAAGCTGATACTTGGAGAATGTGATTAAACTGTATTGTGTGAAGCTGTGATAATATTAAGTATTTGTAGCAGGTGAGGTCACTTAATTGCTACTAATAATTTAATTGCCGTAACATTCCTGGCAATCTGCCACACCCTATGTAACACCTGGTGGTTTCAATCAGTGAAGTAAGAGTGCTGTTGCTGGTAAGAACGCACTCTCTCTGTCGATCTTTTGTTTCTTTGTGTGCTGGTTTCCTCTCGTCTAAAATGCTTTTATTTGTTTTATGGGTATTTAGTAGGGTGAACAAGTTTGACTGTTTTGGTTCACCCGAGGTAATGTATGTTTTTGTTTTTCTACTTTAGGCAGTTTACTTGTTTAAATGTATTAAATCTAGTAATTAAGTAAACTGTCAAATATATTTTTAGTGGTCACGGATACTTTTTGTTTCTCTTTTTATAGGAGATGCATTGGCCACTGTTTTGTTTCTATGGAATATATTTTATTTATTTATTTTTTATAAATTTAGTCGTTGACAATTATTTTTTTTATCTGCTCCCAATTTGGAATCGCCAAATATTTATTATGCTCAGCTCACCACTATCACCCCTGCGCTGACTCGGGAGGGCTAAGACGAACACACTCTGTCCTCCGAAGCGTGTGCTGTCAGCTGACTGCTTTTTTCACACTGCAGACTCACCATGCAGCCACCCAAGAGCTACAGTGTCGGAGGACAGCGCAGCTCTCGAGCTGCTTTACAGGTAAACCCGCAGGCGCTCGGCCAGACTACAGGAGTCGCTGGTGCGCGGTGAGTCGAGGACTCCTTGGCCGATCTAGCCCTCCCTCCCCGAGCAGTGCTTGGCCAATTGAGCGCCGCCCCCTGGAAGCGCCCGTCCTCGGTCGGCTGTGGAATAGCCTGGACTCGAACTCGCGACGTCCAGACTATAGAGCGCATCCTGCACTCCATGTGGAAGCGCCTTTACTGGATGCGCCACTCGGGAGCCCCTTGTTTTTTGTTTTTTGCTCTTGTGTTACATTTTGCTTGTTTAAATTAATTTAGCTTGATCTGGTGTGTTTACTAAAAGAAATGGAAAGACGACTATACGTTGCTAGTGTTTAAATGTGTATGTTGATTACCAACAAATCTAAGTGCAATCTATTGTGATAAAGAAACCAACGTTACATATAGTATTAAGTACTAAGGGTAGAAATCTGAACTAAGGCGTGGGCGCCGGTATTCGGCCCTTCTTCTCTAGGTTACACTGCCTCCTGGTGTTTTTGCTGAGTTACGATTTGCACACATTTGAGATTTGTTGGCACTTATATTAGATTATAATTTTTGTTGTTTGGTTATTTATTTTAAGCACTTATTTGGTATTTGTTCTTTCTTTTTAGCACCTTTTTCTTCCCAGGCGCAGCGCCATTTGAGAGGGGCTGTTGTCATGGCTTGTCCATTTTATTCTCACCTTTTATGACTTACCTTGTAGCACAGAAATTGTTGTTAGTTAGAAAAGAAGACACTTGTATTATCAAGCAAATATTTTATTTCTTTTAATTTGTTTCTTTAATAAATGTGCTTGCCCTGCCTATGTGGGGCAGGGTTTTCTAACTCCATGTGCGTTGCCATTCCTTTTTATTCTTTCATTCATTTGGAAGGGACTCATGCGGGGGTGTGACAACATTAGATCTGTTAATTCGGAGTTCCCCTTTCTCCTGGGATAATTAGGGGGTGGTGATCAATAGGCTAGGTGCTACAATCTGGCGTAGTCGGCAGGATTAGTACTTTTACATTCAACACTTGCTGCATCTTGTGATATTTTGGAATTAAAGGCAGGTTTGTGGTGCGTTTGTACGCATCCGTGACCTTGCAGGTGTTACATATTGTAATAATTCTGTACTGTGTTTTAAAATATGTTAAGGCCTACGGACTACGAAAACCAAGCAGGCAATGATCTCATGTTAAAAAGCTAGTCTATGTGCCACTGTGTGTGGAATGACCATTAATCACTGGTAGCTGAAACTAAGATGTGGGCCTCTTCTTATCAGTAGAAATACTGGTATGCCAGTCTCTTGAATTTGGCAGAACTATAATCTAATGTAATCAGTTTGAAAACAGGTTTACAGCTTGGTTCCTTTAAACAGTAACTCCTGCTAGAAAGTGGCCTCTCGAATTCTTATCTGTAAGTGGTAAAAAATGCTGAGAGGAATGTTAGCTGAAGGGGCCAAGTTTGTTAACGACACAAATAAACAGAGCAGGTGTTAAATATCAGAAACCTCTCTATATATTCTTATCTCAATCAGTAAAAGGAACTGTATAATACACACAAATATTGTTAGTTTAAAAAATACCTCACATATTTTAAGGGATTAGAATACTAGCCACTCAAACCACCAAAATGATCAAGTATTTCAAACCATTATATTATCTGATAAACATTTCATATGAACAACACAGATAAACTATTTCAAAATGATTTACTATATATACTTTGCTATGCTATTACCATGACATGCAATAGTATACTTACCTTTTCCTTATTTTTTGGGCACACTATCATCTGTCGGTGACCCAGGAATTGTATTTCACAATTTGCCCATTTTTTAAAACATAAATAAAACAGAAGCTGATGACATCTTACCCCCTCTTGTATGCACACCATCTGGATGTTGGCAATTGCTATGCTAGATGGTTGTCTGTTTTGTCTTTTTGAAAGTTTAATTGGCTAAACAGGGTCAATTCTATGTATCCCTTCCTTTTTAGTACTCTGCGTTGAACTTTTTTCGTTTTCTAACTGCGCGCGTGTGTGTGTGTGTGACCCTTTTCTCGAACAAAGGAGACTAGTTTCTCGCTTCAGGTCTTGTTTTATTGCTCTGACAAAGCCAGCTTCGTGATCTGGAAAGAGCAAGCCTGGAGTCAAAGTAAAACAAACAAAAAAAGTCTACTCATGCATTGCCATGTATATTCTTTGCATTCAACCACCAACTCCCCAGTAATGTTGTCAACTCCCCAGTAATGTTGTTGAAGCTGACACCCTGGGATCCTTCAAGAAGCTGCTTGATGAGATTCTGGGATCAATAAGCTACAAACAACCAAACGAGCAAGATGAGCTGAATGGCCTCCTCTCGTTTGTAAACTTTCTTATGTTCTTACGTGGCAGCCACATTTCAGTATGTACAATTACTTGCACAATTTAAAACAATGATTATACAAGATAAATATAATACATGTTGTAGATATTTCTTTGACATTTCAAACGAAAATTATCAGTTTTTAAACAAAATACATGCCGTATTTTTACAGAGCAACTAAGAAATACAACCTCACCTGGAAAGAGCAAGCCCAGAGTGACTTGTTCCAACTGACAACTGACCTTGACCTTTATGTCATAAAAAAATCTTTTTTATAAATGTAACAATTATTAATTTTAGAAAATCCTGTGACATACAGTTAACTATCTAACAACAATGCCATATAAATAACATTAAACATTATTAAATCCCCAGATTACTAACAAATGAACACATTTAAAGGAACAGTGCATATTCATGTTGCACCTGTTACATCTACATCTGCTGGGATCCAAGCATGAGGTTGTAAAAAGTCCTATGCATTGATCCACTGGTTAATTGGTTTGATAAATGACTACTTGTGGAATGCTGATTACTTATTAGAATATCAGTAAGCATGAGCTATTGTGATACAGTGTGTGACGCTTGTATATCTTTTGTGACCCTTGGGAGTCGTGCATAGGAGGCGCGTATAAGAGGCTTGGGGAGGCTAAGCCTCCCCAAAAAAAATTGCCCAAACCTTCACAAGAAATTGTTCTGACCAACAACATTGCACAAAACATTGCTCAAAATCAACACTGTGCAATGTTATTATTATTATTATTATTATTATTATTATTATTATTATTATTATTATTATTGTTATTTATTTCTTAGCAGACGCCCTTATCCAGGGTGACTTACAGTCGTAAACAAAAATACATTTCAAGAATCACAGTACAAGTATTAATACAATTAAGAGCAAGATAAAATACAATGACTTTGGTTCTAGCAAGTATAAGTATATGACAAAATACGATTCAATAACGGAGCAGATAACAGTGTTAGTGATAGTTACATCAGGATATCATTAAATACAAAATACTACAGATTAAATAACACTTGACAGATAACAGTACTCTAAAGTACAGGATTAAATGCAGTAAAATAGGGAGCAGATAAGAGCAAGTAAAGCGCATTTAAGGAAGAGTGATAAAGTGTCCAGAGGGAAAAGAGGAGTTCTACAGGTGCTGTCTGAAGAGGTGCCGGAAGGAGGTGCCGGAAGGTGGTCAGGGACTGGGCAGTCCTGACATCTGTTCCTGTCATGACCACTGAGGAAGTCCGCACCTCTGGTCACTTTTTTTTTAAAGTAACAAAAACGCTTATTTACTGCCAAACATGAACTACTATAGATGTGCAATGGCTGCAGTATAGGATACTGACCTTAGGTTTAGGGTTTCGGTGTTGGGAGAGGATTATTCATTGTTTCATTAACAATAATATGATAACCATGACAGGAACATTTGGTGGTACCTTTGTAAGGACAGCGTAATATAGATACAGGATTTACTTGCATTTCAATGTCATTCGAGGAGACACTGCTTGGCTGGTTTAATGTCCATTCTACTCGCCGATCTGAGCCCCATATAGATAGCTGAAAGTTTACGGTGAGAGTGCAGTTTTTTTTGTTTGTTTTTTTAAATACGTTGAATGCCCCTTGATTAGAAGTACGACAGTAAGTGTGTTTAGAAGCTTAATAGTCAGTATTAATAATTGATTTAAATTGAAGTAATTGAAATGGTGTTTGAAATTGGTGTAGGTCCTGTAGGACTGCAGAATAGGTTAACGGATTTAAAGGTTTTAGAAAACAGTGCAGCTTGTTATCCTTACTGTTTTTCTAATTTGCTTAAATAGGCATGACATGTTTTAAACTACAAGCTAGTGCTGTGTTAAACTTAATTTATTATATACATATATATACACAGTGCCTATAGTAAGTATTCACCCCCCTTGGATGTTTTCACAGTTTGTTGTGTTACAACCTGAAATCCTGATGTATTTAAATTGGATTTTTTTCCCTTTGATTTGCACAACCTACTCAACACTTTCAACAGTCCATCTATGTGCAATAAAAGTGGTTGACATGATTTCAGATTAAATATACCTGTCTCTGTAAGGTCCCACAGTGAAGACCAAGGAGCTTTCAAAACAACTCCGGGATAAAGTTGTGGAAAGGCACAGATCAGGGGAGGGGTATTAAAAGATTTTAAAGGCATTGAAAATCCCTTGGAGCACAGTCAAGTCGATCATTAAGAAGTGGAAGGTATACGGCACCACCCAGAATCTGCTGTTTCACGAGTCAGACAAGGAAGAGCTTGGTTTTCAAAGCACGGTTTAATCTGAGAGAATGTTTATTAATACTCTTCATAAAACATGACCTTTAATGACCTAAAATAGGCAGCAGACTTCTCAGACAGCTTCAGGGTCAAGGTTTGCAAACTGATTTAAGTTACTAATGAATTAAATGTACTGATTGCTCCTTCTGGATACAGTAGTGTGCAAATGTATTAGAACACCTCAAGATTTGTCATTTATATCCTTTATATAGCTACCTGCATGAAAACCTCTGGGTGTGAGGATTTCAATTTTTGGTCAGTAATTACTGGTATAAAAAATCAGTGCTATAGAAACAATAGGCACTGGTGTGTAAAAATCTTAGACCACTTTGTGCTTAGACATCTTCAACAACTTTTAAAAAGTCTCCTTCATTTTACCATGTGTGGCTTTGTGTTCCTTTTATGTTACTATTTGAAATGAATTGCATGTGTGGTCTATTAAAGTCATTCATTACATTGATGCAGTGATGCGTTCAGGGTTATCATGAGAAAGAATAAAAAACAGATCAATGATTCTTAAAAGCTAAGTAGCGCTTAAACAAGCTGAATCTCAAACTGCTTAAACAAACAATCTCATGTGGACTCTGAAATGTTTGTTGAGCCCAATTATTTGTCATAGAATTTGAATTACGTTTTAATAATTAAAAAGTGATATTCATGAGCTCCTAACTTTTCTGTAACATACAGATTAAAAAATAGTTAGAATAAAACAGTACTGTATATGTTGTACTGTTTATGAACCAAGAAATAACAGCTGCCTCAATGGGTGACACACATCTTTTCCAAATGAAATGAGGCCAGGTACCCAAGTACCATGTGTCCCAATAACAATGTCAACACCAATATGACACGTAACCTTAACTGATATAAACAGTAACATGTGTAAATCAGATATGCCAGCCACAGTGCTTGATAATTGAAGGGCAGTGGAAGGGTAAACTGCAAACAGATAACAACAATGATGCTGCTTGAGGCTAATACGCTAATAAAAACACATATGTGTCATATGGACTGTTTGGTGCATTTATAAGAGAGTGTGTTACCATCCTATCGCATCTGCTTTGGTTTAGTTAGGTGGGTAGAGTCTGGACAATAATAGAGTGGACAGCTGATTTATGATTTATGTCCGTTGCCTTCAAATGGCATTTCTACTTGTGTTTACCTTCCTTTGCCCTTTTATGATATTTGCAAATGTTCTGAAGAAATTGTCTGGATATTAAATATTGCTTGAATTCTGAGCATTATTGATTGTTTTCGAACAACCTGGGAAAGTGACTGAACTGTTTTGAAAAGCCCAGCTACTCCTCAAAGGTGTAGGAACAGCTATTCTTCTCTCTATCTGTCTCCAAGCAACATACCTTTGGACAAATGATCTTGTTTTGTTCCAGGTTCTCATAATAAGACACAGTATCTTGAAAGATGTTTCATGAAACGAATTCTGCTGTGTAAATCAAGCAGCTGTTTGTTTTTTTTACCAAAATGAGACAGTTCAATGATTTTACAAAAAAAATAAAAATCTGAAAAAAATGTGTCTTATCGATCACATTAAGCATGACAGTTTCATAAACATATCAATAGAAACTAATCTTGCACTCATGTATTCAGATAACTTAGTGGACACAGGTCTTCTATTCCCGTCAGTAACAACCTGCACCTGTTGAAGCAGCTAATTACAATATGTTCACAGCAGTGTGGAGTAGTGGTTAGGGCTCTGGACTCTTGACCGGAGGGTTGTGAGTTCAATCCCCAGTGGGGGACACTGCTGTTGTACCCATGAGCAAGGTACTTTACCTAGATTGCTCCAGTACAAACCCAACTGTATAAATGGGTAATTGTATGTAAAAATAATGTGATATCTGTATAATGTGAAATAATGTATAATGTGATATCTTGTAACAATTGTAAGTTGCCCTGGATAAGGGCGTCTGCTAAGAAATAAATAATAATAATAAGCAAACAAGCCTGGGCTTTATTAAAATGAGTTTAGACAACTAATACTCACAGCACACACTGACAATACCTTTCCTCAGAGTGACACATTTAATGGCACTTTCATTGTTTCTTTATGACTCCCAGTGGTTTAAAAACCAGTGTTTCAATGTCCTGTGCAAAACATACTATTTATGCATTTGTTTGTTCTGTTGACTGGAAAACAAGCAATTTGGAACATCTGAATATTTTATGCAGTTGCTCTGAGCGGCACTGTTTAATGGTAAAAAAAAGCCCTTTACTGGAAAGCCCTTTACCAAACTTAGCATGTCTGTCTAAATTATAACATATTAACATGGTAACAGGCACACAACTTATTGAGCTTCTACAGTGCACTGGAACACTGAAAAGTCAACAGGAGATGCTGTACTTCAAAGTACATTTTCAAAGTACATTTTCAATAACATGTTACTTCTGTTTACTGTACGGTGTAGCATATGTGATCAATTACAGGGGAGGGGGGGCATGGTGAGAGGAATTCAATTATTTAATAAAACTAGTAATACACACTTAGAACAGTACCTACTGTTGATTGTTTTATACTCAATTGTCTTATTCCCTGTACTAGCCCGAGGGACATTCCAATGACTAGCACTGGTTTTATGCTGGTCAGAGCTGGTGGTTTTCAGATGGTTCTTCATGTTGTGAACACTTGGTGTGAGCTGAAGAGCTGGTTAAATAAAAAGGCCCTTTATTGTAAAGCCAAATATTTGTTACCTAAACTCCTAAAATAACCTGTTTGTTATACACCTTGTTTGCAGGTTTCTAAACCTATTGGCTGCCCAGTAAGAAGTTAAATATTTTTTCCAATTCCCAACTGTTAGCTGGTCCACCATCTTACCAGCAGTTGAGTTGAGCCTATGTTTTTACCAAATTGAGTATAACCCTAAAATTATGAAAAGAAACGTTGGTGTTGGACCACATGGTGTGGAGTTGGTCTAACTTTCATTTATTCTTTATTAAAATGTGTATTCCCTGCAGGTACTTGCCCACATAAGTAACTGTGGTGTGACATTAAAGCTTAGCAGATAATGACACATGAAAAGCAAGCTTAAAGATTTTCTCATTTACATTTTTGCATGAAGATATCAGGTTACTGTTCCCTTTTATGAAGGTTATACATTATTTATGTGTTCTTAGACTCTCCAATGCCCACTTATTTAGATGAAAGCTGGATGGATATCTACAAAGAATGTTAATTCCGGGAAATGTTTGAAGTCTATAGTACTATTTTGCAAATTTCATTTTATCTTGGTTTGGAAATTCCATTGGGGAAAATGTTACACTGTTTTGCCCCAGTCTCAAATTGAGAGGAACGGTAGTCAAGCCAAGTTATCAGCAATGCACGAGAACTGCCAGACTCTCTATGCAGCAAGGATAGTTTACAGCAAAAGTAAATCAGCCAAAAGCACCATTTCACATTTAATTTGAACTTCCCAACACTTTTAGGTGAAATGTAGAAAAAAAAGTCAATACCTGTGTGGCAAAGTGGCTGAGTGGAAACAGGTGCTGATCCGGGGTAGTGCTGGCCCTTGGCAACAGCTCTGGAACTCTGTAAGCTGTCTAATAATGTGCAAGACAAGACAATTACAAACAAACAAAACACAACACTCACAAAACAATTCCTCTTTATGTTTTCACAGTCCTTCTCAGTTCTCTCCAATACAAACCAATGCAAAGAACAGATTGCGATTCTCTGTCCTCTTTTATGCTGTCACACACGACCCCTTGGTAAACGTCTGCAACCGCCTCTCCAATCTGCGGCTGCCACGTTGTTTCCCTTCCGGGTCAATGTATTACTGCAATGGAGTCTCGCCCCCTTCCAGGGAACTCTGTTCTCGCTGCTTAGCGCCCTCACAGGTCGGGAGGGAGATTTACCACCAATAAACATTGTATTTCTGTCACAACCTGTCATACAGTAAAATAAATAAGTTGCCAAAGAAAGGTAAAAATGTCCTCCTTTTTCTCCCTTTTTTTGCAGATTTTTGCAGACCCCAGGCACGTTTATCCATGCATATGTATATTACAGGACATCCGGGTTTAATGACAATTAACTTGTTTTGTCAACATGGAAATACACTAGGGGACACATTTATTGTGATGTCTTTATCATTTATATTAAATGATTTATTTCTGTTTTAAAATGGAACATTTGCCTGCAAAAATATAAATATAAAAAAAGGTCTGGCATGCATGGGATTTGAAACTATAACCTTCAGTTTGTAAGCATGTTGTGTTACTGTCAGTGCTAAATGATTAGTTGAGATATACACTATTTTGAAAGATGAAGTCAGCCAGCTGAGAATTCTCGGGACACATTCTGGAGATTTTTCGAGTCATCGTTCATCTTCATCATCATCATCATCATATTCATCATCATTCTGAGATTCTGGTCTTAAGCTCTGAAAAATGTAGGTTTCCTGTCAGTGTAACGCTAATTGTGGTCCCTATTGACACAAGGAAGTACTGTAAAGTCCTCTCGATACTGGTTGATGGGAATAATGCTATTTGTGGTCCCTACTGGACAAAAAGGAACGTAAATCTTTCTGAGAATTAGCTATGTTGAAGGATGGCCTATATATTTGGTAAAAGTAAAACATTAATAAATATTGAAATAAATTAATATATAAATCAATACATAGACATTTTTTTTCTTTCCTTATCTATCTTTATCTATCTTGATATTTATTTATTTCTTTTTCACTATCAGATATAAACACTGCCATTTAATACTGTATGAAATGAAAATAAATACTCAGCAGTTGTTCAATTGTGTATTAGTGAAGATTTTTATACATAAAAGTTGTCATGCTTTCATATATTTTTACTTTCAAATTAAAAAAATACATTGTAACGACCTGGACAATTGCTTTGTTGCAGGACTTGTTGTCTGTTCAGTTTGTCTCATCTGTTTTTTATGCTACATGTATTGTAAGGGGAACGGGTCACGCTGTTACTTAGCATGGGAAGCGAGAGTGAGTGAATGAGTGGGGAGAATGTGTGTTTCTGTTCTCGGGGGTTGCACAGCATGGATGTGACTGGTTGATGAGCCGGACGTGGCGGGAAACGATGGGAGGTTATATAATAATAAGGGGGTGCATGAGCCTCGGGACTGGAGACAGTCCAGCGCTGAACTTGAATGAGAAACTGTGAGTGTGACTGAGCGAGCGTGTGAGCTGTGACCGGAGAGAATATGCAGTGAAAATGCCAAGACTAAAACGTAGGGTTATTATTTTGGTGCCTTGAATTCTGGCCCGACAGGAATTCTCTGTAGTTTCAAATTATTATGATAGTTTGCAAAATCTGCAAAATCAGATGAAAGCTTTCAATACAATCGGGGTAATACATAATCATTATTTACAACATTGTTTGTCTCGTTACTTATTAACTAACTTTACTGCTATACTACTTGCAAATTTTGTAAAATGGAAATACAAACTTTGTGGTGTGAAAGCGAGGGCGTCTGCATTGCAAGCTGCATTAGAAGCATGTCTTGGGTTCGATTCCCACACAGGATTTCAGGGGCGTAGCTAGGATTAGATTTTTACTGAGGCAAAAAAAAAAGTTGAACAAACCTCTTGCAGATCCTGTTCATGTTACAAAGGTAAAAGTTATCATCTTATAAAGCCTGGAGACTATTCATGCAAACTGCAAAGCAATATTAAGTCCCTTGGATGATGATGTTAATGTTAAAATTTGATTACCCATATTATTTCAAAGATTAAAACTAATTATCTCCCAGCAAAACCACAGCAACCTAAAATGACCATATTGACACTGTCAGAAATATGTGATTTTAACAAGAATATAACATCAATATTAATAAGTAGATGGGTTCATACCTTTATTGACTTGCATTTGGTACACTGCTGGGACTGGTAACTGCTGCTGACTGGTAAGACTGGTGCTGATACTGCTGGGACTGGTGCTGACACTGTGACTGGTGCTGACACTGCTGGGACTGGTGCAGACGCTGGGACTGGTGCAGACACTGCTTGGACTGGTGCTGACACTGACTGGTGCTGACACTGGGACTGGTGCTGACACTGCTGGGACTGGTGCCGACACTGTGACTGGTGCTGACACTGTGACTGGTGCTGACACTGACTGGTGCCGACACTGTGACTGGTGCTGACACTGTGACTGGTGCTGACACTGTGACTGGTGCTTACACTAGGACTGGTGCAGACACTGCTTGGACTGGTGCTGACACTGACTGGTGCTGACACTGCTGCTGACACTGCTGGGACTGGTGCTGTTCGAGTACAACTCTCTAGTACTTTGACAAGATATTCACCAAAAATAACAACAACAATAAATAATAATAATAATAATAATAATAATAATAATAATAATAATAATAATAATGTGATGTTCCCACCTCTGAATGCTAGCTCTCCTTTGAACGTTTACATAGTTTCTCACACAATTCTAATATTCTTTTGTCAATATAAATCAACGATAGGCAGTTGTACAGTACTCCAGGCGGGGGAAACCGGTTGCAGAGGTCCTGGTGCTGCCTAGCACACAGGCCGGGTTGCTATAGATGCAAATAGACAGCCACTATGCTATAATAAAACGCTATGCTATGGCAGGTAGGGGGATACTTGGACGATCTGACTGTCCAATTAAAGTGATGAGAAAAAAAAAAAAAAAAAAAAAAAAAACATACAACCAGCTATCCCGGTTTAGCTATACATTTAATGTCTTCATTAAAACAGGTACTTGGATTTTTGCTGTGCTGGCGTTAAAACATTCAACATGAAAAAAAAAGATTTATCAAAACGTATTGCAGCTAAACATCACATTGCGCAGGGGAAAATCAACAATATAAATGATAAATTCGCTTAACATTGATTCTTACCAAGAGTTGGCTTGTTTAGAAAGAAATGTGTAATTGGTTGATTTTTTCTCCATTTCCTGTTGGTGCTGCACAGTAAACCAGAGTACAGAGTAACTTGTGAAACTGACTATTGAGAAACGTCTTTGTGGTGCGAATCTGACATACACCAGTGTCTGTACAGCCCGAGATCTCAGTAATATGAAGAAATTAAAAATATTATATATATATATATATATATATATATATATATATATATATATATATATATATATATATATCAAATCAACGTTACACTCTTAAATAAAGTGGGTATGTTTTTATTTTTTTTTCGTCTTCACAGAATTGAGCCAATTTTTACCGGCTGCCTCAATGGACGCTACGTCCCTGGGGTTTATATTGCAAACTTACATGTATTTTATTTATGTGTAACGAACACATTTTTAATATGAAAAAATGTAGTTGATATGAAAGACACTTTCATTGAACATATATTTTTGCACGCACACATAACATATATATATATATATATATATATATATATATATATATATATATATATATATATATATATATATATATATATATATATATATATACAGTGCCTTGCATAAGTACAGTATTCACCCCCCTTGGACTTTTCCACATTTTGTAGTGTTACAATCTGGAATTAAAATGGATTTAATTGGGATTTTTATCATTTGATTTACACAACATTCTTAACACATTGAAGGTGCAAAATATTTTTTTTATTGTGACACAAAAGTTAATTAAACAAAAAAAAGACATTTGTTGGTTGCATGAGTATTCACCCCCTTGAGTCAATACTTGGTAGAAGCACCTTTGGCAGCAATTACAGCTGTGAGTCTTTTTGGGTAAGTTTCTACCAGCTTTGCACATCTGGATCCTGCAATTTTTGCCCATTCTTCTTGGCAAAATTGCTCAAGCTCTGTCAAGTTGGATGGGGACCGTTGGTGAATAGCAATTTTCAAGTCTTGCCACAGATTCTCAATCAGATTGAGGTCTGGGCTTTGACTGGGCCATTCTAAGACATTCAGGTTCTTGTTTTTAAACCACTCCAGTGTAGCTTTGGCTGTGTGTTTAGCGTCATTGTCCTGCTGGTCTCTTGCAGACCGAAACAGGTTTTCCTCTAGAATTTCCCTGTATTTGGCTCCATCCATTTTGCCCTCAATCCTGACCAGTTTCCCAGTCCCTGCCAATGAAAAGCATCCCCATAACATGATGCTGCCACCACCATGCTTCACCGTGGGGATGCTGTTCTCAGGTTGATGAGCAGTGTTGGCTTTGCGCCACACATAGCGTTTTGCGCTAGGGCCAAAAAGTTAAAATTTGGTCTCATCAGACCAGAGAACCTTTTCCCACATGTTTGCTGTGTCTCCCACGTGCCTTTTGACAAAATCCAAACAGGATTTGATATGGGATTTTTTCAGCAATGGCTTTCTTCTCGCCAATCTTCCATAAAGCCCAGCTTTGTGGAGCATCCAGGTTATAGTTTTCCCATGGACAGTTTCTCCCATCTCAGCTGTGGATCTCTCCAGCTCCTTCAGAGTCACCATTGGCCTCTTGGTTGCTTCTCTGACTAATGCCCTCCTTACCTGGTCACTGAGTTTTGGTGGACGGCCTTCTCTAGGCAGAGTCGCAGTTGTGCCATATTCTTTCAATTTTTTAATAATGGATTTAACGGTGCTCTGGGGGATGTTCAAAGTTTGGGATATCTGGTGCTTCTCCAGAACTTTATCCCGGACTTTGATAGCTCCTTGGTCTTCATGATGCTGTTTGTTTAGATATGCTCTCTAACAAACTCTGGGGCCTTCCAGAAACAGGTGTATTTAATCTGAGATCATGTGACACTTTAACTGCACACAGGTGGACTCCATTCAACTAATTATGTGACTTCTGAAGGCAATTGGTTGCACCAGAGCTTATTTAGGGTTGTCACAGCAAAGGGGGTGAATACTTATGCAATCAAGACTTTTCAGTTTTTTATTTGTAAATAATTTTGAAAAATATGTATAGGTTGAACAATTTTGCTATTTTTTAACCATTCACAAAGGAACAGATCACATCACTACGTCCCCTTCATATACCGTCAACCATGACCCCTTGGTTATTATTATTATTATTATTATTATTATTATTATTATTATTATTATTATTATTATTTATTTATTTATTTCTTAGCAGACGCCCTTATCCAGGGCGACTTACAATTGTTACAAGATATCACATTATTTTTATATACAATTACATTATTTTTACATACAATTACCCATTTATACAGTTGGGTTTGTACTGGAGCAATCTAGGTAAAGTACCTTGCTCAAGGGTTCAGCAGCAGTGTCCTCCACCTGGGATTGAACCCACGACCGTCCGGTCAAGAGTCCAGAGCCCTAACCACTGCTGCTATTCCCGTACTGTGTGTGTTATTATCCATTAAGTGAAAAAAGAAGTGATATCTGAAACAAAACATTGGAAACGTGAAAGAACCGCAACTAATCAAAGTGCTCAGCCATTTAAAGTGGAGATATCAAAAACACAAGCCAAGTTTCAAGAAACCACTGGGGCAACCTTGCCCAGCACAAAGCAAATAGGCACAACTGTAAAAGCGGTGGGGGTCAAGGTTGCCCCAATTGTTTCTACTAACTTGGCTTGTGTTTTTGATGCAAGTTTGATCTGCTTTTATTGTGCCTGAAAAACTCAAGCCATAGAAGGGTATGCAGTCTCTGGCAAGCACAGTAAACAATTGTCTTTTATGCATGAGCATGCACTGAATAATTGTGAGACCACAGGGATGGATCAGCCCTATCTCTGGGGGGTTGGTTATAATCTCTAGATATCTCGTACAAATATAATGAATATCTGGAGTATACAGGCAACCAATAGCAGTATCAATGTTACCCGATTGTATTCTTAGTATGCCTACTCCTGTTCTCATTTTTCTTTATAAAGAAAGAAAAATAATTGTGTTTAAAAATAATCAAACTGTTTACCTACATGGCTCAACTGTACTCATCTGGTTCACAGAATAAATATGGCAACCAGCAGGTCTGCAGAAATCACATGCATTCTGAATACAGAGAAAACAAATTGATTCTGCTCTCATGTGTTAGAAACCATGTTTCATTTTGTTATTTTTGCACACAATGAAACAGTATATTAGGACTCTTATTAGACAGCATAAGAGCACAAAAGCAGTGATCATTTAGGTGCTCCCTGGCATGTGTAACACCATGGCTTTCTGTCATTGCGGTATATTAAACATGTTTACTTTGATTGCTTCAACCAGGTTCTTGTCATTTAGAGCCCAACACTAAAGGATCTGTTCTGTTTTGTTTCCGTGCTGGCTGTTTGCTTAGACCTGTTTATCTACAGCTGTGGTCAAAAGTTTACATACCCCAGTGGAAATTTATAATTGCTAGAATTGCTACCCATTTATACAGTTATGTTTTTACTGGAGCAATCTAGGCAAAGTACCTTGCTCAAGGGTACAGCAGCAGTGTCCTCCACCTGGGATTGAACCCACGACCCTCCAGTCAAGAGTCCAGAGCCCTAACCACTACTCCACACTGCTGCCCCGATATAATATAACGACTTAATATAATATAAAGTCAAGACACTTAGTCAACGGGTTAAATGTGGCAGTTTACGCTGTGCCTCATTAATTTTGGGCCAGTCAGTACATTCGGGATGGAGTAAAAGACCTTGATGCATGTCCCCCATCAAGTTTATGATCCCATATTGTCCTATTCACTTATCCTATCCTATGGATTTATTGTTCAAACCGAGAAGTCTGAAGTGACTGTTATACATTTAAGGGTAATTTAGAATGCATGTGTATGAATGATGTCATGTGTTGGGAAGACAATTAACAAACAGAAAGATAAATTAATCTTTAAAATACATTGCACATCAAAACAGAGTACTTCTACTGGCTATAAATAACCTATTGCAAGGGAAAGAGAAGATTTTCAGATTTGATGTAGATTTTATACAAAACTGTCAAGTTAGTTATCATACTTGATAAACATTGCATAAAGTGTGCTTTGAAGTTTATTTTCACATTCACCATAGTGCTGCAGTTGGAGCTCAAGAAGAAGAAATGTCTCCCGACAACACATTGCCATGACAACAACGACTTTCAAAAACATTTTGATAAATAAATATGAGTGGTAATGGAACCCAACTTCCTGGCAAATGTGGCTCTGTAAACCCCATATATGTGCACAATGGCTGGTCATCTTTTCTACGGCAAATTCTACTATATGTTATAGCTAATGTTTGAATTTTAATCAAAGCTGGATGTAATTATGAAGTGTAAGCCTTTGACTATGTTTAGTCTCTAATCAGTCGCAAACATAACATTGATGGTTCAGGTTTTCATGTGGCAGTATTCAAATGCTGTGGTTCAACTGTCTTACTTACTGAGCCACTAAGACCCAGGCATCAAAACCGGGATTCCAGTAAGACTTAACTGCATAAATTATCTCTAAAATGCGGCTTTAAAATGACCATTTTGTGGGGATCGCAGATATCCTTACAAAGATATATCCACACTTTTGCATTTTTTTTTGGGGGGGGGGGGGGGGGGTTGTTGGGAAGGCCATATTGTGACATGATGTTGGCTGTTGAATTCTGATGTCAATAACGTCAGTAATTATGATTATGGCATTCGTTCTTGTGGTTTTGTTCCTACCATGAATGTCTATGTTACATTAAAGCAGTTGTGTTTTTAAATGAGTATCATCTTCTTCTACATTATTCACATTTTCCACCAGCCAACTCTGTCTGGACTGAAGCCAGTTCACTGAGCCGTAATTAATCTTTTTTCCACAGCTTCAGCTCCCTCCCACACTTCTCTAACTTCTAAAAGTGCATCTGTGTTACTTAAATAATTGTGTAGAAGTAACAGGTTTGCCAAATCCCTAGGATTCTCTTGCCATATGTTCCACCAGCTTCCTTGCAGCCCGCTCATAATGTTCCACTACATATTGATTACTCAACACAACCTGAGAAACTTCTTTCTTTTTTTTTTTTTTTACTTTTGTTTGACCCGAAGGACCAAGCAACAAAAGAAAAACAATACTTTTGAGGAGAATGTCAGAGAAATTACACTCCTCTAACCCAGCTGTACATTTTACCAGCCAATTATTTTCATTCATCTTCATTTAGTGTATATTCTAGTTCTCTCTTTCTCTTTTTGAAAGCATGAATTGGGTTTTCTACTTTTGAGAAAAAAAAAAATGTAATGCCTAATCTTATCTTTCTAGTTTTTGATATGTTAGATCACTGCGTAGGAGTTTTTGTTCAGTTGTAATATGGATCACCTGGTGATGTTTTTAAGGTGTATAAATCATATTTGTAATAATGGGAGTTTGGGCTTGTTTGAAAATCAACTGAGAAACAAATATATTAAATATATTGTTTGTGCCACTATTATGTAGACACAGTTATGACAGATGAAATCAAATCAAATTCAGGACTTATTTGCTTTAAAGTGACATCACGTTTTACAAATCTTCCAAGGCCCCTGTCATTTTTGCCGTCTATGAGTTCTTTAATGACTTGGTATCAACTACCCCATACATCAGCTTCTTCCACTTTGTCAGTAGCAACCCGATTTCTCTATATCTGCCACTGTACTGGGAGAAAGACATGAACAACTGTATCTTTACTGATTTCACAGGGTCTGGTCCACTGTACAGTGGTTAAGCGGGCAGTAAAACAACCATTTTTGACTTTGACAGCTCGTCCATTCGTAGAATGAGTTACCTTCCCTTCATACTTGTGTTACATGCAGAACTTGAAGATATTAAATGAGGAGATCTTTAGTTTAACACCATCAGTTGTGACTGTCTTCTTAAAGAGCTTCTCCACACTATAAATCCCTACTAATTCGTGTTTCCTCTGCTGCAAAATGTCAGTTTCATGGGAGGAAGCTAAAGATTCTGAATATTCAGACAAAATAAATCTTTACTGCAACACCATGAACGCTGTCCAGCTTCTTGTCTCCAAGTGTGACTCTACCGTACATTAAAAAGTAAAAGATTGAGCAAATGCATGTCAAGAATAATATGTGTGTATGTATAGTATTATTAAACCTTAATTAAAACCTTTACTAGGAAATCACATTGAATTTAAAACACACACACACACACACACACACACACACACACACACACACACACACACACACACATATATATATTCTTATGTTTTGGTACACTATGTGTCCCATTGTATTCAATTAAATAAATGGGATGTCTTTGGGCTGTCTTTGTTTAAATAATTATAAAATATCAATAGATCATCAAACAGGATAAGAAATATCATGGATAGTTTTATATAATCTTTACATCCATCACATGGCTACTACAATTAAGATGTATGTGTGTACTTACAGCGTTACTACATACGTTCACATGTTGTAGCCTAGAATATTGTGTCCAGCTCTGGTCACCTCGTTACAAAAAGAATATTGCTGCTCTAGAAAGAGTGCAAAAAAGAACGACCAGAATTACCCCGGGTTTAAAAGGCATGTCATATGCAGACAGGCTAAAAGAATTGAAACTATTCAGTCTTGAACAAAGAAGACTACACGGTGATCTGATTCAAGCATTCAAAATCCTAAAAGGTATAGACAATGTCGACCCAGGGGACTTTTTTGACCTGAAAAAAAAACAAGGACCAGGGGTCACAAATGGAGATTAGATAAAGGGGCATTCAAAACAGAAAATATGAGGCACTTTTTTACACAGAGAATTGTGAGGGTATGGAACCAACTCCTCAGTAATGTTGTTGAAGCTGACAATGCTTGCAGATGTATGGATAATCAATGCTTGCAGATGTATGAATAATCACTGCTTGCAGATGTATGAATAATCACTGCTTGCAGATGTATGAATAATCACTGCTTGCAGATGTATGGATAATCACTGCTTGCAGATGTATGAATAATCACTGCTTGCAGATGTGTGGATAATCAATGCTTGCAGATGTGTGGATTGCAGATGTGTGGATAATCAATGCTTGCAGATGTGTGGATTGCAGATGTGTGGATAATCAATGCATGCAGATGTGTGGATAATCAATGCATGCAGATGTGTGGATAATCAATGCTTGCAGATGTGTGGATTGCAGATGTGTGGATAATCAATGCATGCAGATGTGTGGATAATCAATGCTTGCAGATGTGTGGATTGCAGATGTGTGGATAATCAATGCATGCAGATGTGTGGATAATCAATGCATGCAGATGTGTGGATAATCAATGCTTGCAGATGTGTGGATTGCAGATGTGTGGATAATCAATGCATGCAGATGTGTGGATAATCAATGCTTGCAGATGTGTGGATTGCAGATGTGTGGATAATCAATGCTTGCAGATGTGTGGATTGCAGATGTGTGGATAATCAATGCATGCAGATGTGTGGATAATCAATGCATGCAGATGTGTGGATAATCAATGCTTGCAGATGTGTGGATTGCAGATGTGTGGATAATCAATGCATGCAGATGTGTGGATAATCAATGCATGCAGATGTGTGGATAATCAATGCATGCAGATGTGTGGATAATCAATGCATGCAGATGTGTGGATAATCAATGCTTGCAGATGTGTGGATAATCAATGCTTGCAGATGTGTGGATAATCACTGCTTGCAGATGTGTGGATAATCACTGCTTGCAGATGTGTGGATAATCAATGCTTGCAGATGTGTGGATAATCACTGCTTTCAGGGAGCCGGGTTGCTGGTTCCTGCGCAAGTGTGTGTGTGCCTGTGAGAAATCAGCTGCAATGCGCAGTTGGAGACGTGTTGCTAAGCAACCAGCACTAATATTTTAACAGGTGTAAATCACTTATTCGTTCCTAGATTTAACCAAGAAAAAAAATCCAGATTTAGCTAAATATATAAATGTTAACAAACACATTCTTAAAAGTTTTGAAATGTGTACATTTTTTTTGGCATGCAGAGGAGGCGGGGAAGCAGAGGGATTGGCTCTCGGAGTGGAAGGGCAGATCTGCAGCACACAATGCCAAATCAAATGCATCAAATGGCGTGGGCTCATTTGCATGTTAGCTTCAGATTTAGCTGGCAAAATAAATATTTCTTTTAGAATAATTTTTTCTGATTAAATTGCTGAACTATAGCGTTTTTCAGATGTATCTGTTAGGTAAATGTTGAATCGCCAAGTGTAAAAAAAATATTTAAATTAATTGATTTATTTGTTAGAAACCCAAATTTAACTTGTCAGCTAAATGTTGACTCGCCAAGTGTAAAAAAAGATTTATAGACTGGTTTTAAATGTTGAATTTGTGATATGCGTTTTCAACATTTCATCTGAAAGTACACATTTCTAAACTTTTAACAATGTGTTTGTTAACATTTATGTATTTAGCTAAATCAGGGCTTTTTGTGGTTGAATCTAGGAAAAAAATATCCAGCTCACAGGATACAGTCATGGAATGCTCCAATGGCTGCTTGAGACAAGCATAGTGGTAGCATGGCAGTCAGGGTGTGATTTACTAAAGCGATGCATTCTTTTGTACTTCATCTTCATATAACAATAGTTCAGTCCTTTAACTGCATGTCATGCCCTGGCTATCTGCAGGATAGCATGATGCAATGCTGCTTGTATCTTTCACACAGAACAGGCATGAATCAGAAAAAATCATAAAAGAGGCATCTCAAAATATGCTTGCAAGATAATGTGCACCTGCTGTGTTCCCAGCCCATGCTGACAGTTCTATTAGATTTGATAATCCAGGCAATTGTTCATCATCTGATGCAGTCTGGAATGCACAGAATGCACACGATACTAAAAGCACTTATCTGGCAGCTGTAATGATACCACATTCAGATTCTATTGTTTTATCAATGTCTCTTAATCAGACCTGTTTGCCCTTCATGCAGTTTGTAACAAGCTCCTAAACGGAGGTGATAGGTATCAGCTCTAATCAAACTAGCAGACAGAGCTCTAGATCAAGCCGAGGGATGAACAAGGTATCAGATTTTAATGAATACCACAAAGGGTATCCTGGAATGAAATGTTTAGATTCACCTTCTTTTGTTTTATATTCCTATTAAAAACTATTTTCTGGAAAATTAAAAAAAACACTAGACAGCCAAACAATGTATTTGTTTTCAGAAAATTGTATTGTTTTTTATTTATTTATTTTTTAAATTGAGATTATCTTTAGAAAACTAAACAGTGGGTTACCAAGTTTTTCTAGGACACACGACAGTTATCTGTGACTAGGTGCGTCACATAATCATAAGGATATTGCTGCTCTAAAAGAATTGAATCTATTCAGTCTTGAACAAAGAAGACTACGCAGTGACCTGATTCAAGCATTCAAAATCCTAAAAGGTATAGACAATGTCAACCCAGGGGACTTTTTCGACCTGAAAAAAAAACAAGGACCAGGGGTCACAAATGGAGATTAGATAAAGGGGCATTCAGAACAGAAAATAGGAGGCACTTTTTTACACAGAGAATTGTGAGGGTCTGGAACCAACTCCTCAGTAATGTTGTTGAAGCTGACACCCTGGGATCCTTCAAGAAGCTGCTTGATGAGATTCTGGCATCAATAAGCTACTAACAACCGAACGAGCAATGGGCCGAATGGCCTCCTCTCATTTGTAAACTTTCTTATGTTCTTATGTTCTTATTTTCTAAACTGAGGCGCAATGGTGCTCAGCTTTTTAATTAAAAAATAAATGTTTAAACAAAACACAAAGAAACGTGCACATGGGCCAAAACAAAATAAATACTAACAAATGGTATTTTTACAAAACAAGTACCCTGGTTCACTTACTGGTAGCATTCACTCTAGATCTTAACTTCTCTTACCCTCCTCTCCTAATGAGCCTGGAGTGGGTCTTTTATTCTGTGGCTAGAGCCTTAATTACCCATTAATAAAATAATTACCTTAAGGCTCCAACCACATTCCTACGCGATTTCTCGGGATGGGAATTTAACCCCATCCACGCCAACTACACTATTGAGACCGGCTTTATCGCCAGTCTAAAATAATAAATAACAATGACGGGCGGCTTTCATCCCCCTGCACACAAACACAATAGAATAACAATAATACTACTACTAAAGTGCTTTATGGTAGTGGTCCACTATGAAAGGCGCTATATAAAAATAAAGATATTATTATTACTACTATGACTACGACTACTACAACTAATAATAATAATAATAATAATAATAATAATAATAATAATAATAATAATAACAACAACAGCAATGATAATACAAATGAAAAAATACATAAATAAATGAATATCCACAAGGGGTGGGCACCCCATCACAATAACCCTGAAGTAATACATGTTCAGTGTATTTTCCAATGCAGAGTTGTGGGGACGATGCTGGTAAACTGTGGTTGAGCCCGAAATTGAATGGTTTTCTTTGGCTGGTTTTCAGAAAGTTACATTATTGCTGAGGGGACTCTTCTTGAAGCGAGCAGTTGAGGGATAATAACAACATATTCAAAGCTGAGCAAAGTCAAAGCTCCCTTCATTGAAGCCATTAAGTGGTTGTTAGGTTTGTGGAGTGATATGCTTCTACAGCAGCAGGTGAGCAGGCCACTGACAGTAGTTCCAGAGGTGTGCTTGATTGGCTGTAGTAGTTATACATTTACATATACCCTCTCAGCCAATCAGAGAGCAGTATTTATATCAATTTATAGAACTGAAGTTGTCATGTGCCAGAAGTTATAAAACCATTCTGAGCAGTACAATGGTATCCAATCAAAGCAAAAACCTGTTCATTCTGATTGCACAGATGGCCTTAAATGGATGCTCACAATTTAATGAGATTTGTTTTCTCTGTGGGCCCTCTCAACACACCCAGTTTGATTTGAATCCAAGGCTATGAATCAGTAAAATGCTGCCTGGTTTGCTGATTTCCAATGGCATGACACAGTGATGTGTAGCATTGATTCCCTCACTGTAACTAGATCATCATCGTGTAAATGTGAATGCCATTATCGATGCTCTCTGCTACTGTGAGAATTTTTAGACATAGCCTGTTTCTGAAAGGTTCGAGTTTGCCTGATGATAAGAATTAAAATAGGTTAGTTCCAGAATGACCTAAAAAGATTTTATTTATTTATTTATTTATTTATTTATTTATTTATTTAATAAAGCAAATAGAAAGTTTAAAATCCAAAACTGAAAGTGATGTGCTGTTTGAGTATACAAATACAAAACACAAGTAAAGTAACATTTTTAAGCTTGCTTACATAATTGGTTCTGAAAGGAAAGTCACAGGGGTGTTTTGCACACCAGTAACACTGACAGTCTGAGCTGTATGATTGAGAATTCGAATTTTATTTACAAACTGCTGGAGTGTGGGAACAGAGGCCCTGCTCATTAATAATTCATTGGACATTCTGTTGACAGTAAATGGAAGGCTCCTAGCCACACAGTGACTGACTGGCAGCAGCTGGGCTGTCTATAGGCTGGCATCATTGGGTGTAACTCATGTCTTAAATATGTCACATCATTTTTGTTTGAAATTCAATTGCTGTATTTACTTTTTTCATGACAGTGTGACCTAGAAGGCCTACATGGGGTCATAGGAGCATGAGTTGAGATCTCAAGTCTAAGCCCTGCATATGCTGCCAATGGTGTGGCTGTCAGCAGACGTGCTGACAGCTCCCAGACTGACTCCTTCAGCCGGGGCAAGTCCAGCAGTGGAAAAGCTGCTGGGGTTGGTGGTCTCCAGACCTCCCCCAAGATCTCCGGCAGCGAAACTGCTGCGGGGGAAGGTGGTCTCCTGACCTCTCCCCCCTTTATAGCCAGCAGCTCCCTCTGGGGGGACTCCAGCCCCCAGAACTCCTGAAGAGAAACTGCTGTGGGGGAAGGTGGTCTCCTGACCTCTCCCCCCGTTATAGCCGGCAGCTCCCTCTGGGGGGACTCCAGCCCCCAGAACTCCTGCAGCAAAATTGCTGTGGAGAAGGGTGGTCTCCTGACCTCTCCCCCCTTTGTCATAGCCGTCAGCTCCCTCTGGTGGGGCTCCGGCCACACTGACCCCTGCGGCCAAGCAGAGCTGACTGCAACCCCTGGCGAAGCAGTTCCAGCGACCCCAGGCAATGCGGAGCGACGGGCATCCTTGGGCAAAGCGAGGCAGGCATCCTTGGGCGAAGCGAGGCAGGCATCCTTGGGCGAAGCGAGGCAGGCATCCTTGGGCGAAGCGAGGCAGGGAGTCAGGACAAGCTGGGGTGCGGGTGTTAGCCCTCTTCTCGGCCACTGCGGCCAGGCGGTTCTTCCCCATGCTTCCCTCAGCAGCCTATGCAAGGGCTGCTGAGGACCGCCAGCATCTAGTCCTGGTCCTTCTGGTGAAGGGAGAGGCAGCTCCTGCTCCTCTCCCCTTGATGGTGATGGAGGCAGAGGCAGCTACAGCTTCTCTCCTCGTGATGGTGGGGGAAGTGATACCAGCAGGCATTCATCCTCTGCTGGTGGGGGAGGTGATACCAGCAGGCATTCATCCTCTGCTGGTGGGGGAAGTGATACCAGCAGGCATTCATCCTCTGCTGGTGGGGGAGGTGATACCAGCAGGCATTCATCCTCTGCTGGTGGGGGAGGTGATACCAGCAGGCATTCATCCTCTGCTGGTGGGGGAAGTGATACCAGCAGGCATTCATCCTCTGCTGGTGGGGGAAGTGATACCAGCAGGTATTCATCCTCTGCTGGTGGAAAGGGACCCAGCAGGTATTCACCCTCTGCTGGTGGACGGGAACCCAGCAGGCATTTACCCTCTGCTGGTGGACAGGGACCCAGCAGGCATTCACCCTCTGCTGGTGGACAGGGACCCAGCAGGCATTCACCCTCTGCTCGTGGAGGAGGCAGAGGCAGCTCCTGCTGCTCTGCTCCTGGCGGTGGAGGTGGCGGAGGCAGAGGCAGCTCCTGCTGCTCTGCTCCTAGCAGTGGAGGTGGCGGAGGCAGAGGCAGCTCCTGCTGCTCTGCTCCTGGCGGTGCTGGTGGCGGAGGCAGAGGCAGCTCCTGCTGCTCTGCTCCTGGCGGTGGAGGTGGCAGAGGCAGAGGCAGCTCCTGCTGCTCTGCTCCTAGCGGTGGAGGTGGCGGAGGCAGAGGCAGCTCCTGCTGCTCTGCTCCTGCCGGTGGCGGAGGCGTGTAGTCTCCTGGCGGCGGAGGTGGGAGCAGTGTGTAGTCTACCCTTGTTACAGGGGACTGATGCGGCTCTCCCTCACTTGCAGGGGACTGGTGCGGCTCTCCCTCCTGCTCTGGAGACAGCGGTGGGGCCTCTCCCTCTTGCGCTGGAGACGGCAGCAACGGCTCCTCTCCCTCTGGCGCTGGAGATGGCTCCTCTCCCTCTGGCTCTGGAGGCAAAACCAGCAGGCATTCTTCCTCTGCTGGTGGAGACTTGGGCGGTGGACGCTCTGCCTTCCTCTTCCCCTTTCCCCTTCTCTGCCTCCTCCTCATCTTCCTCTCCTGGGCCAGTTCCTCCTCTCCATACTGCATAGGGCATATGGCTAACGTGTGCCCATAAGCCCCACAGCCAGGGCATAACTCTGCCACGAGGTTCTTTAAAAAAACCTCCCAGCTGATGGTGGAGGAAGACTGAGGCGACCCCTGCTCCTCCCTCTCCTGATGGACAGGGCAGCGGGCCACGTAGTGCTCACCTCCGCAGTTGGGGCATAGTTGGGGTAGCTGTCCGAGGGGGTACCAGGGGCAGTTGGTCCTAGAATGCCCAGGCTCAGCGCAGCAGTAACACCCGGGCAGCTGTTCCTCTGGCTGGTATTGTGGCTGCTGCCTTCTGCCCTTCTTTCCCATTTTATTTATTTATTTATTTTTTGTAATCCAATTTTTTTTCTCAAAAACTGCGGTTCCTGCTCTGGTCTGACGCTTGGAGGCGCTGTTGTCCCGGTTCTGACACCACATGTCACAAAGACGGCCGGAGTGGGTGACATCAGACCAGAGCCAGGAAATAAATAAACAAAAAGAGAGGTGGAGTTTGGTGGAGCTGAGCGAATGCTTTCGCTCAGCATTTAATAAAGAAACAGAACAGAAAATAAAAAGGTTGTAAGACAAAAAACACACAGGACACGGCACTCGTTGCCAAAACAAAAAGTCAAACAAAACGAACTATACAGACAAAACACGGTGAGCAGATTTAACTACTTCTTACTTTTACAATTACTACCTCCGTCTCCTATCCCGTTCTCCACTCACCGAACACACAACCCCGAGTGAGTGAAAACATGCTGCTTTTATGCAGCTGTACTGAGACTCGACTGCTAGTCAGTCATTCAGTTGGAGTCGTGGTACAACTGCACGTGAATTAATAAAGTGCAATTCCCCGTGCTCACATATTACATTTTACTTGCACGTGAAGTGCTGTGCCATCCTCATGCCTAAATACAAATATACATTTTAAACACTTGTGTTACACAGACCCGTTTATATCCCGTGTACCAATGACTATACACCAACATTAACACACAACACGCAACATATAACAGAAAATACACACAGGGGCGGGCACTTCGTCACAGGGAGATACTGAAATTGAAGGAAGCTATGAAAAAGACCTAGGAGTTTATGTTGACTCAGAAATGTCTTCATCTAGACAATGTGGGGAAGCTATAAAAAAGGCCAACAAGATGCTCGGATATATTGTGAAAAGTGTTGAATTTAAATCAAGGGAAGTAATGTTAAAACTTTACAATGCATTAGTAAGACCTCATCTAGAATATTGTGTTCAGTTCTGGTCACCTCGTTACAAAAAGGATATTGCTGCTCTAGAAAGAGTGCAAAGAAGAGCGACCAGAATTATCCCGGGTTTAAAAGGCATGTCGTATGCAGACAGGCTAAAAGAATTGAATCTATTCAGTCTTGAAAAAAGAAGACTACGCGGTGATCTGATTCAAGCATTCAAAATTCTAAAAGTTATAGACAATGTCGACCCAAGGGACTTTTTCGACCTGAAAAAGAAACAAGGACCAGGGGTCACAAATGGAGATTAGATAAAGGGGCATTCAGAACAGAAAATAGGAGGCACTTTTTTACACAGAGAATTGTGAGGGTCTGGAGCCAACTCCCCAGTAATGTTGTTGAAGCTGACACCCTGGGATCCTTCAAGAAGCTGCTTGATGAGATTCTGGGATCAATAAGCTACTAACAACCAAACGAGCATGGGCTGAATGGCCTCCTCTCGTTTGTAAACTTTCTTATGTTCTTATGTTCTTATATGTGCTGTATAGTGTTTAAAATCCATGACTCCATAGCAGTTATAACATAAGGAAGCCCCTTAAAAGTTTTCATCAGCAGTGACTGAATGAACCAGCAGTGTCTGAACCAGCAGTGTCTGAATGAACCAGCAGTGTCTGAATGAACCAGCAGTGTCTGAACCAGCAGTGTCTGAATGAACCAGCAGTGTCTGAACCAGCAGTGTCTGAATGAACCAGCAGTGTCTGAATGAACCAGCAGTGTCTGAATGAACCAGCAGTGTCTGAACCAGCAGTGTCTGAATGAACCAGCAGTGTCTGAATGAACCAGCAGTGTCTGAACCAGCAGTGTCTGAATGAACCAGCAGTGTCTGAATGAACCAGCAGTGTCTGAATGAACCAGCAGTGTCTGAACTAGAAGTGTCTGAACCAGCAGTGTTTTAGTCACCTCAGGCCCTGGGGATATGGAGCTATAACCAAAGGAATTTGTTTTCTTTCTATTATTATTATTATTATTATTTATTTCTTAGCAGACGCCCTTGTCCAGGGCGACTTACAATCGCAAGCAAATACAAATACATTCAAGTGTTACAATACAAGTAATACAATAAGAGCAAGAAATACAATAACTTTTGTTCAAGTGTGACAAACCACAATTCAATAATATAGCAGATAATAGTGATAGTTACATCAGGATATGATTAAATAGTGATAGTTACATCAGGATATGATTAAGTACAAAATACTACAGGTTAAACACTTGGCAGATTACAATATTCTGAAGTACAGGATTAAAACAGGCTTTTATAACAGGCTTTTATCTCAAATTCACTATTTTCTTTTATGTATTGTGCTATAAAACATTATGATTTTAAAACAGTTCATCTTGCTTTTTCGTTTAGAAATGTATAATAAAGTGGGTACTGGCATTACTTTTCTGACTGCCTTTGCTTTCAGAGAATTCTTTCAAGTTCCTGGGTAAGTTTACAAGCAGACTCTTTGAAAGAATCAGTAACTGTGCAAAACAGGAGAAACAAGAGTGCTGCAGGAGTTCCCACCAGTGAAGAACAAGAAAGACAAGCAGTCAAGAGTGCTGCAGGAGGACCCACCAGCAAAGAACAAGAAAGACAAGCGGTCAAGAGTGCTGCAGGAGGTCCCACCAGTGAAGAACAAGAAAGACAAGCAGTCAAGAGTGCTGCAGGAGGTCCCACCAGCAAAGAACAAGAAAGACAAGCGGTCAAGAGTGCTGCAGGAGGTCCCACCAGCAAAGAACAAGAAAGACAAGCAGTCAAGAGTGCTGCAGGAGGACCCACCAGCGAAGAACAAGAAAGACAAGCGGTCAAGAGTGCTGCAGGAGGTCCCACCAGCAAAGAACAAGAAAGACAAGCGGTCAAGACTGCTGCAGGTGGTCCCACCAGCAAAGAACAAGAAAGACAAGCAGTCAAGAGTGCTGCAGGAGGACCCACCAGCAAAGAACAAGAAAGACAAGCGGTCAAGAGTGCTGCAGGAGGTCCCACCAGTGAAGAACAAGAAAGACAAGCGGTCAAGAGTGCTGCAGGTGGTCCCACCAGCAAAGAACAAGAAAGACAAGCGGTCAAGACTGCTGCAGGAGGTCCCACCAGCAAAGAACAAGACAGACAAGAGGAAGAGAGACATATCTGTTGCTGGAGAAACACAAACTATGACATTTCAGACAAAATGACATTCAGTAAAATAACCATAATAAAGAAAATAATACAAACAATAATTTCAAAAGGCCAGGAAATAAAAGAAAATAATACAAGTTGTAAGACAGCTGTATAGAAAGGACAAAAAGAAAAAGAATCCAGTATATTCATGAAATAAGAAAATAGTGAATTACATTTTTTTTAATAGAATGCAGCTGAGTGTTTTTTTTTTCATACACATTGAAGTGCTCTAAATGACTCTGTGGCTACGCCGGATTTTATTTTTGATTTCAACATTTATTTTCAACACATTTATAGAATACTTCATCAACATTAGTTGATTGTTGTGGTTATTTCACTCATGAGGGCAAACAGCCATGGCTTACTCGGCTGTCCTCATTCGTGGAGCAGAGCTATCATCTAGGGGTGGGGGAACTTTCATGTTAAAGTAGAAAGAAAAGTAAAAAAAGAAAATGCTGTACATTAAAAACTATTGCAAAGACTGAAAGGGCATTTACTTTCTTCTGTTATTTTGTTTAGCAAATAACTCACAGTATTTTGTTCTTAATATAAAATAAATTATTCCTAATACTGTATTTACTGCCAATATGTGTCTTACAGTACAGTGCTGTATTTAAATATTTTTATAGAATTTTCATGATATATATATATATATATATATATATATATATATATATATATATATATATATATATATATATATATATATATATATGTATAGGAGGCTGTGTGGTCCAGTGGTTAAAGAAAAGGGGTTGTAACCAGGAGGTCCCCGGTTCAAATCCCACCTCAGCCACTGGCTCATTGTGTGACCCTGAGCAAGTCACTTAACCTCCTTGTGCTCCGTCTTTCGAGTGAGACGTAGTTGTAAGTGACTCTGCAGCTGGTGCATAGTTCACACACCCTAGTCTCTGTAAGTCGCCTTGGATAAAGGCGTCTGCTAAATAAACAAATAATATTGTATATATATATATATATATATATATATATATATATATATATATATAATATATATATATATATATATATATATATATACAGATGAAAAACAAGCTTATCTCAAGAGAAACAAAAAAGAGAAGGAAGGAAAGATAAGAGAAGAAGGAAGAGAGGAATTAGTCTAAGCTGAAAAGGTTGCCATGCCTTGAGGAAGTTTCCCTACAAACAACACCACCTTTTCCCTTTCTCGTGTATTGCTCTTTTAAATCTCCTTGCGAATTCCAAGTGTGTCTTTGTGACAGAGAAATAATTCATTCAAGTCAACAATCTCCCTCCCGACCTGTGAGGGCGCTGTGTAACAGGAACAGTGTGCCCCGGACTGGATGGTTTGGCAGTTCATTCCAGGGTCAGTCGGAAGCCGGACATCCAAGAAGGGGGCGGAGTCACAATACCAGAAGTCATCACCTTAATTCGGTAAGCGATGCATCAGTCATGGATTGGAGGATACATGATTGCACTTGCTACTGAAGGGGGAGGGATTGAAGTTATATCAGGGGATGTGGCCAAGCGATCTGTTCCTTTTGTTATGGTTAGTAGCGGACCGACAAGGAAAACCAGTGTAATAACCGTGAGTGTTTGTTTGGTTTGTCAAGTCTAGTAATAGTTTTGTTTGTCATTGTTAGACGGCTAAACTATCCGGGAGCTGTAGCGAGACGCCAGTAATAAACCTGAACTACACTTCACCCCTGTGCACCACTGCATTATATCACCTGCCCCAAGACTACTTATTCTGGACTTTGTGAACGTGCTGTGCTTGTGTGTGTGTTTATTCATGCTGTATTATTCCGGGACTGAAATCCTGTTTATGAATGGAGCGATACACATTGTTGTGTAGAGGCCGTTCTTTATTATTTAAGTGTTGCAGGCACACAATCCAGCCTATTAAAGAACTGTTTTTTTTACTGTGAACTGTCTTTGTTGCCATCATTACTAAGCACCGCATTTCCTCTACACCTGTGCACTGCAAGCCACTTTGCCACAGTCTTTCATTAACAGAAAGAAAGCCCACATAAGGAAGAAAATACAATTCTGAAATCTAATAGGCTTGAATAGATTACAAGCCAACGTAGATGTCAAGCTAGGAAAATATCTTGAAGGACTGAGTTACAGACAGCTGGAATGTGTTGCTGATGGAATTCCCTTGTGCAGTCCCGTCAAGTGCAATGCAGCTTGGTATATTAATAAGGGAGTTAGTTTTGAGTTTTGATCACTGTTGGGTCTTAACAACTCTTTCATATCATTTTAGTCTACACTTTCAATATTTTTTAAAAGTGATTTCTTCTTTCTCAGTGAAAATTAAAGGTTGACACTTTAGCAGCACAGAGCCTCCAAGCATTACTGAATTATCTTGCTGCATGTAAAAGTATTTTTCCAGTGGGGAGTTTGCTTCTTATCAAAGAAAACGTTAGAGATCTTTCTCACAGGTTTCAAATAGTTCCCTCAAGAGTGGACATTCACAAACTCTGGTCCTGATTGGCCCTCAGCTGTCGCTATACTTTAGCATGACCTCTAAAAGGCTGCTGACAGTGATCACTGCTTGCTGTTAAAATAAGGAGGATGATGGGAGCAAACCAGCGACCACAGCTGCCGCAAGAGAACACCTTAATCACTGTGCAAAAGAGCCAGGTTCATCTGCATTAGTGCTTCTCAAGCTTTTAACCTCCTCTCATTAACCCGGGACAGGAGCCCCAACGGCAGTGTATCACACAAAACTGCACGTTACACTGCGCTGACAACAGATTTATTAGAGAGGGATGTTTTTAAAGACTGGTATAAAGGTTCAATATATCATATGTCTGTAACAAGGTAAGAAACAGCAGATATTTCTTGGTTCCCTTCTGTCCTAGCTTGTTTTTTTATTATGAGATTTCTTTACCTGCAGTGTGTACTGTTTTGAAGAGATTGTATTCCAAATGCTGAGTAGTACTTGCTTTTATTGCATTCTGTGATATAAAATCTAAGATAAGCCTAACCTCCTAACCTTGGAGACAATCTGAACCAGCTACATGTTATAGAAGCCAAGCATGATTTACTAAAATTCTTTTTTTAACCGTGGTTCAGTTTTTTGCATGAAATGGAAAAAGTAGACTGGACTCGTCAGATCATCAAGGTGTTAAGGAAACTTCAGAGAGAAAGAGAGCAGTGGAAATGGATTTAAGATTTTTTTTCCCAGTGAAACTCTTTGAAGGAAGCCAAATAAACAAATCTCACCCACTCACTGAGAGTAGACTGGCTCCTTGTGATAATATAATATAGAAACAGTTGAATGATGGGTTCGGGTTAGGGTTAGGGTTGAATGATGAAAAAGATTTTAACATAACTACAACTAGGGATGATTATAACAGCCTACCATAATAAACACATTCTGAAAAGGACTAAAGAAAGAAATATAGAAAAAACGCACCCTGAACAGCAAATGCATTTTTTCCTGATAAGCAAAATAGCCAATAAACTCATTTGGATTCTTGAGGCTAGTTTTACTCATTTTAACTGCAGCACAGTAGTAAGACTTAAACTCATGACGGTTCCTGTATGCATATGAAATACAGATGAACACGGAAAATGCAATAAACACTTTCTTTAAAAGGAAAAGCAAACAGTATTTTAAACTACAAATATAAAACTTGATCACTCACCTAAGTGGTCTTAATCTTGTGAGTCAGAAGTGTTGTGCCTGGAAGCTGACCTCCTGATAAACTCATTTGCCACCACATTAAGAGTGATCTTTCTGGCAAGGTATTTGTGGCCATGTAGTTTGGCGACGTGGTTGAGTCTTGCTTGTCCCATTGTCGACCGCAAGTAGGTTTTTATTCTATGAAGGCTGGAAAATGACCTTTCTGATGTTCAAAAAGCCACAGGTATAGTAAGTGCTATTTTTATCAGCTTTGTTGGTATTGGTAAAACTTCTTTCAGACGCTCTCCCTTTTCTTCACTAAACACAAATTTACAGCGCCCTGTAAGGCTGACAGGTGAATACTATGCTGTTGTGCAATATCAAGGAACATATCGCGATGTAACTGCAGTCTGTCTGTGTCGGAGTCATTTTTGTAAAGGTCTGAAATATTCTTGCAGTCACCCTCTTTTCGATTTGTGTCAGGTGTGTGAACACTGCAGAAGTAAATCGATTGCACAGAGAAGTAGGCACACAATCTATTACTTCATAATACCGCTGTCTGTACAGTTCTTCTGGAGACTGAAATGTGTGGGATACAGTTCCATCATGCAGCTTTCTTGGCCTCCGAATGCTGGGGTTCCAATCCAGCTCAACTGCAGCTTAAGCTGTTTTTGTCCAAAACTGAGGAAATGTGTCGAAGATGACTTACTGAGTGTTTTAGTCATCAGTTTTGCTTGATGGAGGAGAAGTTTACTGTACTGCTGTATTAACTGTTTCAGCTTGAGAAAAAATAGTAACAGCAGCTTGACAGTGAAATACGTGAAACTTCTGCAGATGTAAAAGGAAAGCGCTTGCCTTTCTCCCAGTGTCACCTACATCAGGTACCGTCAGTTCTTCGAGAAACTCCAACAACTCGCTGTAGCTGGAAGCAGCAGACTGCAACGATTTTGCTCTGGGTGTCCAACATGTAGGACAAAATGGTTGTAATTTCTCTTTGATGTAGGACAAAATGGTTGTAATTTCTCTTTGTCTGTTTGCTGAAATTCTTTGAACCAAGCGAGGCATTTTGGAGAGTTCTTGACTAGGGAAATCAACTCATGAGTAAGAGTAAGAAAGGCCTGACATGCTGCAACGTTTAGTGCCACATCCTGTACCACCAGGTTTACAGTATGTGCTAAACAGTGAACATACAGGGCTCACGGCTTCTTGAACAAGTGCTTGTAATCCCCGCCGACATCCAGCATCGTAGCATTGTCCACGGCACTTATCAATAGGAAAATCGAATCTAAGCAGCACATCGTTTAGAAGAGTATAAAGTGCCTACGATGTGGTGTCTGACGTGTTGTAAAAGCAGAAAAATATCTCTTCTGTCTCAAGATCATTCTTAACACCACGAACACATACCGACACCTACTCTCTAACCGAGATATCAGCAGTTTCATCCATAATTGTGGAAAAAAAATGAGCCATGAGGAGTAGTGGTTAGGGCTATGGACTCTTGACCGGACGGTCATGGTTTAGATCCCAGGTAGGGGACACTGCTGCTGTACCCTTGAGCAAGGTACTTTACCTCGATTGCTCCAGTAAAAACCCAACTGTATAAATGGGTAATTGTATGCAAAAGTAATGTGATATCTTGTAACAATTGTAAATCGCCCTGGATAAGGGCGTCTGCTAAGAAATAAATAATAATAATAAATAATAAAGAGGCCCATTTTTTCTGACTGTTAAAGATAAAGTAGATGACGGCTGTTTTTGCTCATCCACCGTCTCCAACACATAATGCAGGAGTGCAATCTGGAGTCTGTTTTTTCAGTTTAATTACACAAATAAATAATATACACATTAGGCACTTTTCCTTGGGGGTACGCCGAACATGTGGGGGCTTCAGGGCCTGGACCCCCACCATGAAAAGGGCTTCAGGGCCCGGGCCCCCACCAGGAAAAGGGCTTCAGGGCCCGGGCCCCCACCAGGAAAAGGGCTTCAGGGCCCGGGCCCCCACCAGGAAAAGGGCTTTGGGACCCGGGCTCTGAAGCCCCAACGTACTCGGTGCCTTTTTCAATGTCTGGATGTGGCAAGGGGCCCCCCCCGGTTGTATATAAATGTGTATGTGCTGATGATGATGCTGTCCGCCATTATTTATTTATGTTGTATTTGTATGTAGGATAGCCTACTCTCGTGGGCATGCGTGACTGATCAGCTACTAATTATTGAATAAGCTGACAGTCGCACATTTATATCAAACACGTGCAAAACACTAGCTGAGGGGTAATAGGATAATTGATATCTAATTAAACCCCTAGGCCTGTAAACTATAAAGACAAGACCTAAACAGATGTTTGAGAGTATTGTTACCTAGTCTGAAAGGCAGACTAGTTTCAGCGTGCAGTTACAGCACCTTGTGTTTTCTCTGAGTGTCAAGGCTGGATGGATTAATGCTGAAAGCTGAGGGCTTCAGCCACAACCTTGTAGTTGCTTCTTTTTTTTATCCGAGAGCCAAAGATCCAGGGAACACTTTGTAATGTTTGCAGTCGTTTTTTAGACTTTTCAGACAGACTGTTTAAATCTCCCGCGGCACGCTGTGATTGGCTAGTTTGTGACTAGTTCGTTATCATAATTTAGGAAAGGGAAAATTTTAAACGTACTTAACTTTTGCTAAATCATTCAGATTTTATTCTGAATTACCATTATTTTTACCATAAGAAATGACTAAGGCCCTGTGAAATTCACTGAAATTTTCTTTAACATCCACAAGTAAAGTATCGTATTTCGTGGGATGTGCATGGAACTGTTTTATAAATTATGTGTACAGATTATTATTATTATTTTAAACAGCAAATATAGAGATAAATGCACTGACATCATCAAAACGTCAAATTATTCTTGTGAAATGGTGTTGTAATTAACAGCCTGTAGGTAAAGTGTATCTGCAAGGACAGCTTTCAGTTCTAGTACGTCAGATGCATGTTCGCCATTTAGGTCTTGCAAAACAAATACAATGTGTAACCCATACTGATCTTGGACATCAGTCGACACGTCAGTGAGCACTGACAAGCAACCAGACTGTTTTACCAATTCCATAATCTCCTGCTTGTGATACTCGGCAACTTTAGGTAAGTATTCATGTATCAGCTGGGCTGATGAAGGAATCGCTCCACTATTTGGTTGTCCAATTTTTCAAGAGGGATATTTGCGCAAACAAACGCCTCTGTCAAAGCACTGTGTGCGTGACGAATAGTACACGCAGGCACACATCAGAGCTGTACCGTTTTGTTAATGTGTTGGGTTTTTTTGTATGAAATACAAATAATAATTCTGAAATAATAAATTTTTATTTCTTAAGAATATTGCAAAAATCGCGGTATTGGGCTGATTTCATGATTTCCGCGCAGCCCGTGACACCAAATATGTTGGGATGCGAGACATCGCAAACAGTTTCATTTTCTAGGGATTTATTACCTGGGTTATTCTGCGCTCGTTAGGCGATTTAAGAATAAAAACGCTTGCATCTTGTACTGGTAGCTGATTTAAACTGGTCATTTTTTTCTTTCTTTTGCTGTGTATTTAGTGTTGTAAGATTATTTTATAATAAGCGTAAGCTGCACAATAAAGTGTTTATATAAAAGCCCATAAGAGTGTAGGATTTTTTTGTATCAATTTCTGTCTTTTCTTATTCTTGTGTGTCAGGAGTGAGTGCAGTTTTGACAATGTCTATTCTGAGCTTACTGTCAGGGGCATGAGATAAGCAGAGGCAGAATTCCACAGAATCTCACAGAAACCCAGAACACAGATGAAAACTTATCGTGCAGGACTGTGACAGAGATTGAATGATTCTTGGGGTTAGATGTCCTTCCCGACCTGCGAGGGCACTGAGTAAAGGGAACAGAATACCCTGGACTGGATGGCTTGACAGTTCATTCCCAGGGTTAGGCAGAAGTTGGCCATCTAGAAAGGGGACTGAGCTATGGTACACTAAATCATTGACCCAGAAGGTTAACGGTGTGGCATCCACGGATTGGAGGAGTGGGTGCGCTCGTTAACCAAGGGGTCATGGTTGACGGTATATAAAGGGGACGTAGTGAGGTGATCTGTTCCTTTGTGAATGGTTAAAACTGGATATAACTGAAAGGAAAACTGTGCTGGGATATCGTGAGTGTTTGTTTGTTTTGTCGTTTAAGCATCTACTGTTTGTTATTGTTTAGACGGCTAACACAATCCAGGGCTGTCACAAAAAGACTGCATTAAACCCGGACAACATCAATGCACTTTGTATCACCAGAACTGTATTTTCACTAGGAGCACTAGAAGCACGCACTGTGGACTGGTGCTTGTGTTTGTGTTTCGTGTGGGTGTATAGGGAAACAGGACTGTGTACTATTCAGGACTGTGTATTATTGCGGGACCAACCCGTGGATTACAAAGAAATACACGCCGTTGTATTGCTTTTTCATCATCGTTTATTGTTTACTGCTGTTTTGTCATTCGGGCAATTGGATTTAAAAACAATAAACCACCATTCACCTGGATTATCATTGTTTGTCTGATTATTGATCACCTGCACCTGCGAGCTGCTAACCACTTTGCCACAAGGACGAAAACAACTGGAGCCATACCGTCCTGTCTTCCATTCTCATTATCTGCTTCTTATCTGCATATTATCTGCTTAATAATAACATATTTCTGAGAGCTACACATGTAGAAATCAATTAAACTACTTATTAACAACCACCTATGGACATTGTTTGTATTTGAAATGCTGTGCATGTCTAGATCCTTGTGCTTGAGGGATGAAACGCTCTTATGTATAAAGGGTGACACAGCCCAGTGTCACACAATTTAGTCGTTGCCAATTATTTTTTTTAAGCTCAGCTCACCGCTACCACCCCTGCGCTGACTCAGGACAGCGAAGACGAACACACACTGTCCTCCGAAGCGTGTGCCGTCAGCCGACCGTTTTTTTTTACACTGCAGACTCACCATGCAGCCACTCAAGAGCTACAGCGTCAGAGGACAATGCAGCTCTGGGGCAGTTTACAGGCGAGCCCGCAGGCGCCCAGCCAGACTACAGGGGGCGCTGGTGCGCGGTGAGCTGAGGACACCCTGCCTCGGCCAATTGTGTGCCGCCCCCTGGGAGCTCCCGTCCACGGTCGACATCCAGACTATAGAGCGCATCCTGAGCTCCATGTGGAGCGCCTTTACTGGATGCGCCACTCGGGAGCCCCCTTGCAGGTATTTTTTTTCCTGCTAGTCCCTGTGGGTGTTTATTCCTGCTAGTCCCTGCGGGTGTTTATTCCTGCTAGTCCCTGTGGGTGTTTTTTTCCTATACAGCCTACTTTCTAGACACTGGTTTTATCTATAATAATCTGGAATGCAGGTTTGATTATTATAAGATGCTTTGCTTTGTCCTTATCTTTGTATGTTATTGTAAATGCACATAAAACTGTGTTGCAAATAATATTCTTAAACAAACAGGTTAAATTCATCTCCTATAAATAATCTTTGAACTCTAAATAGAATACATTTTGGTGCTGTAGTAATTGAAATTAAAGTGCACCACAGCCATGCAAGCTCTTACTGATGAATATCTGAAACGCTAACTACTGTGCAGGGTTTCTGTGTTCTGGGGATAGGGGTAGCTGCATGTGTCCAAGTCAACCCTGGCTGATAGACAGATCTGCGGCAGTCCGCTGTTGGAAATGAATATGTCTGAAAGTTTAGTCAAAACCAGCAACGTAGGCAGTCTCCAAAAGGAGGCCAAGGACTAAGGACTGTATGGACAGAGAACTGAATGTCTCCCTCCTAGTCAGACTGGAGGCATTCTCATGTGGAAGCGCCACTGCTTGTCCCTGTGGGCAGACTTTAGCAAGATCACCAAAAATACATTGCTGTGGTGGAAACAAAAAAATGCCTGTTCCTCTGCCTTATAGGTCTGCTTTCTCCGTGAAACACCCCAGAAATTCAACAACTCGTTGCCTGTTGCAATTCAACATCTTCAGTCTCTTTATTCAAACATTACACCAGCTCTTAGACATTCTTTTGTATTTACTTGTCTAGAACTTAAATTCATAACGTCCATCTTTGAATGCAGCCATTCCACACACATCAACTCTATCCCAGCTCACACACATCTTCTCTATCCTAGCTCACACACATCTTCTCTATCCCAGCTCACACACATCTTCTCTATCCCAGCTCACACACAGCTCACACACATCTTCTCTATCCCATCTCACACACATCTTCTCTATCACAGCTCACACACATCTTCTCTATCCCAGCTCACACACATCTTCTCTATCCCAGCTCACACACAGCTCACACACATCTTCTCTATCCCAGCTCACACACAGCTCACACACATCTTCTCTACTTCAGCTCACACACGCCTTCTCTATCCCAGCTCACACACAGCTCACACACATCTTCTCTATCCCAGCTCACACACAGCTCACACACATATTCCCTACTTCAGCTCACACACGTCTTCTCTATCCCAGCTCACTCACAGCTCACACACATCTTCTCTATCCTAGCTCACACACATCTTCTCTATCCCAGCTCACACACATCTTCTCTATCCCAGCTCACTCACAGCTCACACTCATCTTCTCTGTCCCAGCTCAAACACAGCTCACACATATTCTCTACTTCAACTCACACACATCTTCTCTATCACAGCTCACACACATCTTCTCTATCCTAGCTCACACACATCTTCTCTATCCCAGCTCACACACATCTTCTCTATCCCAGCTCACACACATCTTCTCTATCCCAGATCACACACATCTTCTCTATCCCAGCTCACACACATCTTCTCTATCCCAGCTCACACACATCTTCTCTATCCCAGCTCACACACATCTTCTCTATCCCATCTCACACACATCTTCTCTATCCCAGCTCACACACATCTTCTCTATCCCATCTCACACACATCTTCTCTATCCCAGCTCACACACATCTTCTCTATCCCAGCTCACACACATCTTCTCTATCCTAGCTCACACACATCTTCTCTATCCCAGCTCACACACATCTTCTCTATCCCAGCTCACACACATCTTCTCTATCCCAGCTCACACACAGCTCACACACATCTTCTCTTTCCCAGCTCACACACCCTGCCCACTCACGCAAGACGAAGAGCGAGGTTGGGTAATGGAAAGGCTCAAGTGTTGCTTCTTAAAATGACAGTGCTCAGTTTCTAACAACTGCAATTATACAGAAAGTAAATAATTAAAACAGAAATAGCAAGTACGTTCCTTAGTAACTCAGTGACGTTTATTGTTACTGTATATATTTATATATTTGTGATTGAAGATTTAATACAGCTTTGATGTCCCTTCCAGCTCTTTAAATAGTGCATAATGAATATTCAAGGAGGGAAAAGACATTAATCGTAAACAGACTTTATTTGGTGTGCCTTTGGGATTGATGGCACATTTTGTAAATCTGGGAAATTATTCCCCAACTCAACTCAAAAGTCTGGAAGGATAAATGAAATGCAGATTAGACCTTTAAGTCGTTACACTGTTTTGCATTTTGTTGAACAGATATGATCATCAATCAGGTATAAGCCTTTGCCTGCACTAGTAAAATAGTTCTTACCAATATTGGTTAATTAAATCCATTTTAAGCTGCATTTCTTTGGGGATACTAAAGGATACTTATTGGCTTATAAGATACTAAACTATCTATTGTCATTAATTACAGCTGAATACAATTTCTGTTGTATAGGCCATTATATGTTGTTTCAAACAACTTAATTACAAATTGTATGGAAATGTAAATAATTAGACAATGTCCTGTCATTACTGAATGTGCAAACAGTTTTAACCACTTCAACACCATGATGCATGCACGTACGTCAAACAAAAACCCACTTACATCTTGGATAGCCAGACAATTCATTCCCAGGGTCAGAAGGAAGTCAGTCATCTAGAAAGGGGGGCAGAGCTACGATACACTAAATCATCGACCCGGAAGGGAAACGACATGGCAGCCGCGGATTGGAGAAGCAGTGGGTTTCCCATTCTAGTCTATAAGCAGTTTCTCACTCTATCGTTTCAGGTTTCATTCTCTAAGGCAGTGCTAGTACTGAAAGTCGGGGGAGGGTCACATGACATTTGTATCCAATTGCGTGTTGTGTAGATATTCCAATCTAGCTGTGGGCGTTTAGAAGAATGAGATATATTGCGGGAAGCCATTCAACTGACTGTACAAACAAAAGAGCATGCAGCTACTTTACAGGTAAGCCAGCTGTAAATGGGAAGGTGTTTGGTTTGAAATGACAGTGTTGTGACGAAATACTATCAAAACACAGCACTGTGTACAAGGCAATGAAGCAGGCATCTGTGGCAGCCAGATCCATCACAATGACTGCGCAAAGAAGCCCTGTACACACATTTGTGACTATCCCTCCAACACAAGGGAAGCAGAGACAGCAAAAGAGGAGCAGGGTCTGCTATGAAAACAAAAGAAAGGACACAAGTAAAATGTACAGTGGTTGTGTAGGCAACCCCGGGTTCTGTTGTATTGAACATTTCAATAAATGGCACAGAGCAAGTTGATAATGGCACACGTTTTGATGTTGTTTGATTTTTATTTGATAATTACTGTTTACTGATTATTATTGTTATTAGTGTTATTAGCAGCGTTTTATGTTTTCATTGTTCAAAATAAATAAATAAATAAATAAATAAATAAAATGTTTTTATCTCTATATTGAACATAAGAACATAAGAAAATAAGAAAGTTTACAAACGGGAGGAGGCCATTCGGCCCATCTTGCTCGTTTGGTTGTTAATAGCTTATTGATCCCAGAATCTCATCAAGTAGCTTCTTGAAGGATCCCACTCTGGCACGCACTTGCAGATTCTTCCTGAGCAACATCCGAAGAATCCGACCCTTCCTCACCAACTATGCTACCCAGCTCCTGGTCCAGGCCCTGGTACTCTCCCGCCTAGACTACTGCAACTCCCTCCTGGCTGGCCTCCCTGCGTCCGCCACCCGTCCGCTCCAGCTCATCCAGAACTCTGCTGCTCGCCTGGTGTTCTCTCTACCTCGCTTCGCCCACGCTACTCCACTACTCCGCTCGCTCCACTGGCTCCCGATCACCGCTCGCATCCAGTTCAAGACTCTTGTACTAGCCTACAGATGCCTTGATCAGACTGCACCCAGCTACCTCCAGACCCTCATCTCTCCCTACACCCCCACTCGATCTCTCCGCTCCGCCTGCACTAGAAGACTGGCTCTACCTCCGCTACGCTCCCCTGCCTCCCGAGCCCGCTCCTTCTCCACCCTTGCTCCGCAGTGGTGGAACGACCTTCCTACAGATGTCAGGACTGCCCAGTCCCTGACCACATTCCGGCGCCTCCTTAAGACTCACCTCTTCAAACAGCACCTGTAGAACTCCTCTATTGTATCCTGGGACACTATCACCCTTCATTTAAATATGCTTTATTTTGCTCTTATCTGCCCCCTATTTTACTGCATTTAATCCTGTACCTCAGAATATTGTAATCTCCCAAGTGTTTAATCTGTAGTATTTTGTACTTAATCATATCCTGATGTAACTATCACTACTTAATCATATCCTGATGTAACTTTCACTATTATCTGCTGTATTATTGAATTGTGGTTTGTCACACTTGAGAATTATTGTATTTCTTGTTCTTATTGTATGACTTATATTGTAACACTTGAATGTATTTGTATTTGCTTGCGATTGTAAGTCGCCCTGGATAAGGGCGTCTGCTAAGAAATAAATAATAATAATAATAATAATCCCAGGGTGTCAGCTTCAGCAACATTACTGGGGAGTTGGTTCCAGACCCTCACAATTCTCTGTGTAAAAAAGTGCCTCCTATTTTCTGTTCTGAATGCCCCTTTATCTAATCTCCATTTGTGACCCCTGGTCCTTGTTTCTTTTTTCAGGTCAAAAAAGTCCCCTTGGGTCGACATTGTCTATACCTTTTAGGATTTTGAATGCTTGAATCAGATCACCTCGTAGTCTTATTTGTTCAAGGCTGAATAGATTCAATTCTTGGGTATGTAGTGCACAGGAGCATAAAGGATCAATGAAAAACACAATTTAGGTCATTTATTTGTGTTTTATTCATCATATGTTAACATTTTATAGCAATTACATGTTTGAAAACCTTATTATTATTATTTTCAAAATCTGGTACCTGAGAAGGGGTTTCATTTTTACATCTGGAGTTGGTTATTATTATTATTTGTTTATTTAGCAGACGCCTTTATCCAAGGCGACTTACAGAGACTAGGGTGTGTGAACTATGCATCAGCTGCAGAGTCACTTACAACTACATCTCACCCAAAAGACGGAGCACAAGGAGGTTAAGTGACTTGCTCAGGGTCACACAGTGAGTCAGTGGACCACACAACCTCCTATATTTAATGGGCCTTTTTAACTAATTGGATGGTGTGAATAAACAACAGTGGCAATTAAAAGCAACTGAGGTTGTAATTCATGTTCCTAATGGGAAAATTAATATAACATATATTAAGAGAGTTTGAAAGTCAATAATTTGTAAAGGCTATTTTCATACCAACCAGTATAGTTTAACTATTTATCCCATGTCAGCACATGGAACATTATTCAACTTTTTCTGGCAACCATAAAATGTGACAATTTTCATCACGTTGGTCAAATCCAAGCTTTTTGATGCTGTTTCTTCAATAATTTACTCAGGAAAATTGGTGGAAAATGTCTCTACAACTAGTTGCTTGAGAAGTTGCCAGAAAGGTTGCATGAAAGTGTCTTTATGTTCCACAGGCTTAGGTTCCATAGAACGTATTAAATTCTGACAATATGAAGGTGACTCCAGTTAAGAAGACAGCCCATTATACAGCAAATAGCTTTCCAAAAATAAGCCCTTGATGTTCTTCTTATTAAAAAACAACACATTTTCATTATCAAATTATTTTCTGTAATGGTAACAAGTTGTGCCTTCTTTCCATACCCTGTTCTGAAAACAGTTATTGGTGACTTAAGGAACTGGCCTTTTAGCCCATTGAATTGAATGGAAAGGCATGGGCTGCTGTGACAGTACTTGCCGCTCTCTGTGTGTCATTGTTTTCTGTAAAAGATTGATATCCTGTCAGTTAAGAAAAGGCTTAAAAAGTGTGTTTTAATGTTGTCTTTATTACAACTGCATTGTCATATTTTCGACATTTTCTTTAAATTCTCAAATTAATAATCGATACCTGGGTAGTAGAAAGAGACCTGGGGTGGGTCAGGTAATTGGAAATCTGACGGGTACCCGTGCCGACCTCTAATATATATGTATGCAGTAAGGCCCGATTGGCCGTCCATATGCGTCGAATATATACGGACGCCTCGGGCCTCCAACCCCTGAGAAGTCTGTATATTCTACGTATACGGACTCCCTGAAGGGCCTTATTGAATTTATAATCCAGGTCAAACAGGGGATTTGAAGAAAAAAAAAATACATCTGTATTTTTTGATATTGTGGACATTGCCAATGAAAAAATACACTGACAGTGCAGACACACTGTTTGAGCAGAACAGACGGGAGGAATAAAAATAAATACAACCACGTCTCGGATTTCAGTAATTTTTCAATGGATGTGTCTGAGAGGGGTGGATAATGTGCAGACGTGTCTTTTTGTGTAGCGTTTACAAACCGCTAAAAATATATTATTTTAAGTGACAAAGTCGGGGTGCACTGAGTATAAAGACAGCGTTTTTTTTTTGTTTTGTTTTGGTTTTTTTCTTTTGCTATCGTCCAGCTCATTTAATTGTTCTTCATCCAAATCGGCATGTCTGCTTACTACTGTGGGATTTTTTGCAGGTAATTAGTCACTCAGTTTCATAGTTACAGCTGTACATCTGTAACTGTAAAAGCAAGATGGCTACCGTCCGATACCTTTAAATTTTGTGAGACAGCGCAGTGATTTAGAATATGTGACAAGACTCCAACTGTCCGTATCCATCCAATATACGGACAGCTGGAACCTCGCTCGACCAATCACATTGCTTGTTTCACATTTCATTGCCAGCCCTGGATTCTAAACTCAGCTGTGGATCTCGTTATGTGCCATTCACATAGATTTCAATAACAAACTCACTGCTTATACTGTAGGAATCGCTCTTACTAATCCACCAATCAGCTGTTTTCACATTGTTACCTTGCCATTCACATGGATTTTAATAAAAGGCAGCACTTTACTGTAGTAAAAGCTTGACAGATCGATTAATTGGCTGTTTGCACCTCGTTACTGAGCGATTACTCCTGTACTGTACCATGGCTATATAATCCCTGTACACAGTGTCGGTTTACAGTTTGAAAAAACAGCACTGACTGCAACAGCAAGCATGACTGGAAAGAGAAAAGCGATGAGCATCAGCACAAACATTCAGTTTAAATCACACATCTCTGTTAGATGCTGTGCGCTTGCTAAAGCATGCTTGGAACTCTGTCAGTCAGCAAACAATGCAACATTGCTTCAAAAAGCTGGGGTTTCTGTAGCTGAGGAGGAGAGTACTGATGAAAATACAACCGATTTGAGATTTTTTAGAAAATGCTGACAAAGTTTGCCGTCCATACTTGCAAAATCAGACCGTCCAGATGCATAATTTGCAGTCATATAGCCTACCTGTACTGTACATTTCTGCACTTCCTTGTTATTACATTGTGACAGGAATGATGCAGTGCGTGAAAGAAGCAGACAGAGATCATTGTAAGCCAGTTTGGAAATGTTTTTATTGTAATTTTCAGGTCTGGCAACCAAACAATAATTCCCCGGCAATACACACCAATGTGTACAGCACAGGGTAAATAACACAGGAAAAGACCAAAAAATAAAGTCCCAAATAATAAGCAATATCTGCCAAACAATAATACAGACACGGTCACCAGTCCTGGGTGTGTGCAGTAGTGCTCGTGGTGGGTGATACAATTTATATTTGTGATAATGGTGAAGTGCTGTCAGGTTTAGTGCTGGCCCACGGCAACAGCTCCGGATCTGTGTTAGCTGTCTAGTAATGCACAAGACAAATCCAAGACAGACAAACAAAACACTCACTGTACTTTTTACGTGCAACGGGGTCTCTCGCAGTCCTTCTCAGTTTATTTACACAAACCAAAGCGAAGGAACAGATTGCGATTCTCCGGCCCCTTTTATGTAGTCACACATGACCCCTTGGTAAACAAGTTCAACCTCCTCTCCAATCTGCCACATCGTTTACCTTCCGGGTCCCTGCGTTCTTGCAACAGATTCTCGCCTTCATTCAGACTGGCCATCTTCCCTTGAACTCTAGGAAAGACCTTTCAGGCCAGCCATTTCTGTCACATACATTCATAGGTTTTAATATCTTTTTTTATTAGTGTAATGAGTGTCTTAATAAAGATTTGTAACCGCATACACGCTTGTTTGTTTTGTTTACTGTATTGTTGATTGGGGGACATTTTGAATGTCAGGTTATTGTGGGTGAATCACGTTAACACAAACATGCCCATTCTAAGAGGTGGCGACTGTAATAGTGTGCACATTTATTAGAACACCCGACCACTTCTGACATTTTGATTAATGTGCATATGAAATCAAACCACTGTAACTGAAAATCTTGTAAAAATTGTAAAAATAGGCAAATTAGTGATTGTCTGATTGAATTGATGACTTTAATAGACCACTGTGAGAGAGACAGAATGATTCTTGGTGATGAATCTCTCTCCTGACCTGTGAAGGCTCTATGTAAAGGGAACAGAGTTCCCTGGACTGGATAGCCAGACAATTCATTCCCAGGGTCAGAAGGAAGTCAGTCATCTAGAAAGGGGAGCAGAGCTACGATACACTAAATCATCGACCCGGAAGGGAAATGACGTGGCAGCCGCGGATTGGAGAAGCAGTTGCACTAGTTAACCAAGGGGTCATGATTGACAGTACAAAAGGAGGCATAGTGAAGTGATCTGTTCCTTGTTATGGTTAAGCTGAACCGGAAGGAAAGACGTGAATTATTATCGTGTGTTTTGTTTGTTTATTGTCGTGTCTAAAGAATATACTGTTTGTTATTATTAGACGTCTGAACATCATCCGGAGCTATAGCCAAAGGCCAGCACTTACCCGGACATCACTGCACTTATAACTGTATTTGCACAACAAGCACTTTAGCACGCACTGTGGACTTGTCTTTGTGTTTTGTGTTGCGTGTGGGTGTTTAAGATCGGGACTGCTATTATTTTGGGATTAACCCGTGGATTAAAACACTGTATTGCCTGTTAACATTGTTATTATTTACTGTCTTTGGGTCATCAGACCAATTGGATTATAAAATAAAATCTCATTGCACCTGGATTATCGTTGTCTGTCTGTTCATTGATCACTGCTGCATTCCTGCACCTGTACATAGTTAACCACTTTGCCATTCATTTAAAATAGTAAGAGAAAAGGAACACAAAGCCTGAGACGTTTTAGAGTTGTTTACGATGCCTAATAAAAGAACAAAGTGCTCTAACAGTTTCACAAAGCAGAGCACTGATTACTGACCACTAATTGAAATTCAGGTAGGTATATCAAGGATATATATGATAAATCTTGAGGAGTTCTAATCAATTTGCATATGACTGTATATATATATACACTGTATATATATATATATATATATATATATATATATATATATATATATATATATATATATATCAGGGGTTTTAATCTTGACATTTTCTATTGGTCGATTAATCATTCAATCTATTAATCGCTTAATCACACCTGTTTGCTGGTGAATATCAATCACTTGCTGTGCTGTGTCACACAACATCCAGTTAAACCTGTACACACAAGTTTGGATGAATGTATTATTTGAAACACAGTATGTGTGAACTGTGTTTTAAAATAATATATATTTTAAAATGCAATGTAATGAAGATTTGAATATTTCTGCAGTTTCTTTATTTTTCATGTTTGATTTATTTCAGTTCTAAATGATGTGTATGTACAGTACCTAGATTGGTTCTTTTGTTTTGTGTTTGTATATTGTGGAAGTAATTAGTTTCAGAGCCCCCTCAGTTTAGCCAGCATTAACGTTTTGATATTTCAAATGAATCTGGATAAAATGCCTTTACAGAAGCTGCACCACCGCAGGAGCGATACACTAATCTATTATAAACCCCAGGGAACAAAGCATTACAAGTGGCATTTGAGCAATAAAGAAATAATTGACCTGAAATTCATATTAAATGTCATGGTTCTCTTTAATTGGATTTGTGTCCAATTCCTGTCATTGCAATTAAAGTACAAACGTTTACATCATAATATAAACCTGATTATTTTATACACTAATCAACACAAAAGCAGTTTGGAAGCGTTTTTTTTTTTAGTCTTCTAGTATTCCAGCAGATCTTAATTAGGTTGCATGCCTTGAAGATAGACATGAATCCACTGAAATACAGTACTATAGTCTGGCAGGCCAATGCCCAATAGAAAGGGTGGAAAGAACCTGTGGTCTGATGGACAGATATGGCCCATATGAAGACAGCTGTCAGAGAGCTGAGGCACTGTTATCCACACTGAGCATTGTGGTGAGGGTGGCAATGCAATTTTCTGAGCTCATAAGAACTTTGTTTTTATGATGATAGTTTTTATTTATGATCATTTGATCACAATGTTATTCTGTGCTGATAATGAACCATTAGCACATGCTAGTCCTGCTACAGATGATACTCAAATTTAATAGAGTCATTGAGACCCTTCAGGGTCTGTGAGCCATGCACATTGTATTTCCATTGCTTCAGCTTCATCTTATACAAAGACTTCGGGAGAGAACACACCGAATGCTCATCATCACAAGTGAACCCCTGTGTACATTCCCACACACTTGTCAGGTGTTCTCTGTTTGTACATTGCACATTGGTTCCTTTAGAGTCATGGTGGAAGTAAAGCCAGTTTTCGTTACTAAAAAAAGAAGCTGCACATGTGTGGAATGTGCTTATGAAAATGAAACATGTTCTCCACAGTTTCAATCCACCTGTATTCACAGGTTTATTTACAGACTACAAAGTGTGCCTTTTTGTTAGTGATGTAAACAACATGTTACAAATGGCATTTTTTGGTGAAGACGTTGATAAATCTGCTCCTTAGAGAACATGGAGTATGAGTACTGTACATGTGAAAAAAAATCCTGGCTGTGATAAGATTGAAAAAAATAGCTAAACTTTCATAAACTTCTATACAATGTTTCCATTGCCGTGCCTGGGTGATGCTCAATAATAGTTATTCATATCCTGAAAATGATCTAAAATTTCTGTTCTCCACCTGCATACAGCAGCGCTCTCCGAAAGCCTGGGCACAGTGGTTTGTTGCTGTGTCAGGATTATTATGTTTCTTTTCCCAGATGGCACAGGGGAATGCTGTAATCTTCCCTGAGCTCTTATTAAGACTAACATTTCAACCCATACTTTCTGACTGGTGTGGGGATATTGAATAACGTGATCCTTCAATCGCTCTTTGTGCTGAAGCTGGCCCGATTCAGTAACTTCAGCACAGGAGCACAATGCTGTGGGCACCTCTGGAAGAATGATTTGAATGTCATAGCGAGCTGGGAACACATGGGAATGAGAACAAAGAGGGTCTTTTTAATCCTTTTTCATTAAGATATTATTATTATTATTATTATTATTATTATTATTATTATTATTATAAACCATAGCTCACTCAAAAAGGGGCAGACCTAGATAACAAGGTTTATGAAAACAGACTTAACAAATAGAACCCCATGGGTAAACTGACTTGAAGGACTTTGCACTAAATGACAGGGCAAGCACCTGGCCGCCAGGGTCTCAGAGTACTCTTACATGCACTCCGCTTATGGACGTCACAATGCATCCAGATCACGCTCCCTTCTAACACTAATGCTGTGATTGAAACAAACAGCCGGACAGCACCAAGGTATCCATTCAGGATAAGTGGGTTTTTTTTATGACAAAATGGTCACACTTTACATTAAGCGCCTAATTTCTGTGTATTTACATAGTATTACTTACACATAATTACAATGTTATTATTTATAGTTACAATGTACTTAATGTGTAAATCTTTTATATGTAAGCACACAATTGTAACAGAAAAGGGTTAGGGTTAGGTTTAGAGTTAGGGTTAGGGTTAGGGTTAGGGTTAGGTTTAGAGTTAGGATTAATGTTAGGGCTATGGTTAAGGTTAGGGTTAGGGTTAGGTTTAATGTTATGGTTAGGGTTAGGGTTAGGGTTAGGTTTAGAGTTAGGGTTAGGGTTAGGTTTAGAGTTGGGGTTAGGGTTAGGGTTAGGGTTAGGGTTAGGTTTAGAGTTAGGATTAATTTTAGGGCTATGGTTAAGGTTAGGGTTAGGGTTAGGTTTAATGTTAGGGTTAGGGTTAGGGTTGGGGTTAGGGTTAGGGATAGGGTTAGGTTTAGAGTTAGGATTAATGTTAGGGCTATGGTTAAGGTTAGGGTTAGGGTTAGGTTTAATGTTAGGGTTAGGGTTAGGGTTAGGGTTAGGGTTAGGGTTTAGGGTTAGGGTTAGGGTTAGGGTTAGGGTTAGGGTTAGGGTTAGGTTGAGGTAGGAACTTTGTTTCCCTGAGAACTCCACACTTGGTTGGTTTTTCAGGGAAAGAAAGATGCACTGGCCATCTGGCTCTTTTTGGATTTCTTTCTTTGTTTTTTTTGTTTTGGAGCTCCTTTTCTAGTGTAGGTCTATCGTGGAGTTTCTAATGTTCAGGCCTAGCGGGAAAGTTGTTTGTAGTTTGTTGATCCAGTTTTTTTCTCTCCATTTCCTTTCTCCGATTGTCCAGTTCTGGTTCCTCTCCAGCCCTGTAATTTTCAGAGATTCCAAGTTGTGTTGTAGAAAGTGTGCTACTAGAGGTGTTTGTGATTCTTTTTTGTGTTTGATATTATAGATGTGTTGTGTTAGTCTTACTCGGATAATGTTGCCTGTTTCTCCAATGTAAATGATTTTGCATGTATCGCATTGTATTGCGTAGATGCAGTTCCTGCTGTTTTGTGTAAAGGTTTGTGGAATGTTGTATGTGATGCCTGTGGATTGGCTCCGGAGGGAGGAAAGTTGCTTGAAGTGTCGTGATGCTTTTGTTGGTTTGCGATTAAGTGAAGGCAGTTTACTGGACACTAAATAGTTGGTCAAGTTTTTGTTTTTTCTGTAGGCTGAGATGATCTTGTGTCCTGTAAGAAGGTTGGTGTCTTGTAATTTGTTGGTTAGGTTTTGTTTTATCTGTGAATTAGCTGCCACACTAAAATGTGAGTAGGTAGTTATAAGTGGAATAATCTTGTTGTTGTCTATAGGCTTTTGTTCTAAGAAGGTTTTCCTTATTCCTCTGAGGAAGGAACGGGAGTACCCCTTTTGTCTGAGTGCTGTGAATAAGACTTTGGTAGCTGCCTGGAAGTCAGTATGTTGTGTGCAAATTCTGTGGAATCTGAGTAGTTGTGATTTTATTAAACCTCTAAACGTGTGTTTAGGGTGATAGCTGGTTTTGTGTAGTAGAGTGTGTGTGTCAGTTTCTTTAAAATATACTTTGGTGTCTAGTTGGTGTGTTTGTGAAAAATGTGGTCCTTTGTAAGTGGTGGTGTCTAAAAAGTTTACTTTGCTGTTATGTGTGGTGTATTTTACCTTGATGGACTGGTGGTGTGTGTTAAGTAACGAGATGAAATGTGTAAATTCCTCCATGCTATGTGTCCAAGTGCCCCAAATGTCATCTAGGTACCTGAAATAGTGAGTTGGTCTGTGTGGGCATCTGGGGAGGATTGTTTCTTCCCAATCGGCCATGTAGATGTTAGCATATGATGGTGCAAAGCGTTTCCCCATCGCTGTTCCTTTGGTTTGGAGGTAGAATTGGTTGTCGAATTCAAAGTCGTTTTTCGTTAAGCTGATTTCCAGGAGTTTGATCAGTTCCTCGTCTGGTCTGGTTGGATCCGGATTTAGATTTAGACATTTCCTGATAGCTGCAATGCCTGCGTTGGTCTCTATGTTTGTGTACAAGCTGTCTATATCTATTGTGAAGAGAAAAGCTGTTTCTGGTAGTTTGAGTGTTTTAATTTTGTCTATGAAGTCATATGTGTCTTTAAGGTAGCTAGTGTGTTTGGTGGATAG